>NC_089872.1:7265347-7586597 GCF_036373705.1 Amia ocellicauda | reverse complement strand
ATTAACATGTTTTCTTCCTTCTTTCTATAGTGGAAGCAAGATGTATAAAAGCAACAACAAACAAAACAAGGGTACTACATTTCAAGACTTCACAGTAAGGCCGTCAGTAGCACTTCCCTTATGAAATCCCAAACTACTGGCAGTCATATGTGGGTATTTTAAGAGTGGGATTGCATTGTATGCAGTGTCTTATCCAGAGGAATGAGTTAAACAAGTCATCTTCACAGTTTTTGGTTGTAAAAGAGATGTAGAAGGCCTTCTAACATATTTGGTAAAACTGTTGACTGTTTTGCTTTTATAATACTGTAAGAGAAATGTCAGACCATTGATTTATCTTTTAAAAGAAGGGTGTTAAGATGGTGACAGATAGTCTTCATGTAAGATACATTGAGTATGAGTAGAACTCATGCTTTAGTAACTGACAGTGCTGCAAATACTATACCTAATTCTGTAGCAAGAAAGAAAGTATGGCCAAGATTTAATCTCATTTATGTCTCATTTTTATTTACGTTTGCGATGCAGTTCTGAGAATCCTGAGGCATTACTGAATGCTGGTGTGGTGCCTCAGCAATATTTTAAATCTTTGTGAACCGTATTAACTGCAGGCACTTTCTGGATATGCTGATATACGTTGTCTTCCAGTATTGTCTTGGGCCATCAATAGACGTAATCTTTAAAAACGCATTGTTTTCTGTAAAGTAAGAAGTTGAAGACCTTGAGAAAAGTGAAATGTGATAGTAATGTTATAATATGATAATGAACATCTTATTTTTGTATGCAATACAGTGCCCTGGAGTTTAGTAGTATAGTTTTTGAATGGGGAGTTTGTAGGATGGATTTTGAGGCGCAGCTCAATGGATGTTTATGTGAAAAAAATGAAATGCTTAGCTTAGCTGTTCAACTGGCAGGATGGCTGGATTTTTAGATGGGTATAAAACTCCCCAGCTTTGACCTGTGTTTTTAAAAACTGTTTCATATCTGCAAGCTTAACTTGGTATACATTCATATCAATACAATCATCTGTACACAAGGACGTGCATCATCTTTAACCAGTTAGTAAAAAGTAGTTGTTTGAAAATGCCCTTTGTAAGAGCCTTTGTGTGCTTTGTTTGCATAATGGTGGAACACATTTTGATGAATATCAGATATGCCAAATTTATCTGCACACCACGATATATCTGTCTCTGTAGGCTTCAGGCTTTGGGGTTAGGGGAGTCTGCTTATACCCCAATGTGACCATCAGGATAACGGCTCTCAAACCTGGAATCAATGTTGGAAAAACAGGTTGCTGATGCCCATGGGTTTGACTACTCTGCTGATGAAAGACACTCCAGTCTTTCAACTCCTGTCAAACCGGAGACTGGTAGTCCAACCAACAAGTGCCAGATAGTATACTTAGGAAGTTCTGTAGGTGGCAAAGAAGACGGACAGATAAGAGCATATTTACAATAATTCAAACCCTTTCAACTGCCTTCATTTAACAGGTAGAACTAAAGAGAGAAAGAGAAGCTGTATTCACACAGCCAACAGCTCTGTTAAATATAGGACCAGTAGTCAACCTGGGATAGTTTTGTATGCTATCTGCTTCCCAGATGTCATATATATGTATTTCCAAAAGATTGTACTTTAAAAGTGGCAGTTGTGGTTGGATACTTGTATCTGTGTGGTTTTGGTGAGCACACAGTATGAAAAGGGAAATGGGAAAGCCTGGACAGTCCAGCACACACAGGTTTGGCATGGGCTTTTCATCTGGCACCCATATAAGGAACATAACAATGCTGTTACTGTTAGGTTGAGGGACAGCTTGTTTTCAACTCCTTGACACAAAAGGCAGCGTTTGTTTGCACAGACCGTTGTTCCTGACTCACCTCCCCACTTCCTATTATTCACTGAGTGTCAAGCACCTGACCTGAGGAGCCTCATATCTCCGACCTCTCTGGATAAAAGACGCCATCTTTGGTTACTTGGGAACAGGTCAGTTCGGTCCAGAGTCATTTTGGCTAATTTTGATTTTGCAAAATATCTGTTTTGTGGTATAATTTGTATCATTAGTTTCTATTTTTATTTGAAATGGAATAACAAATTGGTCATATAGCCTATATGTACATACTCAGAGTTTAAACAAATTTGATTATTTTATATCATGTTATCATCCTGGTGTAATTAGTACTAATTTCTACTTACAAAAATAATTAAAATATACAAAAATCTATTTGCTAGTACTGTACAGACTTTCCACCCATTCCGATTTTTCACAATCCCAATTTCTAAAAATGCTAGATCAACCTACAAGCAAATACAATACATCCACCTCTGCGCCAATTTAATGCCTTAAAATCCACATTCTACAGATGTCAGCTCCGTCACTTCCCTATACATAGCTGTACAGTACGGTAAGGCTATACACCATTTTGGTCCACCTAGAAAGGCTCTATAGAACAAACATGTCATCTCACTGCTAGATTGAGAGAGAGATGCTTAAATGATTACTGAATATACATAAAAAATAATCAACCATTGTACGGCCCTCTTTGACACTTGAGACTACTGAACCAAAATTGTATTAATTGAACTTAAAATATCTATCATATTATCTTCTTCCAAAAAATAGCAATCGTGCTTCTGAGACTTGTTTTTAGTCATTTTTCTGATCAAAGGAGAACATGTGGAGGGGGTACTGACACAAGCAGCAGATAGCAGTTGTTGAGTCAGCAGAAGCTTCTGTTCAAAGCGTCTTGCAGAGTCTAAGGTGTGAATGCTGCATGAGGGACTACTGCTGCAATCACTTGACAGGACTTTGGTTTTATCTGCATCATAGAGAATAGGTTTGGTAACTAACTCTGGGTAATACACAGTGAGTCAAAGTACAGTCAGGGCATGCATCAGAGACGACCTGGTATGATGCCTGTGTTCTTAACCACTTGGCCACCTACATGGGCTAATGTAGATCAATCACACTCTTTTTAAGGTGAATCATTTTGTCTTTAGTTTGTTTTGCTTGAACATAAAGAAAGTGTAATATATTTAACATTTCAGATTCATTTCCTTTTGGCTTCAAACTTCTTTTTCCTCCTACACTTGGATAAGCCTCCTGTCCCACAAACAAATACAGAATACCAAACCCACATGAAAGGCAAGTCCTCAAATCAGCTTTTTTATTTCTCTTTTTCTTTAGCTGACTTCCTCTAATAATTCATTCCAGTTTAGTAAATCCTGACTGCAAGTGGAGGAGTTCATAGCTATGTACTGACTAAATTATTTCTCATTGATTGTGCTCAAGGAGAACTTGGTAAAAGGTTACAATTTTCTGATATGAATTATAAGTATTTGAATGTACAAATCTAGAATAAAAAGAAAGAAATACCCTAACACTTACTAAAGTTCCAAAAAATAAAAAGCATTTATTTAGCCCATGGTTCTACCAGAGATCTTCAGGATATGTACAAATCTACCCATCAGATGTATGGAAAATCATTACATTAATACTTGTTTTATGTTTGGTAAATTAGACCTGATTTGAGGTTAAAGAAAGTGGAACAAGTTTTGCACCTGAGCGAAAGGTTATTTTTAATGTCATCCTGTCACTATTAAATCGAAAACAGAGGTGAATGTAAAAAACATTTTTTTTTCCCTTTTCAAAATATCTTACTATATAGATATACTGAATAAAATAAACATGGATTTTATAAATGTATATCTTTTTGTATCATGTTTTATAATCTTAGCAGTTCTGTCTGAAGTATGCTTCAATACCACTTTAGCAGGTTTTAATTGGTTTATATTGTGGTAGAACACATTTTTGGGAGAAGGACTCATGTGTATGAGATTGAATAACTAGATTTTGAAACATTTGTTACTTCTTTACAAAATGGCTGTGTGGGACGATTTCTGAGGATACAGCTTCGTGACCAGAATTTATCTTCGTTTGTTTATTTTGTCTGTCACGTTGTCTATCTTGATTCCAGTTTAAATTTTCCACTCAAGTATATTAGTATTTAAAAGTGCCATGATTTAATTGCTCCTACTTTACACTAAATAGGCCTAGTCATTTGACTAAAATGGCCTTCATAAATGTTTTGTTTGCTCTTTGCTTTTAAGTATTGAGCTTGACATTTAATCGGACATCCATTATTCTGATATATGTTTGCCATTGAAAGTTAAGGTGTTTTGAGGAGTTGAGGAGACCTTTAAAAAACATATGTGCTCAACCAAACAGTTCTGTGTGTTCATGGTCCAAGGTTTCGAAAAACGATTAAGTAACTTGTTATTCTTTCTGGAGTACTTTCTGAAATTAATGTGGCAAGATTCGTATCACCACGTTTCCAATTACGTTGTGAAAAAGTCTAAACGAAAGTGATTTTTTAATAAGCACTAGTGTTATCATTCACAAAGCTTCTAAAAATCCCCTTCCGAATGTATTGTGGAGAAAGGTTTGGTGCTATCTCCTTGTATAATCATCAGAACTGTGGGAGAATAGTTATAAAAGGTTTCACATATAGCACAGCTCCTATGACAAAATTATATTTTTAACATAAAATCTTTTATGAGAAATAAACACGAGAAACTTGTTTTTGAAGTAACCAAACAATACCATTTTTAAAAACTGAATGATTTTGTCAGTAAACTTATAATGGAAATAACAGCCGAAGTGAAGTCAACTGAAACTTGCTCTTAGCACAGCTATATTAAGTCTTAAGTTTATTTGCCATTGAGCATGTAGACGTGTGTGTGTATATATACAACGATCAGCCATAACATTATTACCACCTGCCTAATATTGTGTAGGTCCCCCTTCTGCCGCCAAAACAGCCCTGACCTGTGGAGGCATGGACTCCACTAGACCTCTGAAGGTGTGCTGTGGTATCTGGCACCAAGACGTCAGCAGCAGATCCTTTAAGTCCTGTAAGTTGCGAGGTGGGGCCTCCATGGATCGGGCTTGTTTGTCCAGCACATCCCACAGATGCTCGATTGGATTGAGATCTGGGGAATTTGGAGGCCAAGTCAATACCTTGAACTCGTGATTCATCAGACCAGGCCACCTTCCTCCATTGCTCAGTGGTCTAGTTCTGATGCTCATGTGCCCATTGTAGGCGCTTTCGGCAGTGGACAGGGGTCAGCATGGGCACCCAGACTGGTCTGCGGCTGCACAGCCCCATACGCAACAAACTGCGATGCACTGTGTGTTCTGACACCTTTCTATCAGAACCAACATTCACTTTTTCAGCAATTTGAGCTACAGTAGCTCGTCTGTTGAATCGGACCACATGGGCCAGCCACGTACATTGCTCCCCACGTACATCAATGAGCCTTGGCCGCCCATGACCCTGTCGCCGGTTCACCGCTTTTCCTTCCTTGGACCACTTTTGATAGGTACTGACCACTGCAGACCAGGAACACCCCACAAGAGCTGCAGTTTTGGAGATGCTCTGACCCAGTCGTCTAGCCTTCACAATTTGGCCCTTGTCAAAGTCGCTCAGATCCTTATGCTTGCCCATTTTTCCTGCTTCTAACACATCAAATTTGAGGACAAAATGTTCACTTGCTGCCTAATATATCCCACCCACTGACAGGTGCCATGATAACGAGATTATCAGTGTTATTCACTTCACCTGTCAGTGGTCATAATGTTATGGCTGATCTGTGTATACATATATATATACACTCACCTAAAGGATTATTAGGAACACCATACTAATACTGTACTGACTGTACTGTACTGTACTAATACTCTAACCTCTAGCAACAACAAGGCATTTTCGCCCACAGGACTGCCGCATACTGGATGTTTTTCCCTTTTCACACCATTCTTTGTAAACCCTAGAAATGGTTGTGCGTGAAAATCCCAGTAATTGAGCAGATTGTGAAATACTCAGACCGGCCCGTCTGGCACCAACAACCATGCCACGCTCAAAATTGCATAAATCACCTTTCTTTCCCATTCAGACATTCAGTTTGGAGTTCAGGAGATTGTCTTGACCAGGACCACACCCCTAAATGCATTGAAGCAACTGCCATGTGATTGGTTGGTTAGATAATTGCATTAATGAGAAATTGAACAGGTGTTCCTAATAATCCTTCAGGTGAGTGTATGTAGACAGTTGTTCAAGGTGAATTAAGGGAAATGTACTCACTTATTTTGAAGTGTTCAGTTTAATTATTTGACTGACGTTAATACGGGTAAACTTTGCAATGCTATGAATTGTTTTAATTTAGTTATTTAAAAAAAAAAAAACTAATTTAATGTGCATCTATGCCTTACAAAACATGAGGATTCTATGTCCTGCTCTCCTGTTCAATCAAATGTCCAATTGAAACTGAAAAGAATCAGATGATGATGGTTGGTTAGATAATTGCATTAATGAGAAATTGAATATACACTCACCTAAAGGATTAATAGGAACACCTGTTCAATCTCCTGAACAATCTCCTGAACTCCAAACTGAATGTCTGAATGGGAAAGAACGGTGAGTTAAGCAATTTTGAGCGTGGCATGGTTGTTGGTGCCAGACGGGCCGGTCTGAGTATTTCACAATCTGCTCAGTTACTGGGATTTTCACGCACAACCATTTCTAGGGTTTACAAAGAATGGTGTGAAAAGGGAAAAACATCCAGTATGCGGCAGTCCTGTGGGCGAAAATGCCTTGTTGATGCTAGAGGTCAGAGGAGAATGGGCCGACTGATTCAAGCTGATAGAAGAGCAACTTTGACTGAAATAACCACTCGTTACAACCGAGGTATGCAGCAAAGCATTTGTGAAGCCACAACACGTACAACCTTGAGGTGGATGGGCTACAACAGCAGAAGACCCCACCGGGTACCACTCATCTCCACTACAAATAGGAAAAAGAGGCTACAATTTGCACAAGCTCACCAAAATTGGACAGTTGAAGACTGGAAAAATGTTGTCTGGTCTGATGTCTCGATTTCTGTTGAGACATTCAGATGGTAGAGTCAGAATTTGGCGTAAACAGAATGAGAACATGGATCCATCATGCCTTGTTACAACTGTGCAGGCTGGTGGTGGTGGTGTAATGGTGTGGGGGATGTTTTTTTGGCACACTTTAGGCCCCTTAGTGCCAATTGGGCATCGTTTAAATGCCACGGCCTACCTGAGCATTGTTTCTGACCATGTCCATCCCTTTATGACCACCATGTACCCATCCTCTGATGGCTACTTCCAGCAGGATAATGCACCATGTCACAAAGGTCGAATCATTTCAAATTGGTTTCTTGAACATGACAATGAGTTCACTGTACTAAACTGGCCCCCACAGTCACCAGATCTCAACCCAATAGAGCATCTTTGGGATGTGGTGGAACGGGAGCTTCGTGCCCTGGATGTGCATCCCACAAATCTCCATCAACTGCAAGATGCTATCCTATCAATATGGGCCAACATTTCTAAAGAATGCTTTCAGCACCTTGTTGAATCAATGCCATGTAGAATTAAGGCAGTTCTGAAGGCAAAAGGGGGTCAAACACAGTATTAGTATGGTGTTCCTAATAATCCTTTAGGTGAGTGTATATATATATATATATAAACAATGAGGCCAAACACCATAAGCGTTTGTTTGTTTGTTTATTAATGAGATTAGAAGGTAGACAGAGCAAAATCTCAGCCAGTGGGACAGGAACTATGGATCTTAAAGCTGCATTCGCCACGATTTTCTCTGGGCCCATTAAAGGGGAACTGCACCAGATTATTTTTATCTTACTTCTGTTAGCTGTATATGATGTTTTAAATATGGCAATGTCACAAATAGTTTGAAGTGAAGATCTATTTAGGAAAATCGTGATTTTATGAAGGAATAGGCAGCTGCCATTTTCTCTCTCAGTTCAGTAACAATCTCGCAGCGCGATCACGTATGTGTGGCCCTGCCGAGAATCATGTGGTGAGGCTGTCTGACACTTGACAACTGTACTAGTATGTGTAAGACCTGTAGGCAATCAATCTGTAGAGTCTGAACATTAAAAAATTGAAGTTAAAGCATAATGATGATGATAATAAGTGCTTTTACACTAGGCGCATTTACACTGCCATTTCTGATCCGGATCAAATGCACTGGTGGCATTTGATCCTGGCAATGTAAACACTCGACTGGCTCAAGTTCCAGCATGCACTGAGGTGGTGTGTGTTTAGGACAGGGGAGCAGACAAACACCCTGTGCATCAGTGGAGCAGATAGGAGAACACTTCCCTACTGCCAGTATTATAAATAAAATACTGTTAAAACTAACACTAAATGGCTTGTTATTTTATGTTAGGAAAAATATATAATTGTACTTTTATTTCAATGCTTCGGTTGTGAAAAAAATATGCAAGTACGTTGGTTTACTTGTTATAATAATTCATAATAAAATTTTCGATACAGCCCCTAAAAGACATTTAATATATACATATACACTGCTCAAAAATTAAATCACTTAAATCACACATCGGATCTCGATGAACGAAATATATTAAAGATCAAAATCTTTACTGTACATTGTGTAATTCGTTGAAAACAAAATGACGTAACAACAGTCAATGGAAACCAAAATCACCAACCGATTGAGGGCTGGATTCAAACTCACACTGAAAATTAAAGTAAACAATTGAAATCACAGGCTGTTCCAACTTGTGTGAATTTCATCACGGCAACTCATACTGTGACTCAGTAGTGTGTATGGCCCCCACACGCCTGTATGCACTCCCGATAACGTCTGGGCATGCTTCTGATGAGACGGCAGATGGTGTCCTGGGGGATCTCCTCCCGGGAGCTCCTGGACAGTCTGTGGCGCTGCTTGGCGGTGTCGGATGCACCGATACATAACGTCCCAATTCTCAATTCTCAGGTTCTCAATTGGATTCAGATCTGGGGAATGTGAGGGCCAGTCAATGGAATCAATTAATTCATCATCCAGGAACTGCCTACACACTCTGGCCACATGAGGCCGGGCATTGTCCTGCACCAGGAGGAACCCAGGGCCTACTGCACCAGCGCAAGGTCTTGACGATGGGTCTGAGGATTTCATCCTGGTACCTAACAGCAGTCGGGGTCCCGTTGGCTAGCACGTGGAGGTCTGTGCGACCCTCCAAGGATATGCCTTCCCAGACCATCACTGACCCACTGCCAAACTGGTCATGCTGGATGATGTTGCAGGCAGCACAATGTTCACCACGTTCTCCAGACTCTTTCACGTCTGTCACGTGCTAAATGTGAACCTGCTCTCATCTGTGAAGAGAACGGGGTGCCAATGGCAGACCTGCCAATTCTGGTGTTCTCTGGCGAATGCCAATCGAGCTGCACAGTGCTGGGCTGTGAGCACAGGTCCCGCTAGAGGACGTCATGCCACCCTCATGGAGTCTGTTTCTAACAGTTTGGTCAGAAACTTGCATACCAGTAGCCCGCTGGAGGTCATTTTGTAGGGCTCTGGCAGTGCTCCTCTTGTTCCTCCTCACACAAAGGAGCAGATACCGGTCCTGCTGCTGGGTTGATGCCCTTCTACGGCCCTGTCCAGCTCTCCTCGTGTGACGGCCTGTTTCTTGGTATCTCCTCCATACTCTTGAGACTGTACTGTGAGACGCAGCAAACCTTCTTGTGACGGCACGTATGGATGTGCCAACCTGGAGGAGCTGGACTACCTGTGCAACCTGAATGGGCTGCAGGTACCGCCTCAGCAAAATGCAAAACTAGAAAAGAATCAGTCAGGAAGGCTAAGGAGAGAGCAATTGTCTGTGGCCACCATCTGTAAAACTATTCCCTTTTTGGGGGTTGTCTTGCTGTTGCCTCTCCAGTGCATCTGTTGTCACTTTCATTTGCACCAAAACAGGTGACATTGATTCACAATCGCTTAGGCTTCCTAACTGGACAGATTGATATCCCTGAAGTTTAACTGACTTGGTGTTATACTGTGATGATTACATGTTCCCTTAATTTTTTTGAGCAGTGTAGTTAAGTTTGATCTGACATGCTAATGCAGCAGCCATGCATCAGTGGAGCAGGTAAGAGAACACTTACTTTATTACAAATAAAATATTGTTAAAATGAACACTAAATGGCTTTATCTTCGCAGAAAATATAGACTTGTATTTTAATTAAAAATGCTTCGGCTGCGAAAAGTAACTTTTTGCATGTTTGCAAAAAAATGTTGTATATGTATTTAAAATGTTTCTGTTGCGAAAAATATGCAAGTGCGTTGGTTGTATTTGTTAGAATAATTCACAATGAGATAAAACAGTTTTTGAAATAGCTGTGTTATAAAGGACTATTTTAATGCATATAATGAAGTTGGGACTTGCGTGCTAGTGCCCATGCGAGGACCCCTGTGGCGGCTGAAAGTCGATCCTGATGAAATGGCAGTGTAAATGTGCCTAATAATCATAATAATCATAATAATAACCACCGTATATTCCAGATGTACCTGTGAAATGGCATTATTTACTAGAAGACTGGGAGACCTGTGTAAAAGAGCAGAAATTGTTTTGAGGTGTTATAAATTCAATTTCAATTAAGCTCCACCACTAACTTTTCCCTATATAATCAGTAGCCAGTCTAATCTGACAGTCGGATTTACAGTGCATCCGGAAAGTATTCACAGCGCTTCACTTTTTCCACATTTTATGTTACAGCCTTATTCCAAAATGGATTAAATTAATTATTTTCCTCAAAATTCTACAAACAATACCCCATAATGACAACGTGAAAGAAGTTTGCTTGAAATCTTTGCAAATTTATGTAAATTAAAAAACAAAAAAAGCACATGTACATAAGTATTCACAGCCTTTGCCATGACCCTCAAAATTGAGCTCAGGTGCATCCCGTTTCCACTGATCATCCTTGAGATGTTTCTACAACTTGATTGGAGTCCACCTGTGGTAAATTCAGTTGATTGGACATGATTTGGAAAGGCACACACCTGTCTATATAAGGTCCCACAGTTAACAGTACATGTCAGAGTACAAACCAAGCCATGAAGGCCAAGGAATTGTCAGTAGACCTCCGAGACAGGATTGTATCGAGGCACAGATCTGTGGAAGGGTACAGAAACATTTCTGCAGCGTTGAAGGTCCCAATGAGCACAGTGGCCTCCATCATCCGTAAATGGAAGAAGTTTGGAACCACCAGGACTCTTCCTAGAGCTGGCCGCCTGGCCAAACTGAGCGATCGGGGGAGAAGGGCCTTAGTCAGGGAGGTGACCAAGAACCCGATGGTCACTCTGACAGAGCTCCAGCGTGTCTCTGTGGACAGAGGAGAACCTTCCAGAAGAACAACCATCTCTGCAGCCCTCCACCAATCAGGCCTATATGGTAGAGTGGCCAGACGGAAGCCACTCCTCAGTAAAAGGCACATGACAGCCCGCCTGGAGTTTGCCAAAAGGCACCTGAAGGACTCTCGGACCATGAGAAACAAAATTCTCTGGTCTGATGAAACAAAGATTGAACTCATGTCTGGAGGAAACCAGGCACCGCTCATCAACTGGCCAATACCATCCCTACAGTGAAGCATGGTGGTGGCAGCATCATGCTGTGGGGATGTTTTTCAGCGGCAGGAACTGGGAGACTAGTCAGGATCGAGAGAAAGATGAATGCAGCAATGTACAGAGACATCCTTGATGAAAACCTGCTCTAGAGTGCTCTGGACCTCAGACTGGGGCGAAGGTTAATCTTCCAACAGGACAACGACCCTAAGCACACAGCCAAGATAACAAAGGAGTGGCTACAGGACAACTCTGTGAATGTCCTTGAGTGGCCCAGCCAGAGCCCAGACTTGAACCCAATTGAACATCTCTGGAGAAATCAGAAAATGGCTGTGCACCGACGCTCCCCACCAACCTGATGGAGCTTGAGAGGTCCTGCAAAGAAGAATGGGAGAAACTGCCCAAAAATAGGTGTGCCAAGCTTGTAGCATCATACTCCAAAAGACTTGAGGCTGTAATTGGTGCCAAAGGTGCTTCAACAAAGTATTGAGCAAAGGCTGTGAATACTTATGTACATGTGCTTTTTTTGTTTTTTGTTTTTAATAAATTTGCAAAGATTTCAAACAAACTTCTTTCATGTTGTCATTATGAGGTATTGTTTGTAGAATTTTGAGGAAAATAATGAATGTAATCCATTTTGGAATAAGGCTGTAACATAATAAAATGTGGAAAAAGTGAAGCGCTGTGAATACTTTCCGGATGCACTGTATTGTGTGCGTGTCGTGCCACCTTCACGTGCCCTTCAATGCATTTGTGATGTATAGGAATGTGTACATACTTATATATCAAATACTCTTGTTTTTGTTCCTGACATTGTGTGTGTGCACACAGCTCTGAACATTATTTACGTGTTATATAGATCGATAGATATCAAAATGAGCATTTCAGTATCTACAAAGCAGTGTCCACTTTCTCTCATGTTATACATAAGAGACCCTGATACTGGTTTATACACAGTTATGAAATTATGGCTTTGGTTTGTAATTCACCAAACACGCTCAACAGCTGCAGACCTGTCCTTGTGTATAATAAATAATAATAACAATAAAACAAACATGGTAAATCAGCTGGATGATGCAGTTCCCCTTTAATTGATACTCAGCACAAAGATCCTGACAGGTGATTGGTCCTATCTCTGTCTCTAGACAGTGAGTGTTTGAATTATGAATATTTTCTATTGCTTAAGTATAAGGAAATAATGATTTATATAGCCCTGCTCCTTCATTTGTTTTCAATCACTTTTTTGGCTTATTGATACTTTCACCCATGGGTTCCCCGATTCGAGTGCTTTTCAATTTGCCTTGAGTATTATCTCTGCTTTGGTGTGTGTGTGTGTATACATGAGATTAGTTAAAACTGCTTTTCCAATGTTGTTTATGTTCAGTGTTCCCTGCTCTAAAACATTATATGGTATAATTTGGTTGTACTTTTGTGTTGTGCAGCAACCATGCTTTTCATTTCATTAAATTATAGGATCTTAAACCCATTCAAGTTGCTCATTAAATGCTTCATTTGGAGTTAGGGTTATATATGGTGTGTAATTAACCCGATGTACAGGCAAATCAAATGGGGAAAAGTGGATAAAGCAGTTGGTCAGACAGTTAGACTGTCTTTTACTCTGTCCGTCCTCTGGATTTCAGAAGTAGTATGTACTGAGTTTGTTTTCCAGCTCAAGTTTCAGGCAATTGCAGTTTTGAGTTATAAAGAGTACAGTTTCCTGGGAAGTTGAATTGCTCCCACACTTAAATTGTGTGTAGACAGTGAAATAACCAAAGCATTTGTCTTGATGTCCTCTGTGAACACTGTCACATACTTTGTTTCTTGGGGACTTTAAGCACAGAGAGGATCATACCATTTGTGTACACAGTTGCTTTTTATTGTTGTAATTACTTAATGAATGACATCTTACTTTTTGGAGAAGAAAAGTCTAAACATCCTGCAAATGATGCAAACGTTGCCAAGACAAAACATTGTATGTGAGGCATGTGTAATAAACCCTTTCCTTATAAAACCTCACTTCACGGATGAGGAAAGCACACACAAAATGGCTTGCACTGCGTCAAAATGAAATTTGTATTTACTTTTTTACAAAAATATAATTCTGTTCCTCTCTGAATAAGTCATACACGACCAGAAAACAAAATGTATGTGATGCTATTGTATCTGTGCTTTTTCTCTGGCATGGGGGGTTGTCCCCTTCAGACCTTAAAGTTGTTTGATGATCTGAAAGACAAAAGCCTATTACAGCCAACTGTAATGATCATGAAAGCAATTATAATGGTTGTGTGGTGACTGTAGTACAAGAGAGAATTATGCAAGTCATAACAGTTCTGTAATTTACTCAAGGCTAGACCCATTGAAATCAACTGGCTAACCAGACAAACATTAAGCAGAGGTGGTGGGTTTAAATGAATCTCCCCTCATAGTGATGTCTGTGGCAGGCACTTAATTAAGGGAGATGGTCATAAAAAGACAACATATTCGAGGTATATAAATCTCTGGAATCTCTCTCATAAAGCACAGCATCACGTGGAATAGTTCAGCCGTCTCCATGAAGTTGAATCTAGTCTGAGCTGCATGGCAACATGGGAATGTTTTGGTAAATAATGCCTCCCGCACAGGTGTGTTTCACAATCTCTGTTCACTTGTCAACAGCGCAGAAATAGAGGAACCGTCTTCCAGCTGGTAACCCAGAGCATCTGTAGGTTAATCTTCTGTAACAAATATTTACAATGACAACGTGTTGCCTGATCTGTTGCACCATTGACAAGCCTATTCCCTCTGCTATTTGCTATTTGCTATTTTGCAATTCAATACCAGTGTGTTCATTCGTGCTTGGCTAAAGAGCAGCCATCTCCTTCTACTTTTGCTTTTTCTCCTCCTGCTTTCTGCAGAAGAGATCGCGGACAGAGATGACCCAGCTACAAACACAAAATACAACAGATGCAAAGACACCTATATCAGATGCCATGGCTGTGTATATTATGGGAAAGTATAGAGAGTACAATGGGAAAATCAGACAATTCCACTATAATATATGCCTGTGGTAGAGATGGGCAAAGGAGTTTAAGTGTGGCAGGTGATCCTTATACTTAATGGTGGAAATACAGGACAATACAGGATCCTGGTTTGTATCCGATAATGAAGAAAGAGGCTAGATAGGCCTAGATCAGGGGTTCCCCCTGTCTGGTGACAGATGGCCAATTTCCGGAGGTTGCATGAGATGGGGGGCCACAGTAGAAAATGAACCACTGATGAAAACAAAATATGTCCCAAATCATACCTTTTTATTTCCTATACATTTCTGTTAGGGAATATTTATGAACTTTAATTGTTGTTTTATTATTTCCCCAAAATTACGTGTGCAATTTGTAACAGAACATGTTCAGAAAGTGTTAAAATACAGTGAGGGAAAAAAGTATTTGATCCCCTGCTGATTTTGTACGTTTGCCCACTGACAAAGAAATGATCAGTCTATAATTTTAAAGGTAGGTGTATTTTAACAGTGAGAGACAGAATAACAACAAAAAAATCCAGAGAAAAAACATTTCAAAAAAGTTATAAATTGATTTGCATGTTAATGAGTGAAATAAGTATTTGACCCCTTCAACTTAGTACTTGGTGGCAAAACCCTTGTTGGTAATCACAGAGGTCCGACGTTTCTTGGAGTTGGCCATCAGGTTTGCACACATCTCAGGGGGGATTTTGTCCCACTCCTCTTTGCAGACCCTCTCCAAGTCATTAAGGTTTCGAGGCTGACGTTTGGCAACTCGAACCTTCAGCTCCCTCCACAGATTTTCTGTGGGATTAAGGTCTGGAGACTGGCTAGGCCACTCCAGGACCTTAATGTGCTTCTTATTGAGCCAATCCTTTGTTGTCTTGGCTGTGTGTTTTGGGTCATTGTCATGCTGGAATACACATCCACTACCCATTTTCAATGCCCTGGCTGAGGGAAGGAGGTTCTCACCCAAGATTTGACGGTACATGGCCCCGTCAATCTTCCCTTTGATGTGGTGCAGTTGTCCTGTCCCCTTAGCAGAAAAACACCCCCAAAGTATAATGTTTCCACCTCCATGTTTGACGGTGGGGATGGTGTTCTTGGGGTCATTCCTCCTCCTCCTCCAAACACGGCGAGTTGAGTTGATGCCAAAGAGCTCGATTTTGGTCTCATCTGACCACAACACTTTCACCCAGTTCTCCTCTGAATCATTCAGATGTTGGCAAACTTCAGACGGGCCTGTACATGTGCTTTCTTGAGCAGGGGGACCTTGCGGGCGCTGCAGGATTTCAGTCCTTCACAGCGTAGTGCGTTACCAATTGTTTTCTTGGTGACTATGGTCCCAGCTGCCTTGAGATCATAAACAAGATCCTCCCGTGTAGTTCTGGGCTGATTCCTCACCGTTCTCATGATCATTGAAACTCCACGAGGTGAGATCTTGCATGGAGCCCCAGCCCGAGGGAGACTGACAGTTATTTTGTGTTTCTTCCATTTGCGAATAATCGCACCAACTGTTGTCACCTTCTCACCAAGCTGCTTAGAGATGGTCTTGTAGCCCATTCCAGCCTTGTGTAGGTCTACAATCTTGTCCCTGACATCCTTGGACAGCTCTTTGGTCTTGGCCATGGTGGAGAGTTTGGAATCTGATTGATTGATTTGCTTCTGTGGACAGGTGTCTTTTATACAGGTAACGAGCTGAGATTAGGAGCACTCCCTTTAAGAGAGTGCTCTTAATCTCAGCTCGTTACCTGTATAAAAGACACCTGGGAGCCAGAAATCTTGCTGATTGATAGGGGATCAAATACTTATTTCCCTCATTAACATGCAAATCAATTTATAACTTTTTTGAAATGCGTTTTTCTGTTTTTTTTTTTTGTTATTCTGTCTGTCACTGTTAAAATACACCTACCATTAAAATTATAGACTGATCATTTCTTTGTCAGTGGGCAAACGTACAAAATCAGCAGGGGATCAAATACTTTTTTCTCTCACTGTATAGTTAAGTTTCAGAAAATGGGGGGGGTTGAAGGTTGGCTTTGGAGGGCCGCACCAAACATCCTCTAGGACCACATTTGGCCCCTGGGCCGCACTTTGGGATCCCCTGGCCTAGATAGATTGCTAAATAGTGTTAATGTATTTAGAGGCCAGTTGCTTGCCTTGGTGTGTTTAGATGACTTGTCATAGTTTAAAGATTGCATTTGAAAGTAGGGCCCAGTGGCATAACAATATGGTAAACTTGCTGACCTACATTAAACCTAAATAGTGATATTTGAATGTTAAGATCTTAATTGAACAGGTATTGCAACTTTGGGATTTGTTAGTAATGATTCATTTTGAACATACTCTTATCAGCAGTCATATGTATGAATTTTTTTCTTTTCCCTTTAATAATGCTGCAATGTATCCAGTTTAAAAAATATTTTATTAAACTACTATAGATTTTGGGGGGAAATAATTAATGTGGATGTAACTAACAAGAACATTGATATATTTTTATTTTCTGTATTTTTTTCTCCCAATTTTCTAATTCAAAGGTTATGTGGGGTGACCCTTAAATGTAAAGAGATTTGTATTTTTTTTCTGAAACAAACACTACAGGAACTACCATGTGGAATGAGTTAAAAGTGACTGAAATTCTGAAAATATCTATTGTGAGTGATATTAGTCATATGTTAATGCTCACCAGTGAGAAGTGATACAGAAACAGATTTTTTTTTTTTTTTTTTTTTTTTTTTTTTTTTTTTTTGGTAATGTGTGTTTAGAGTAAAGATACCGTAATAAGTTCTACTGAAATGACTCTCTCTGAAGGTGACAGGTTTTGGTTTGTTTGCTGCAATATAGAGCAGGGTAGGAGCATCAGAAGGAAACCGAAGCGGAGAATTGCTTGAATTGTGTTTTTGTGCAGTATTGGTTTACTGTAAACTGATTGGCCTTTTCATACAGTGCACAAAGTACAGTATATATGAGACATCCCTTGGTCGTTTAAAGATAACCTTCTACTCAAACGCCAACATAAATCAAGAACATAGAGTATAATGAATTGGCAATAAAATAAAATACTAATAATGATAAAGGACTAGTGGGTCATCAGGGGTCCTTGCGATCCAAGAGGTAACATTTGAAACATATACACAATTTTATATTGAAATGCACTTAAATGCCACCTGTGATTTTCATGTGGTGAGTGTAGCAGCCGTGGGAGAGTTAAATGGGGAAGTCTTCTCCTCGACAATACTATTCTACTGTATTTTTGTGCTTTACCGATTTTGATTTATCTACCTGGTTTTCTTCAGAAGGAAACCTATTGCAACACATTTGTATCCTGATAAAATGCTTTGGATTTTAATTGGAGAAGTTAATCAAAGAACAATAACCATAAACATTTGAACATATTTGAAATAATATTTTGCCCATAGCTATTGTATTCGCAAACAAGCAGATTACAAATGTGAAACTATAAACTAAACCAATAACAGTCTGCTTGTGTAGCTCCTAATTATGAACTGGGCATAAAATGAAGCATGTTTTCTGGATTTCAGTAATTACTGATATGAAAACATCCATAGTTTGTGCTTTAAGCAGTAAGCAGCAAAATGCTAAATTTTAGAAATGGGTCATGAAATAAATCATTACAGATAGTATATAAGAAAATATTACAGAAATATGAGTCGACATTTTCTTCATTGACTATTTGGAATTGATGTTGAAGGTGACAATACCACTTGAGGTCTTGTCTTGGAATATTAAACATTTTGCAGTAATAGGCTATTTTCTAACATTGTTTTTTGTTTCATGGTTGTAGAAATCTAGGTACAGTAATGGAGGTTTGCCTTAAACTGGTTACACATCTGACAAAGCAAGATCTGACGTCTTTGAAATGCATATTTGCAATAATTTGGAGCATAGAGAAAAGGATCTAGATAAATTGATATTAAAAAATGAATTAAACAAGATCAGGAAAAGGAAGTTTGTTGGGAAGCACAGAAGGAGAATGCAACACAACACAGAAGATTTCCATGCTTTGTTAAACTTTTGTACTTAGAAGTATTCCCCCCTTCTCCAGTATAAGAAAGCACATCATGGTGTTTAACTCACAGCAGGGCCAGGTAGCTTGTCTCCAATTCAATAAGATTAGCGGTTATACAAATTAGGTTTAAAAAGCCAGGGTGTCTGATATCAACTGAGTTAGAAAGACATTATCTGATGATACACTGTGACGTGCTGTAAGGCGCTAAGCCCCTCTTATTTATTTGCTTTTAACTTTGTTTAATGCTTCGGTGCGCTATGCTATCAGTGAATAAAACCTAGTAATGTACTTATTGAATCATCACTCCTGCAGCCTTGCCTTCTAACTTGGCTGCTAACAGTAATTAAAGAAAAAAAATACATGAATTAGGCCTAATCTGTCTCTGGAAGTTTGTTTGTGTAAAGCAGTTTTTTAATTACATTTTTAATGAACTACTGTTTTTTAGGGCAGTATTCTAATTCCTGCCTTCTGTACAATTCTATCTTGCAATCAACTTATCAGTAATCTAGTGTGTTGCATAAGTTAAATGGGACTTTATTTACCTTAAATGAAGGGAAACCCTTGAAATGGACCCACGGAATGCGTGTATGACACCTTTGCCTTTTGATTTCAAGAAAGATCCATTACTATTTTTAACTGCTTCTAAAAAGTCACATGTTTGACATATTTGGCATGTGTTGTTCTTGTAAGTTTTTCTTCCACTACACCACAGTACAGTCATTCGGTGCGAGTAGGTGAAGATAAACAGATGATGAGAAGTATCAGTTACTCAGTGGTAGATCGTCATATTGGTTGAAGCGTCTAATAAGAGACAGAATTGGTGTACCATGAAGTTTGCAAAGAATGCTTTGAGGTGACAAATATGCTTCTTTCTTCTTGAAATAGGCTTATGTTTCAGGGCACCAGCAATGGGAATATTAAACATGGGAACCGGTACAGATGGCCAACTGTTATGTCATATATCCTGTACATAGGTCTTAGTCAGCAAACAAAATGCATTTTTTATTATTATTCTAATTCTTTGAAACATGTATATTCCATTTAATTTGGGAACATGTAATATGCTTTGTTGATGTGGTTCCAGAACTTGTTTGATTTGTTTAAAATGCTTAACTGGATAGCCAAAGCTTGCAAATTTGCTAAACTTTGTGGTGGGGTGAATTTACAAAGTCTTTTAATAAAGTATTCTTGGCTTTTTAAAATATTTTTTTCAAATATTTTTCTGAGGTCCATAGATCAATAAGCTACCAATAACCAAATAAACAACCTTGTAACCTTTGTAGCCATTCTTATGTGCTCATACACTGGTGTTTCTCTTTTTGAAAAAGGGGAAACAGATGCTAAACTCTAATCATACAGTGCCAACATAGCAAGACAACTTATGGTAAACAAATGCGTTATATTTCAAATTAAGTTCAGCTATTTACAGCCTTAACATATCTGTCAATATCAGTCTTCTTAAATTTTGGTTTAAGATTCTGAGAACTTCCACATTCTTTTATAAAACAATCCATTCATTTTAAAATGTAGAAAGCTTCAGCATGTGTTGTGCAAATTCATAAGCAAGCAATATTTTCAAAGTTGTCTGCTGGGTTTCTCTGTTAATGAATATCATCAACTTGCACATTCAGATATCCAACTAATACAACGATTTCTCCAAAGTTAGTTTTTTGTTTTGTTTGAAATATTTAATATTTGTTTTTTCACAGCTTATCATCTTCCTACAATTAAAGCTTCTCTTTTTTCTTTTTTTCAAGTTCCCAAGCTGCCTGCCACCCACAGATTTTCCCAAGAGATCCTGTCTGGGAACTGCTTTGTAGGATGCATCTATTTTTATTTAGGTTTGTTTTTCCCAAAGATTTCTGCTTAACATCTCCAAATTTGGTTTGAAGCCTGTTGTTCTATCTTGTTTTCTGGTCAGTTTGTAGCTATAATAATGAGTCCTTCCAGTAACATTCAACAAAACTGGTAAACAAGCAATTTAACAAAGCTGTATGAACATTACAATTATATATATATATATATATATATATATATATATATATATATATATATATATATAACACCAATTGTAGATGCTCTGTGTTCTTATTTCTGCAACAGAGCTGTGACTTCCTTGTAATGATACATTTCCCACTCTTAGATAAAATGCAGACTCTCACCAGACCTAATTTTGTATCATCTTGTTTAAGTTGAGTGTCATCAGCATCTTGAAAAAAGCAAGCAAGGGATTGCAAAAAATAGCTGAGTGACTTAAATACTACATAAACTACAGTTGCCCATAACTCAAAAGAAAAGGCTTGTTAGATCTCAGACGCACACCAGCTTTTCTTTGTTGTTTGCATTTTCAGGCAACCGTTAACTTGCTCGGCGGCTTTTTGTTCCTCTCAAGGGAAGTGTGCATCAACTCGGGATTGTCCACATCCTTGGAGCTGAGGCTGGGTAGAAGTTCAGCCAGATGGAGACGGGCTTCTTCCCTTGGTATCACCTTGGAATCGCCCCCCTACGAGACCGCCCTCCGAGTCACTGAGATCCTGAGAACTTGACCAGTCATCTTGTGAGGTATGAAAAGAATGCACAGAGAGGAAGTGGTGGTTTATGAGTCAGCATACATGAAAAAATTATGTTCCACTTAGCGATTTAACTTTTTTTTTTCCCCTGGAGGGAAAGACTATGTAGGACCTGGTTTGATATATGTGGGAAATGAGTTGTTTTAGTCACAGTGAAATGAAACTGGTAAGGCACAGAGCTAACATATGGCCTTTTTAAATATGCATCTTACTTCTGATATAAAAAGAAGAGCAAGGATTTCTGGTAAGTATTATTTAAGCCAGTTTTGCTTGATCAGTAATGCCTGACTTTTTTTTATTCTTGGTTAAAAAGTTTATGGTTGGATGTTTTTGTGTTACAAAGAGCTGGAGAGCAGTTTATACTTGAATTGGGATTATTTTGGATATTGTAAACTGCTTAGGGCTACACTGCAGGAGCAATTAAGGATAATAGTTAAATACATTGGTGACGTAGTGTTGGATAATTGTGTTGGAATACATACAAAAATAGCTCTGTAGTCTACGTTAATGATTATACTTCATCAGATATCACTATAAAAAATGAAATTCATAACAGAGGTAGGCCAATGTAAGTCATTTTTCAGACTCTTCGGGAGAGCGAATCCTAGTGAGAAACCTCTTCAAAGGGAAGTTTGGGTACTCTAGTGGCCATGGCAACAATCCAAGACATAAAAAGTACTTACCTCGAGTTTAGCAGACAGGGTAGATGATCTTCATTAAACTGTCGATCAGCAGTTTTTTCTCTTTTAACTTGCTTCCTTAAAGTGCCTTATTGTACTGTAAAAATGTCGACCTGTTACTCTATTACACAGACGTTTCGTGATATTGACAAAGACCGTTAATCTGTTTTGCTACATCTACAAACTCAAGTCTTTGTTGTCGACCTTGAGGTTTGAATCTCAAAGCTCATTCAGTAATGTTGGGCACACGCTGAAATGTATGAAACATGGCACAGCTCATATAAAGCAACAGACTTTCTAGGTTTTCATGTATTTGTTTCAAGATGGTGATCGTGGCATTTGCATATTGATCTGTACTGTTTTTGGTGACACATTTCTGGCAATAACAGTAATTTATACAACTCAGTAATAGAGTTAATCTCTAAAGTAAACAGATGTAACTCCAGAAACACTGTACTCAAGGAGATTGATACAAGTCATACAAGTTTCTAGGTTTTACTTAAAAAAAAAAAAATGCACCATCTGAGTCTGACACGGACTTTCTTATTCTGCTGAGTTGGACAAGAAGTATAATATACTTACTGCTGAATCATAGAAATTAAGACGTATTGCTTATTCTGTTAGTGTTCCTGAGCTGAAATTGGCCGTAGTACTTTTATGAATACTCATTTGTTAATCATTTACTACCGTTAACTTCCTCAGTACTACATCATGGCTCTGCCCTCTTGCACAAATATGTAGGGGAAAAAAATGGCACAGCAACCCATATAAATGTATCAGGCCAGTTGAGTCTTTTTGCACTGCAGACTGCCCCAGTAACAAAGTGATCCTCACAGGCTTCTTGAGGGGACAGGCTTTGCTCACACTTATAATTCCGTAGGTGTGTGGCCAGACACGGGGGATGTCATCTTTGTTTCACTGTGCTCCCTCATCCAGCCCATTCCCGGAAGTGTACACACATCTGAAGGTGTTACTGTGACATCACTGCCCAAGACTTGGATGCATGTTGTTCAAATGACCCGTACTCCAGCCCTGATCCTTTTTGGCATAGCTAGTCTGACCCCTCATTTGGGACTGTGGTGATCAAGTACTCAGAGAGGAGCCCCAGATAGCAGGCCCAGTCCCAGCAAGGTCTGGCACACACGCTAAGATAATGCCCTTCAGTCGCTTAAGGCTGTTGCGCAGTTATGAGGGGGAGATGTAACTAGGGTATATTGTGGACATGTGCCTGTCACATGTCACTTCCTTAGAGCATTGCGGATCAGGTGAATCAAATCTGTATGAGGTGTAAGCATACAAGGCACAGCAGTCCTAGATTAAAATTCAGTGCCATCTCTGAATGGAGTTCTGGCTCACCAGGAGAGGCGGGGCAGATATTTTAAGTTGGCGCTGAACATTGCAACTACTACTTCAATTTACTCTTTAACTGATATTTTTTCCTTGATGTAATATATTGCTGCAGCTTGGTGACTTCTCCCAGTAACAGTGAACAGCTGTTCACACACATCATGTTTGGGGGTAAATAGAGAACAAGCCAAGCTTAGTTAAATGGTGTTTGTGTCTGAAACTCAAGAACTTACGGGTTTCTGTATGTTCTCCAAACATTTCAAAGTGTTCCACACTTACCTTAATGTGGCTTCATGGTCATAAAGCAACAGTGACTCTGTAGTGCAGATGCAATGCTCAGATCACACATTAATTTACTTAGGACGGGCTTTGGAAGCCAGTCTGCAAGTCTCAGGAGGATTGTTGGGTCAGATGGTAACTTTACAGTCCTTTTGGGAGTTAACAGTTAGTAAGTCATATTTGTGACCTGTGTGCTCATCCTGGATGGAGACTCCCTGTACACAGAGAACCTTTGAACAAAATGTGTCCATCTCATGCTTTTATTTGCTAAATGTCAGTATATCCTTCAAACTCATGTAACCCAAACAGGATGTCAAAACAGCACTAGAAAACCATGTGCAACCAAAATGAGTCTGGTTTTCACTGCATTTCCAAACTACGATTAACACTTATGTTCTCTTCTGACAGTCAGAAGATAGAGGTTGTAATGGTTTACAAATGTTCCTCGAGGCGTTAGCTGCTATATGCTTTTTGACTTTGCTACAGTGCCTCGGGCTAAGGTGCTAATAGTAGGGGTTTCATTTGGCAAAATAGGTGAATGGTGGCGGGTGCAGGGTATGCGTTTGCTAGATATTAACCAATACGAGTGTTGAACATAAGAAATCATAAGAGGTGTGTTAAATATCTTAACATACATACCATACCCAGAGCTGCCTCATTTATCCCTCATTTAGGTGATGGCAGATTGATTCATTTCACTAAATTCAAAAGATGTGTTCATTTGATTCACTGATACTGAACAGCTCAAATGAGCCTGACTCTCTAGAGCCCCATTCACACTGAAATGCCACCAAATTGCTGGCAAATTGCCCCATTCACACAGAAAACAGAGATTGCCAGCAAGAGTGCTGTGGCCATGGGAACGAGACACTACAGAAGCCTGTGGATCCAGAGAGGAATATTATTTATTGGTGCATAACTTCTGACGTGTGAGCATTACATATGCCAACCTGTTGGTTGATCAATAACACTCAGAATTGCTGCAACTATATTATTTTCAACCTCCGTCATTTCTAACAACCCGGTCCGTTTCTCGTTATGGTCACAAGTTCTTATTCAAAGGTGGCTTAACCTTGTCGTGTTGTGGTCGCAAAAATGCGCCCCTATTCTGATTGGTTACGGCAGTTAGCTGACGCACTGCGTCGACACGCAAGGACTTGATGCTGAATTTGCTGGCAATCATTGTCCTGCTACATTCACACAGACACGTTGCCTGCAAATTGTCGTCAATTAGACTAGGACCCTTGCCGGACTAGACTAGGACGCTTTTTGCAACTATTTGCCAGCAAATGACCCATTCACACAGACCTTGCCTGCAACAAATCCCGGCAATGGTTTCAGTATGAATGAGGTTTAGGTTGCTGTGTTGAGGCGGCCGGTTCATCTGATTCTTTTCAGTTTCAATTGGACATTTGATTGAACAGGAGAGCAGGACATAGAATCCTCATGTTTTGTAAGGCATAGATGCACATTAAATTAGTTTTTTTTTTTTAAATAACTAAATTAAAACAATTCATAACATTGCAAAGTTTACCCGTATTAACGTCAGTCAAATAATTAAACTGAACACTTCAAAATAAGTGAGTACATTTCCCTTAATTCACCTTGAACAACTGTCTACATACACTCACCTGAAGGATTATTAGGAACACCTGTTCAATTTCTCATTAATGCAATTATCTAACCAACCAATCACATGGCAGTTGCTTCAATGCATTTAGGGGTGTGGTCCTGGTCAAGACAATCTCCTGAACTCCAAACTGAATGTCTGAATGGGAAAGAAAGGTGATTTAAGCAATTTTGAGCGTGGCATGGTTGTTGGTGCCAGACGGGCCGGTCTGAGTATTTCACAATCTGCTCAGTTACTGGGATTTTCACGCACAACCATTTCTAGGGTTTACAAAGAATGGTGTGAAAAGGGAAAAACATCCAGTATGCGGCAGTCCTGTGGGCGAAAATGCCTTGTTGATGCTAGAGGTCAGAGGAGAATGGGCCGACTGATTCAAGCTGATTAGAAGAGCAACTTTGACTGAAATAACCACTCGTTACAACCGAGGTATGCAGCAAAGCGTTTGTGAAGCCACAACACGTACAACCTTGAGGCGGATGGGCTACAACAGCAGAAGACCCCACCGGGTACCACTCATCTCCACTACAAATAGGAAAAAGAGGCTACAATTTGCACAAGCTCACCAAAATTGGACGGTTGAAGACTGGAAAAATGTTGCCTGGTCTGATGAGTCTCGATTTCTGTTGAGACATTCAGATGGTAGAGTCAGAATTTGGCGTAAACAGAATGAGAACATGGATCCATCATGCCTTGTTACCACTGTGCAGGCTGGTGGTGGTGGTGTAATGGTGTGGGGGATGTTTTCTTGGCAGACTTTAGGCCCCTTAGTGCCAATTGGGCATCGTTTAAATGCCATGGCCTACCTGAGCATTGTTTCTGACCATGTCCATCCCTTTATGACCACCATGTACCCATCCTCTGATGGCTACTTCCAGCAGGATAATGCACCATGTCACAAAGGTCGAATCATTTCAAATTGGTTTCTTGAACATGACAATGAGTTCACTGTACTAAACTGGCCCCCACAGTCACCAGATCTCAACCCAATAGAGCATCTTTGGGATGTGGTGGAACGGGAGCTTCGTGCCCTGGATGTGCATCCCACAAATCTCCATCAACTGCAAGATGCTATCCTATCAATATGGGCCAACATTTCTAAAGAATGCTTTCAGCACCTTGTTGAATCAATGCCACGTAGAATTAAGGCAGTTCTGAAGGCGAAAGGGGGTCAAACACAGTATTAGTATGGTGTTCCTAATAATCCTTTAGGTGAGTGTATAATACAAATAAGAAGCATGTACATAATTAAATACTCCTGGTAATATTTTCACTATTATATGTTATCACAGAAATTGAATTGATTTGTGCGGGGTTGATTTCAAGATGTTGAGTTGTCTTTGCCTTAATTGAAACCAGTGACTTTGTGTGTCATGATTTGAGAAATGTAGTGGATTTGGGAGTACAAAACAAAACTGGGAGTAGACAACAAATGCACATCATATAATGCAGTATAATTGAAACCGCCCACTGACTCTAGATAATCCAGTCAGACGTGACTATGAGCGTGTTCATTGAGGTCACCTTAGTGATGTGTTCTAAAAGAACAATTGTTTGGGAACTGCACAGCACCACGGATGAATCATTTTCAATGATGCCCCACGATACACCTTTGAACGATGGTGACAATTTCCAAAAACACATGACCGAATACTCAACAATTCAAGAGTACATAATGACATCGTCCTTCTCACCAAGGTAAAGTATGCGATTTGCGCTTGGAACACTTTGGAATAAGCAATGTTTTGTTGAGAATTTTGTACATACCCATGACCACACTATGGGTATTCATTTGGGTTTACATTTTTAAACGTTGGCACCTCTGGTTCCTGTAGATGTTAAGTCATCTAGTTCACACCTTTCTCCAATGCAACATACAGACACTAAAATTAACAAAATTGAAAGTGATCTACATATATTATATCCAATATTATTCAATGTATTATCATCACATAACTTTATAATTTAAAGAACTTATAAAGTCAGAAGCACTTTAAGGAGGGAGGTGGAAGACCTGCATTACATATGAAATCATGACTGATGGTTTGCCAACTTTTCTTTTCTCAAACAATTAAGGCAATATTTTACTATTAAACTCCCTCAATAGGCACTGATGAGAATGTTAACACATTCACAGTTGGCAATCAGCACTGTTTCCTGTGATCAAACGGTTCTCCTGGCTATTATAAGATCATATCAAAATCAACATCAATATGAACTGCTGTCCTGATCAGAAGTATTCCTCTTGTTAACTATTTGTACTGAAAACGTTTGAAATTGAATTGAATAGACAAATGCCAACCGGTTCCTTTCTGTTTTTATTCATATTTGATGACTCAAAACAAGTTTAAAAGGATAACTGTTAGTGAACAAAAGATTGCAAGAGCCTTTTGACAAAAAGGACTTCCAGGTTTCCCCTCTGACTGGCGTTCACAACAAAATCAAGGTTTAGGTATGATAATATTGAATTTAACCAAAACCCTAGCGTTGATCTGATTGTAAGCTAGAGTAATGAATAATTATGATATGTAGATCTATACCTTTGGGTGTTTAGTACATTTAGTACAGAGCAGGGAGCACTTTAAGACATTGTATTAAGTAAGCAGGTAACACTTTGGTTCCTGCTCCACCCACTACACTTTGGGGCCTGTAGGTTAGCACTTGTTTGTAATGCTCTTGAATAGTGCAACAGGGAAGGCTAGCCCTGGTCCTGGAGAGCGACAGTCAAACAGTGTCTTATAAGTCACCATTAAATAAATCCATCTATTAAGACTCTGAACAGATCTGAGTTTTTGATCGATTTGATCGATTTGATCGATTCGTCTCAGGTCATGGTGTATTATGCTTCCTAGACTTGAAAGTATGCTTGCAAGAAGTGTAAAACAGGAAGCCCCATGTCTTTTGTCATTCTGGTTCTTTGGTTTCTCTGGCTTGCAGATGACCGCCCTGCCCCTGAAACCACTCTGACGCTTTTCTGTCACTGTGTGTACTATCAGTTTGCAATGATGCACAGCTAGAACTGGTAGCATCCCATTCATTTGTTTAGATAGTTACCTTAAGTAAATGGCAAGTTGAAACAGGAAGAACAATGTAAAAATATGCAGAATACACGTAAATAGGATGATGTATCTACCCTAGAAGAACCCTGTGAGACAAGGGCACCTAAACCACTTTTGCTGGCTACAACCTTCACAATCTGTAGATAACTCTAAGGACTTGATTGCTGCTGACTTCATACAGACGTCTTCTGAAGTGGACTGGGTTACAATTATTGTGTGTTCCGGTATTGTGGCTCACTTGTGCTACTGTAATATAAAGCAAGACCTCCCTGGCTGCTGTTCTGATCAAGAAAAGCCTGACGGCCAAGAGTGGAATCGAGGCTTGTGGGACGGACATGCCTCTCACATGGGTAGAGAGGACGAGAACAAGAAGTCAAGCGTGTAAAGACATTGGGTTTGGTACAAATAAGCAGGATGCTATTTTACAGCTAGTGTAATGGAGACCTTGAAAGGTAATGATTCAATTCGCAGGCTATGGGGGCTAAAGGTAATTAGCAGAACTGGGTTTGTGTTGCTGGATGTTAGTTCCTTTTTGTGTGAAACATTGAATCCTGGTGGTATACAATACCCCACGCATGAGTTCTGCTTAACCCAGTTACAGTAAATGTTGACAGTTATAGAAGGGCTTCTTCAAACTGCGGGTGATTTTAGTAATAACTTTCTGTGGAAACTGAGTGTGGTAGACTTACCCGCCTAACTCTGCTGAATCTTTCAGTACAGTCAGCATGGGGCTGCGTGGGCAAACTTTTGCCTAAAATGAGTCAGCACACTCCACACATTGTCTGTTGCTAGGCAGAACAAAATGCATCTGTTATCAGCCAGGGCTTATCATTTCCAACCTCCTCAAGAAAATCTGCTGAAGTTTGCAAATAAGTCAGATTTTGCTCTAACTATTAGGTATGAGGCGATTGTTTATATTATAATGAGGTGAATGTTTGCCAAGTTTGGAATTCCAATTCATATCATACTTATGCTGTATTTATTTGTCTATTTCTAAATAAACTGTGCATATATAATAATGTGGCATTTTACAGGTAGTGCAGTTCAAGGCAATAGGGTCAAATGTCTACTGTTGTGTGGAATCAAGAAGGAAAGACTAAAAGGAGGTAGGCCTGTATGTGCTGATGAGCTGGTTATAGAAAGATGAAACGTTTAAAAATGACTATTTGCTTACTGTAACTTAGTCTTGTTTCAATGGGGTCCTGGTTGTTAACTGTCTGCCGGAAGTCTGTGTGCACTTTTGCAAATGAGCAACATTTTTCATTTTTGCAATATGAATGCACCGCTGTTAATAAGTTTATATGCTCTGCTTATACTTGGGCAAGCAGTCAAGGTTTGCTATACTTGGTGTTCATAGATATGTATATTTCTGGTGATATTTCTGCCTTTTTTTCTTAAAAAATACCCATATGCTTCTTGAATTCGTTTTAAAGATAAGTATTTTCACAGATAATGGGAATGTGAATACAGTAGTGTTAATGCATACACGTGTATCACAAACTTACAATGTGAGTATTAAATACCAAGTCCAAATCAAAATAATCCATAGAAACTGTAATAGTGAGAGAATCACTTTTCTCCTGTGTTTTCATACAGATGATGTCAGAAATCCTGTGCTGGATCCTTTATCCTCAGCGATGCGCACTTGTATTTGTATTGCACACTGATCCTATTGAGCACATGGATGTCTAGAATAAACAGTAAAGGAAGAATAATAAAAAAAACTAATTACTATTACAGGGATAAAAAGAGGAATTGAGGCTTGATACAGTCCAGTTTGCTCAATAGGGAAATAATCATTTAAAAAAAAGGATTTTGTGTTCTTGTGAAATATTTCATGATACAGAACTAACTTTGTGTTAATAAAATATCATTTTTATTGAAGAAAAAAATCAAAGCCCACACCAACGCCCATGAAAGGTTTTATTAGTCAGCAAGAAAATGAAAAACTCATTTATGACTCTAAATGTGATTCGTAAAACCTGTATTAGAGCAAGAAAGATCAACAGATTTAACTTTAAAGATTTGCTAAGGTGATTTACAAGGCAACACATACACATGACCACGGAGGGTTGAATGGGTGTCCACCTACACCAGTTTGAATGAAAGGGTTATTGATATACCGCATACACTGAGAGGGCACTGCTGTAGTTTGGAGAATGCATTTGATCTTGTTTCCTGCTTTGACCCTGATGAATATGTATTTTTTGAAGCAATGGAAGATTGAAGGCAGGGAGAAGGAGGGCAGGACAATGCTCAGTGCTCTTGTGTTGAGGGTATGGGAGATTTGATCCTTTTCTTTTTTTGTCCTGTTTGATTCAATTGATAACACTGACCAGGTTTGTGTAAACTGGTGTCAGCCCCTCTCTTGATCTTACTTATACCTGCCAAGAAAAGTCATGGCTTAGAACAGGAAGAAGGTCTGTAATGAGGCAAAAGCTTTTTCTCTCGCTATATTAACGAGAAAGTGTCTCGGTTTCGTGTACAGCACGAGGTAGGAAGAGCGATTTGGCTTCATATTACGCATTATTGTCTTTGTCATATTGTAGTGCACTTACTGTAGCCCTAGACCTATCTTTGACCCCTGACTCAAGATGGCTCAAATTGTAAAGTTAAGTGACATCTTGGTTTTTGTAATGACACTGGTTTCATGAATTTCATCCCAATCGACCAATTGGAAACGATTAACATTTCACAGCAGTATAAATACGATCTGTGACTGATATTGATGCTTAGATATTCGTAAAAAAAATAAAAAAAAATTGCTCATGGCCTCAGTAACTTTCTTCCATGTAATTTGAACTGTGGCAAAGCTGGACTGTATTTAAGAAACTGAATTTCAAATTTCTAAATGCAATACTACTCTCATCTACTATATACAATACTACTAATCTACTTTCTTTGCAAATGTATTTTCTGGTAGATTTGTATCTACTGAAAATAAATGTAAAATATAAACCAATAACTTATTTGCATGTGCCATGTCTAATCAATTATTCAGTCTTAGATTTGTATCTTTACTTCTTTACTTGTATCTTTTGTATCTTTACTTGTATCTTTACTTGCAAAAAGTTGACAAGGCATTGAGGAAACTGAGGAGGTTGATTGAAAAGATTATTCTATGGTTATGTTTAAGTAATAAAGCAAAATGATATAGTGTATAATGTTTTTTAAAAATCACTGAAATCCTACTTAGACATTTACATTTACAAGAACTGTTTGATGTTACCAACAGTCGTCTCCCAATGTGTTCACCCCCGGAATCAAAATGGTGGTTTTATCTTGCTCCTCACAATAGTTGCCAGGGTGTAGTTTGTTTGGGTGAAATGCACTCCGATTGAAGATCTTTCGTGAAGGCTGCAGACTTCCACCCAGCACCCACGCTCTTGTATCTATTGACCACTGGGAATCATTCATGCGGTTTCTGTACCGAAGAGTGAAATTCCTTCACTAGATGCAGATGAGTACAATGTCTCCCTCTCTGGTAATCCGCACTGTTTCCGCTCAATTTTTTTTTTTTTTTTTTTTTTTTTAATTTCTCTGCGCTTCTCTGTTAACCACTCCTCTAGGATTTGTGTCTCTGCAGCGATGCTTCCTAAGCAAAGCAGTAGCAGTAAGGGCAATCTTATCTGCTTCTATAGAGCTTACATTTGCAGAAGGCTCTCTGTAGATGTATATGTTTCCAAATTAAAAACCAGTTCAATAGGTCTACGGTGTGTAATTCAGTTATTTAACAATCAATCATTACAAATTATATTTTAATAGATGGGACAGTATCAGGAATGTATCCATCTCCAAACCCCTTGTAAACAGTTACTCCATTCAGCTTTGTGGCTTTAGTGTACTCATTAAAATTATATATATATATATATATATATATATATATATATATATATGGATGTTTTTGTACCAGCTTCTTTGAGAAGCCTTTGTTCTGTCCCTTGATTTGCTGAGAAAGTGACCTCATGGCTTGTGAAAATGAATATTCTTCACTTCCTTCCATTTTCCTCGCGCTGTGACGTGATATTCACAGTGTTTGTAGTGTTGCAATTGGTGAAATCCATTTAGAAATGTGGTAATGATATTACTGTGCAGAACAAAGCCTGCACTGCCACGAATACATGAAAAAGAACAAAGCTAGTTTTTGGTGTGTTTGTGTTTGTTTGGCTGTTAGTTTAATACATTTTTTTTAACGAAAGGTTCCGTCTAGGGAAGTGTTTGATACGCTTTATCAACCAAACCAGACACTGCTAGTACTTTGCTTTTCACACTTTTTACATTTTGGTAACACACATTGTTACTAGAGTGATAATCAGGTAAGCCCTTTACATCATGAAGGTAGGGGCTTTTTAATTTTCATTCTGCTGTTTAAATTGGGAGAGACACCTTTATATACACCATATATTATCTATAGACCTTAGACTGGAAAAGGGAGGCTTGCAGAATTGTATGTCAGCTATGGCTCCTTAAAACAGCTATAATTATGCTGTAATTCAGATATTTGTGTGTATGTTATATATATATATACATACATATACATATACATACATATATATATATATATATATATATATATATATATATATATATATACACACACACTCACCTAAAGGATTATTAGGAACACCTGTTCAATTTCTCATTAATGCAATTATCTAACCAACCAATCACATGGCAGTTGCTTCAATGCATTTAGGGGTGTGGTCCTGGTCAAGACAATCTCCTGAACTCCAAACTGAATGTCTGAATGGGAAAGAAAGGTGATTTAAGCAATTTTGAGCGTGGCATGGTTGTTGGTGCCAGACGGGCCGGTCTGAGTATTTCACAATCTGCTCAGTTACTGGGATTTTCACGCACAACCATTTCTAGGGTTTACAAAGAATGGTGTGAAAAGGGAAAAACATCCAGTATGCGGCAGTCCTGTGGGCGAAAATGCCTTGTTGATGCTAGAGGTCAGAGGAGAATGGGCCGACTGATTCAAGCTGATAGAAGAGCAACTTTGACTGAAATAACCACTCGTTACAACCGAGGTATGCAGCAAAGCATTTGTGAAGCCACAGCACGTACAACCTTGAGGCGGATGGGCTACAACAGCAGAAGACCCCACCGGGTACCACTCATCTCCACTACAAATAGGAAAAAGAGGCTACAATTTGCACAAGCTCACCAAAATTGGACAGTTGAAGACTGGAAAAATTTTGCCTGGTCTGATGAGTCTCGATTTCTGTTGAGACATTCAGATGAGTCAGAATTTGGCGTAAACACAATGAGAACATGGATCCATCATGCCTTGTTACCACTGTGCAGGCTGGTGGTGGTGGTGTAATGGTGTGGGGGATGTTTTCTTGGCACACTTTAGGCCCCTTAGTGCCAATTGGGCATCGTTTAAATGCCACGGCCTACCTGAGCATTGTTTCTGACCATGTCCACCCTTTATGACCACCATGTACCCATCCTCTGATGGCTACTTCCAGCAGGATAATGCACCATGTCACAAAGGTCGAATCATTTCAAATTGGTTTCTTGAACATGACAATGAGTTCACTGTACTAAACTGGCCCCCACAGTCACCAGATCTCAACCCAATAGAGCATCTTTGGGATGTGGTGGAACGGGAGCTTCGTGCCCTGGATGTGCATCCCACAAATCTCCATCAACTGCAAGATGCTATCCTATCAATATGGGCCACATTTCTAAAGAATGCTTTCAGCACCTTGTTGAATCAATGCCACGTAGAATTAAGGCAGTTCTGAAGGCGAAAGGGGGTCAAACACAGTATTAGTATGGTGTTCCTAATAAACTTTTAGGTGAGTGTATGTATATATATATATATATATATATATATGCACAGTATTCCATAGTCTGTGTATCCTTTCTCATGTTTTACAATCCACTATATATATATAGAGAGAAAAAAAACGTTGAAAACACAGGGCTTCTAGATTGTGTTATTTCCTTCAGTTCTGCTTTGTGGTTGTCAATGAATAAGTAAGTTGTTTTAAAAGTCGAAAAACAAAGATAAAATAACTCTCCAATGTGGTTTTCTGGTAGATATACCTGCATTCAAGACATATGACATAAGGAAGAACTCCCTGACATGCCTGGACATGTATTTTATGCTGTTTCACATTTAGCTTGATTTAAAGGCAATCATTTTTTCAGAACATTTCCCTTAAGGTCAGATGCTTAATTAAATACTGTGGCGATCTGTTGCCTTTTCCTGTATTGTACAGGTGAGTTTTTTTTAAACAATCTTGATGTATCAACAAAACAAGGGTGTGTCAACCTTTTCTTCAGTGCTTCTTTATCTTTAAGTTATATTTTAGATGTTAAAAAAATATAGGGATTGATATTAATCTGAAAAGGTGCAAGTAAATAAGAGCTGAAGAGACCTGAGTTAGGGCCAACTGGGTTCCTATATAATACACTCTACATATTTTAGTGTTCTCTGTAAAATAGCAGTTTTGTATTCTGAATTTATTGGCATTATTTCATATACCAACATAACTTGAGTTTTATTTACATTTTTTGTATTCTGCAGCTTGTGTTTTAGCAGTATGTAGATATCAGAATATATTTTGGAGTAGACTACACAGGGGAATTTACAGTTACACTGTTTTAAGAAATGATGTCAGAGGGCTATTTACATAAAATTCATGTTAATATCGTGTCAGGTATGAAAAACATGTTTTTTCGGTTTCTTATGAAACAGAAGTGGGTCGTGGAAGGGGCGTTTCATTGTTCCCGGTCCATGGGTTTCATTTTGAACCTATCGACTCATTATATTCTTAGATGGCAGTTTCACAGCCCTGCTGCCATACAATACTTATTCTGCATTTCATTTGTTACTGTAATTATCAGCAACTGTATAGGCTATAGGTTTTGGAATATGAAAGTAGGTTTAAAGTCATTTTTTCTCTTTAATTCTATTTTTTATGTTGTATTACTGCTGTTATTGTGACTTGTCAGTGTTTATCAAGAAAATACATGTGTTTTTTGAAGTAGCAGCTTTTGGTCACTGTACACAGCTGTATTAACCACTTCTGTCAGGCATACACGCTCACTGAAGAGCATAGAGAATACAGAAACATGTTTGACTGGAATTGAATGTTTGGAAAATTTGAGTTTTTCAAATGTAAGCAACATTCAACCTTTCTGAATGATGTACTATATGCATTTACGATGACACTTTTTTCAAAGGTGTGTTTGTTTTGTTTGGTTTCACAAGCGTGGAGCGAAGGTGCAGCCAGCCATGACACAGGTTTGGCCTCTGGCCTGGTACTGGAGGCCGCTCCTGTCTTACCGCTTGGCTCTACAGCAGGTAGCAACTGCATGTTGATGCTGAGGAATCAACAAAACAAAACAGGGTTGCTAACTAGTCTCTTGCCTGCCAGTTACTTGCGCTCTGGCCTGTGGTCCTTTCCTTTTTCTCTGTAATTCAAGAGTTGGAGATCCACCCAGCTCTGTACAGCCATGCATTAATCACTACTGATTTGACCCGCAGCACTGTATAAAACAGCAGTCACTGCTCTTAATGCGCTGCAATTTATTTTTGTGCCTGAACAACCAACTAAAAATAATTTCATATATGATTTGGAATGTCCATTGTCAAAATGCAAAAACTACAAAACTGCAGTCCCTGTGAGTCAGGTTGATTAGTGTAGACCCCATTTGCTTACTGTACTGTTCTAGTCTTGTAAACCAATCTTCTAAGGTTATCATAACCTTGTATCTCAGCAAGTGGGGACAGTGTTTGTTTTTCCATCTAGTTTTTTGTTCCTGCCTTTTGGGATTCTCCACAGCTCAATTCCACTGAAAGCATTGTTATAGTTAGATGCTTAATTATGGAATCCATTGCTTGGTTATGATCGATATTGAAGGATGTGATTTTAACAAAATGAAGTCCTGCAGTGCCAACCTAGTCTTCTCCTAACTTACATAGCTTGTAAAATATTTGATCAGTTAATCAATGGGCATTAGTTGATTAATCAGTAGATTAATAGGGCACTTATTAAAATAAGTGTAACAGTCTTTAAGTGGTTGTGCCACAAAATAATACTTTAATAAATAGTAGGCATTGATATTACAGTATAATGCTGAATGGGAATGGTAAACACATGAATTAAATACATTTTTGTTTTTTATACTAAATCATTATAATCAGCAAACTAAATTATAATCGCTAAAACAATGTTTTGCTCACCAATGATATTGTAAACTACTCACATTGCCCTTGTAAGAAAAGCATTGCTTGCAAATGAAACAGAAAACCTTCCTTTGTCTTCAATGTTTCCTTACAAATCCAGTTTGAATCCAAAGCTAGACTGTAGTTTTCCCTTTAGTGGCTTGTAACCCTTCAGTTTGTGCACAAACACGTGCTGTAGCTCTTGTGATGTAATGTCTTATGTGATTCGCCTTTATACTTTAACACTATAGAAGTGCAGGTCTTGACCGATTTAATTGTAATAACTCTGTGTTCCTGAATACACTGTGCATACCCGTTCCTGACTTTTCCTAAATATGTATTAAATATGCCTACTGCGTTTTAGCTGCATAAACACAAATCAAGTTCAATCTCTAGCTCACCTGTCGACAGTCTTTCATGTGCTTGAAAAACACATGCATTGTATAGCATTACAACTGTCTTCTTACAACTGTAGTCACATTGAGTGGACACTGAGAGTGAATACGCCGCAAATAAACACTTGTTTCATTCATTTGACTGTGCAGTGTACGCGTTTAGAAAACAAAACGCTTTATTTATACAAATAATTTTAATGTTTTATGTTCATATTTATATTATAAATACCCTACTCTGTGTGTTAACCATATAATTGCCAGTCATTATAATAGAAAAAAAATGAATTAGAGAAAATATTGATCATTGATCATTTCATTAGTTGATTAATAGACCCGATAAAATCGAGGCATCCCTTTATTTATATATATATAAAAACGTGGGTATATGACGCTTTACAAATTCATCCTGGGGATGTCCCCCCCCAGACATATGACACTTATGACCGACATCTGTTGGGCACATGAAACTGATAAACACTGCAGCAAAGTAAAAACACAAACTCAGCTTTGGGGGGGGGCTTGGAGTCATTTATAACATGACTTCACATACTTCTTGTACACAACATTGCAAGAGCTACAACATCCATACGAAAACATGTTAAGCTACATATTACAGAGCATGTGAAAGAGTGTTAAAACATATTGGAACTTTACAATAAACCCAAGAGGTGGAACGAGAGACAGGCATGTAGGTGGAATGGGAACTGGAGACAGAAGACCTTAATTAATGCAACAGCTTGAGGTTAAAACAAGTAAAACCGAGAAATAAAAATAGTAAATGTAGAATCATTACATAATACTGTGAATATAATAATTCAAATTCAAAGTTTCAAATCGGGAACCTGCCTTCAGTATCCCTGTTACAATGGTACAGACCCAATGCTCACATTTCTGATCAAAACAACACACCATTGTACCAAAAAAATGAAAACAAACAAAACAAACCTGTGGGTTTACCATTCAGCCCTTTCCTCTGCTAAAATATCAGTCTCGGTTGCAGTTTTCACTGAAACAGACCCATAGCGAAGGAATGTGAAACTTATGGGGTGGACCCTAAAAAAAAAGGTTCCTGCATCTCTGCTTTTTATGCTTGCAGTCCAACATGAAAAGGAGAGAGGAAAAAAAAAACTTGCATTTTTTTTTGTTTGCAGACTAATTCTACTGAAACCTTTTCTGTAGGTGGGGAAATACCTCCCAGAGTCAGTGCTAAACTCCAGACAGCGTCCCCACCAACGCACCGTCTCCAATCCAGCTGGAGACAGGCTGACTGGTCTCCCCACACTGGAGATGAAAGTAGAGCAGTCGTGGGCCTTCTAGACTCAGCGCGGCATGATTTTGTGTATCCCTGTAAACTCTCGATCGCAAAGCACACAGCTCAGAGCAGGGCACAAATGCAAGACTTAAATCAAAGTTTGGAGAAGGTGAAGTTAATGAAAATGTGTAGGCCATGGCCTCCCTTCAGAGGAGAGTTTTAGTATTAATGTATTTTGGCTGCCACTCTGCATTTCGTGCTTGTCAATACTGATTATTGTAAAGTTGTAAAACAGAACAAACTTAAGTTACCAGAGTTTTAAATGCGTGCTCTCAACTGTGTTTCAAACAAGTGGATATCTGTGCTTGTTTTATACAGTGCAGCTGCCTTGGTTAAGAATAATCTGAGTCAATTAAGTGTCCTGCCTGTGTTTGTTGTGGTGGCAACAGGGATGCGACACGAGTGCAACACAACTCAACTTAAATGGCCAAAGCAGTCTGCGTCCTAATAGGTGTTTGACAGCGCTGAGCTCGGCACAGCCGGCTGTCTCGTGTTCTTACTACTGCTTCGAACCTTGCGATGACAGCTTTCATTAGTCCTTCCTCATCCAGCTCAATGAGGCGACGAGAGGGCGCTCCTTATCCACGCTGTGGGTGACAGTGAAAATGCCGTGGGCGGTGGGGACACAGAGAGCCTTTGTTGTACTGTTTGTCATACCATTGACAGTAATAAGAGGCCTGATGTCATCTCTCTTGAAACCGGTGTTGGGCTCGGCGGCTCCTGACAGAGCTCTGTTCAATAGGCCGACATTAAAAGTGCCCCTCCGTCAGTGCTCTGAGGGGGAGAACAGTCTCGGGCTGCCCGTAAGCGGTGTCTGCTGACACGAGCGTTCATGAGGGTTTCTTTGGGGGATTTTATGGTGGCTTTGCTGCAGGTTGCTGAGGTTGAGGACCAAACTAAACTGAACAAAGGCCTTCCTCAATTCCCACTGATCTGTTACACAAAGTCTTGTTTCTGAGTCAACAAGTATGGCATTAAACTACTGATCTCAATGCAAATTTGGTATAGCTTTATATCACAGCTTAACTACTATGGGTTACAGCTATGGGACAAGTGTAATAAACTTAAAGCAATCTCATAAGTCATACTTTTTTTTTCTGTATCTTTTAAAGTGGTCAATTTCTTATGTCCTATTTTAAATAGGAAAACACATATAGCCTACATACTTTTGCCTGTTCTGTATTGTTTTCTTCTCCTCTGCAGTGTTTATTTGCTAGTAAAAGCTGGATAATAAGTCTTAAATTCTTTAACATAAACTTCACACTGTTATGGTACAGCAGTACTCCACCCAAGACCCCACTCCCATTGTAAGAAAATGAGTATTGTTCTAGTGAGCTGCACACTACAGCACAGCCCTGAGGATCTCTTTGGGTAGGGGTACTCTTATCATATACCTGCTTACTTGGCACACAGTGGTTTCATTGTGAGTGTGCTGAACAGTTACACCTCTCAGTGTCTCTGTGGAGATTGGAAATCCAGGATTTACCTAAATCTGCCATCCTGTTTGGGGTCCATGAAACAACAGTAGAACATTTTTGATCTCTGGTGAGTGGTTGGGCAAACAAGCATCTGACATCAGGGGCCTGACACACCAATCAACTGACTGGCCCCTGACCCCACCGCCTTCAGTGTTGCCGGGGATGAGTGAAAGAATCTTCAAACAGCACACTGTATACAGCTGCTTAGTCTGGTTGGATTGTCTAGCATCATTTTAAGCCGTTCTTGCCTGACCTTCATCCAAGCTATCGCCGTTGTGACAAGTGTAGCACCGTAATCCCAGATCAAAGGGGTTTTCTGGTTTCAATTCTGGCTAAGCCAGAATTCGTAGTGTTCCAGAGATGGATTAATATACTAAATACCCAAGAGACACAAACCCCATGCAGTTTCAGAAAGTTCAGTGGTCTAGCCATATGTTGTATAACGACTTCCAACATGAGGTAAATAAGATAGCATTTAAATTCAGGCAAAAAATATATTAAAGGCTCGGGAATGATTTTGTTAACTGAGTAAGACCCTGCATGCTTCTGCTGCAGGAGAGAGAGTGTGATCAGGTCAGACTGGAAATAGGCGATCAGCTTTAAGATGACATTGGCTTAGTACTCCGGGCCCCATGCAAATTAAGGCAAAGGTGTGGATTCGTCTTTAAATGAGGCAGACCTATATCGAATTTCATTTGATGATGAGAAACCACAAGTAAAAGTTCTCTGGCTGTTTGTTTCTATGCAGGGGAAACGCTTCTGCACGTAGGTGAGGATGTCACCAGCCAATCCCCATCCTTTGTGTTGGAGTGACATCACTAGAACCAGAGTCTGACTGGCTTACAGTACAGAAACGTGTCGATACCTCATGCCTACTTTATTTAAGTGCTGCGGCCTTACTTTAGTGTAACAGCATGTAGCCTTTTTGATTAATCATGTTCGAGCTAATTTATTTCAGGTTTTCCAGATCACCAGACTTGTAGAGATGCACATTTAGTAGAAATCTCTGATGGATAACTTCCAGTGGGGGTGGGGGGTAATTATTTTGATTTGGTAGATTGAACATATAAACATACATGATCAACATATATCTCTGTCTTGGTTTTCAATACACAGTACCAAGACTGACATTGTGAGGTTAATTTAATATTGCTATTTTCATGTAAAAATGGGTGCAAATGATGCACTTTTGGCTTTTAAGTTTCTAGATTATAGACATTTACCCTTGGCTTTAATGTGAAAGTTACATTAAGCAACAAACTGGATTTTTGCAACCTTTATTTATCCCAAACGTGTTCACACATCTTCATTTCACATGGAAATAGACACCTGTGACTGTGTTAAGGGACTTCACCATGTCGGGCTCTCATTAATGTATATTATTGTAAAACACACTGCTGCTATTTTCTTATGACTGCTGTGCGCACAAAATGCACAAAAAACATCAGCGTAGAAAAACACATTTCTACACATGCAAATGTAATGAATAATATAAATTCACAGATTCAGGCGAATTTAAGAGGATTCTGGACTGTCTTTTGGAACAGTTAATTCTAATTCTGCATTTATATCACTGACTATTTGATGTTATGCATGTGTCATTTTGAGACCAGATCTTACAGCTAGAGAGCTTTGTTCTGAAAGTAGATGTGGGAGCAGCAGCAGCAGCCAAAACTGCCAAAACAAGGCTGCTTTGCTCTCTCTCCTGATATAAACTCGAGGCAGTACTTGTTTAAGACAGTAGGTGGAGATATTAATAAAGGAATATATAGCAGCTAATTTTTTCTGCTTGCTTTTGATTTGCACAGACTACAAGAAAGAACACAAAACCATTTAAAATGGTCTTTTTGTTTTCCTGTTTTCCTCATGCTGTTTATGAAACTCAACCACATGTTGTCACTTGCACATTCTGCAAAATGATTTAGCAAAGGTCCTTCATTGCTAGCTTTAACATTTGGTGATGCTCCAGATATTCACAATTTGGCATTTATTATAGTTTGCCCCTTTTACAAAGAAAGTAAGATAAGAAGAAGAAAACAGCGTTGTGGTACCACCCACTCTCTCTGTTCTCATTTCTTCTGAGGAGTGTAGAGCTCCCTACAACTGACACCAAAAACACTTCTATTACACAGGAGACAAATTAGTATGCTTATATAAAATTGCTCTGCATATTTTGTTTTAATTGAATAAATATGTGCATTTCTGTCACACATGAACCTGTATAATAAAAAAAAGAATAAGTTTATACAAATCTTTAATTTCAATCTTTGACCTGTATTTCACTGCCCTGAGTATATCTAGCTTGCGTTCCTAATTCCAACACCTGAAATATCACCAACTTTGTCTCTGGGTACATATGTATGTAAATTATGACAAATTATGCTTCATGAAAGTCCTTATAAAATGTTTTTTTTGTTCGTTTGTTTTTTTAATTGTAATTCCGTATAATGGCTCTACAACAAAAATAAGTAAATTAATTATTTGTAATCTCTAAACACACTTATAAAACAGCACAGACCTGAACATTGTCATTTGCCATGAATATTAGAATTGAAGACAATAAGCCTGTTTTTAAATAATGTATTTAAATTATTTATAGGCATCCCTTGAAAAAACAACTTCTCACACTTTAAAAACAGAGCAGAAGTTTACAATCTCAGATATTTGGCTTAATGCATTTCTTAAATTGTAAAATTCTATTTTGCAGAGTTTTGATCTGTAAAATTATCTGTGTTGATATATTTGCACATTCATTTTAGCTTATACTAGATGCAGCTCCTCCACAGTTTATACAATTATAACTAAAATACTCAAAGGGGAAAAAACACAGGTAAGCCTGCCATTTCATCTGCAATATTTTAAATGCTCAATTGTACTAATCTCGGTTAAATAACACAACTGATTGTATACAATTCAAAACACCAGTCAAGGGTTCTTATTATTTTTCTCTGGTCATTGTCTTTTGTCTGAGTTTAATTTAAATTCCTTATCTTTTATACTTTCTTCTAAAAAAGGAAAATCCACAAAAAGTTAAACCTAAAACAGGAACACCTTTCTTTTAATTATTATATATATATATTATAATTAAAAGAAAGGTGTTCCTGTTTTAGGTTTAACTTTTTGTAAACAACATCTAGTCTAGAAGCACTTTAGATAAAAGAGCCAATTCAAGTTACTGCTCTACATGAAGATTCAAGACAACAAAAAACTAAAGGTTTTGCTGAGCTGCCAAACCATTTTTTTAAATCAGGATTGCATATTTCAGTTCGTGGTTAATATTATTTGGTTGTATTTCATTTAACTATACACCCTTCAGACACTTACAAATCACCAAAACAGCATCAGTTCGAAGTGCTAGTTATTTCCCATTGGCTATTTTGTGTGTACGTACACCTACAAGTCAACGGCAATACAAATACTGTACCTGCTTCTACAATTTCAGAGATAATAGGCAATCATTTTTTTAAAATTTTTAGTGGCTCATCATTGTAATCTTTCCGATTAGCAAATCCCCATAACCTTTCATCTGCTGTCACGTACTCAGCAGTCGGACAAATACCAAGATGTTGATCTTTTAATTTGTTTTGTGGTGCATGTTCTATGAAGCCAGAAACTATTTGATCTTTTATTCAGAACAGAATCCCATCTGTCAGTTACAGTTTGTTGTGACTATGTGAACACTTTTCAATAGTTTTTATTATCATTATTATTACATATTATAATATTAATCCATATTACTTTTTAACTTATAAAGCACACAAACCATGTAACATTTGTTCCATAATGCTATATTGACAGGCCTGCATTTTTTGTTATGGAGAAAAGCTGAGGGAGGCTTTAAATGTGTTCAAAATCTACAAGTTTAGCCACAATACATAGAACAATATAAATTAAAATCGTTTTTGTAAATTGAGAGAATAATTTAACATCTTTGAATAGTGCTTCATTTATATATTTTCTTACATTTTCTGTATTAAATCACTTGGTTTGTTAGCACTGTAAAATAAAGAACATGAACATTATGTAGGTAATAACTGCATAATATTAATTATAATATTTGAACTAATTTGTGTTGAAAAGGCAGTTTTGGTTGTTTTGCTGTGTTATTTATTTGTATTTCATGAGTACAGGGAATAGGAGAGTCAGCACCTGCCAGACAGACAAGATGGGCTGAAACTGTTTATTTTCACCGGTTTCTATACAAACAATTGATGACATGTCACAGGGCAAATACCAGCACTTCCTGTGTGATAAGAACACAATAATACCAGCGTTCGGGAGGCTTGCGTCTTGTGTTTTGACCTTCGAGAATCTGCTGCTGTGTGGATCGGGATTTTGTATATATGTATGTGCAGGCAAAGGATAATTTTTCGGAAAGCCCCGTTGCCTCTGTGGTTTGAACATGTCGTGATATGAAATCAAACCACTGGAAGTCCTGCAAGACTTTCAAAATAGACAAACGGTTCACCATCTTAATTTGTGGTGATGGCTTTCAATTGAGACGTGTAACATTATTTTACAGTTGTAACAGAAAGATAAAACACTGCCCCAAATGGGAAAGTACATGGGAATTTAATTATTATTAAGTGTTATTGAGTGTTAGTCACTTTGACAATATAGAGGGAATCATGGCTGAGCATAATTCCACAATATTTGAGAACATTTCATTTTCCAAGAAACATTTTTAGATTTGTTCCTTTATTCTAAGATGAGTTGACGCTAATCAATAACTCAGTGCACAGTCAGTGACTTATTTGTCATTTTCAATTTGCACATAACTGCTCATAAATTTTCTAAGGGGGATTTTAAAGGAGTCCACATGTGTATCTCTTTTGGAATAGCATGTACGATACATGTGAAGAATGTAAAGAAAGTGCACCCTTGAAAATATGTATGCAACACATTGAAAAATAAAACTTCCAGTAATATACGTATTTGTAAACAACAATTAACTGTGCACAAAAATATATTTAGACAGCCATCATTTCATTTTAGATGTAACTTCTTTTGAATGCCCAGGCCTGGGGTCTGGATTTTTCTAGGAAAGCTCTACAAATGGGTTTTTACTTACTGCTTAAGACTTTCAATGAAATGTGTTTGATTTAAAAAGGCAAATGCTTTTGAGTATCTGAGGTTGTTGTAACAGGGCCACAATTACAATTCTTTAAGAGTTGTTTAGATCAGTGGGGTAGAACAGCAATCATTTGTTTCCTGACCACTGTGTCATTTCCAGGACAGACTGCCTTGTTTATAATTTGGTCTGTGTCAGGCAATTATTTTGGAGAGGAACATAAATGACATGAAAAAGATTTGTAAATGTAATTCTGTTTTGTGCATCTAGGTTTTATATTTGGCACAACAATTAAATTCGTTGGGAAAAGTCAGCTTATTTACACAATCGAACCAACGTGATGCATCAAAGTAAAAAGCTTCATTTTAACAAGTGAGGGGATGGGCAGGGGGCACGCATTCATCACAGAATTTAGATTAAAATTTGAATGAACCAGTGTTTGCAGCCGAGGTCAAAAATTACACTGACTTCCACCTGTAAACTATCTGTCAGTGTGATCAATGAAGTTGTAACAAGTGCTGTAGCGCAGTGAGTCGATGGAGTGTCTGTTTCAAGCCGGTCGGGGATAACTGTTCCATTTCAGCGAAAGTTCCGTTTTATTTCCAAACTACAGTCTCTGTACCGGAATGGAAAAAAGCGAATCTATCACAGGGTTCAAAGTGAAGAATTATGTAGGCTGGTATGAGTTCTGCCTTCATTTTATGAATCACTCATCCACTACCACAGATCCACTGTCTGTGGTTGCAGAAAAAAAAATACTGATCCTTTTCACTTATTTCACTCTTAGTCACTGGAAAAAGAAAAAAAGAAAAGGCAGATAGTGCGTAGGGTTAAAAGTGTCATCTTTGCCATATGTGTATTCTATATGCATCAGAAAGCTGTAACAACAAAATCCCGAAATCCTGAACACTCGCTGGATATTACAGATAAGCCCAAATACAATCTCGGAATTAAATAGAGTGGGACTACGAAACGGACACGTGGATTGGTAAATATTAATTCAAAAGATATTAGATTTGTTTTTAGTTTTGGTTGTCTTTCTTCCCCACGCTCTTCCTGTAAGGTTGTATTCCTGGCAGATTAGTTTTGTTGTTGAGACCAGAGTAGCCATTTTAATTTAAATTGTTTGCATTACTGTTTTTGGGTTGTCTCTGTAGGATTTCCAAGAGAATTCAAAGCTTTCATTTGTTTTGTTTTTGTTTTAAATTTACATTTGTTGACATCTTTTTTACAGCTGATTGCAAGTTTTTCCAATAAGTACTAAGAGGAACTGAGTTTGAGGGGAAGAATGTGGTTCATAATCCTGATACATTTTAGCATTTGATAGACTATTTTTAATTTAAATTTTGAATGTAGCAATTGAATATATATATATATATATATATATATATATATATATATATATATATATATATATATATATATATAGATATATATATATATATATTTTAAGAGGTCTAATTTTATCTGCTCAGAATCAAAAATACAAAATATCTGATAAAAACTACAAAATCAATCTAGAAACTAAATTAGTTTGTTAAACATTTAAAATTTGTAAAAATGTAAGATTCTGGAGAGGATTGAGACATTTTAAACAGTATGCAGAAATAGTCAGAAATAACTGAAAGCCACATTTTATTTTTTTAATCCCTTTTTTCTCTCTCTCTCACTGCTTCAAAAAGCTTTTTGATGTGGTCATCGCTCGAGTCGAATTCTTTCTGTCCAAATCGGAGATGTCAGTTGAGTTATAAACAGAGAGTAAGAATAGTCACACTCTTATTATTGTGTCTTGACTACATTTTAAAACGTTTTGTGGTCAGTGTAGAAGAAGGATATTTAAATTCAAATCTCTTTCAGCATCAGCAAATTCAAATATAGCTTTTGATGATCATCTCAGAGGATGCTTTGAGGATCTTCTTTGAACAAAATGAATGTCCAAAGCAGGCTTCTTTATTCTGAAAGCCATGTTTGAACCTGAGGTTGAAGCGATGACAGCAACACTAAAGCATGCAGTGAAACTGAACAAAATCTTACACATCTTACAAATATTTACACATTTCACGTTTTCTCAGATGCAATATAAGTAGCACAGATATAGGTCAGGAGGGTGTGTGCTTTGTGGTTTAATTTCGATATTTCCTTTAAACATTTTCTTGATTTGGTTTTGAACCTAACCTGTCTTGAAATAGGTTTTTGTTAAATGAAAATTGTATAGATTTTTGTAACACAGACAAATAAGAGTGCATACAAGTACAATTATCAGTGAATCACAAAGACCAGTACAGATACAGGCAGCAATTTTAGTTGCTTATGAGGTTGCTTATGGACACTTCCAATCAAATGCACCCTGTCCCTTTTGCACAAGATCTGCCAAATCTCCTGAAAGGTGTTTTGGCTTCCACACAGTCAGGAGTTATAGTGGGTTCTTTTTTCTTGAACGTGCATCCAGCCGTATAGATAATCCTTGAAGCCTCCATTTCATATAGCTGTCATGGAGTATATCAATAACCCTTGCGTTTCTGTATCGTGTTGTTGATGTTGTTGTCTTGAGATGATATCTAACCGAAGATTTATATGATGTGTGGGATGCGTTATAAACATCCTTCTGAATTTCCTGCTTTTTGCTGGGAAAAAAAGAAACCCAGCCCCAAAGCAACAGCCAGCTATAGATAGCTAATGACACTCTCTTGCTGTACCCTGGATTCAAAGCCATGCTTACGGTGCAAATTGGAAAAGTCTCTTAATTCTTAATGCATCAAAGCTGAGATTTAAGAAACCTCCTTAGCTTTTACAAAGGCATTTATTTGACTACAATGGGAAGGTTATATTATAAAGGGGATTTGAATACATGCATAGATACTTTTTTAGTATTATTGCAATATGGATTTTTTTAATTATTATATTATTTTTGGTCACCACTGACTGTGAAATTGAAGCTAAAGAGACTACAATTAAGTCTAAACAGAAATCAAAATTCACAAAAACTCAAAATTACCACTTAAACAGAAAAAAAAAAAAACACGTTGGTAGCATTTTGTTTAAGAACATTTTTCAATTTCTTGTGTCCGACTATACTGATTGATCTTGATGCACAGTGGCCTGTTGGAATCATGTTACCTGGGGAAAAAGGATGACTTATTGATTTACTTTTGTCTGTTTGTCACATTCCTTGATGACTCGCTAGATCACTTTTTGCTCCTGGAAAGACTCAGCCAGTTTCCTTCAGTGTAACTGTGTATGAACATACAAATCCTATGAGTTTGTACAACATCAAATATATGTTCAAATTAAATGTAAATGGGTCTTATATCCCCAAACAGAAAATAGCGTACATTTTGCCCTGGGTGGTATATGATCCTGAAATATTAAAGTAATGCTGAGTAGGGCTTGTGCGATATGTGAAAACTAAATCTGTCCTGACATCCTCGATTAACTGGCTAAGCTTGTTCCAATAAGGCCAAGTGTTGAAAATACAGATTTTATTATGCCAAGCAGAGACAAATTGAAACTGAGCTGTAGTTTCTAAGTGCAATACTCAGAAACCTGTGTCCAGCCCTGCTGTAAATATGACACTTCACTGGAAAAATGTTAGCCATTGTAATACAGTAATTGATCCCTTTTGCACTTGAATTTTTCAACACACATTGCTATCATTATTAATATCAGTTCCACTTATTAAATGTAACATCTGCATCAGGAAGTTTAAATTAAACGTGAAAGCAAGTTTAGAGCTACACCCAACAGGAACTATTGGAAAGTCTGACATAAAATATTACCCATGGCTTCCCTGAATAAATAACTGCTCATGTTTTATATACTGAGGCAAATTAAAATAAATATCTGAATCTATCTGTATTATGAAAAAATAACTGCCCTTTTCCCCACTTTCTTCCCAATGCTTAATGTGGAATAAGTGCATTAATGTCTCCATATGTAATGAAACATGCTATACAAAAAGGTTATGCTTTTAAAAGAAAAGAGATGTTTGGCACCAGAAACACATTAGCTAATGCCTGTGAATGAGTGCTATTTAGGAATCAACTAAGCATCAGAAAGTCTTGCTTTTTTGCAGCTTCCACTTTGCATATCAAAGTTATAACTTGTCATTCATTTATCAGCTCTTGTTTTCTTTGTAGCTCTTGCTAGCAGTGTGATTCTTTTTCAGTGCCTTTCTTTGGCTTGGCCATCCATCCTAGCAATACATGTCTGGAGCGACCTAGTTTAAAACCACAGAATGCGAGGGGTTAAACTGACATAGCTTGCTTTTTAACAGCAATAACCAAAGTTATTAATCTATATGATGGTTACACTGCAACCCACGGCCCTTACAAACACAGCTGCAACTAAAACTTATTTTTGGGCCTGGTAGTTGCTCTATATTGTAGCTTTAGATAGATAACTGTCGCTGCCCACACACGGCGACCTTATGTAGGTGAACTCTTTGCATAGGAGACAGCTATATGGATGCATCACAAAGATTATTTTGATGTATCATTTGTTCTGCTTGTGTTTTCCTTTGCTATTAAAATGAAAAAAATTAGGAATGAGGAAAAAAGTGCCTCAGCAGAGTGAAATTAAATTGGATCCTATAGAGCTACAGAGTTGAGGCTGAAAGTATTCACCCCTTCATTTGAAACTGTTAATTAAACAATATTTTTGTTGATCACTGATTTAACTGAGGAGTAAAATGTGAGAATTCCTGTTGACTGAATGGAGTCCCAGCTTTAGACAATGAATTTGTTAATCAGACTTTTTTTAACCAGCTTCCTTGTTTCAATGATTCCATATGCTGTCACATTGAAGAAAACCATATTACAGCACTGAATAAACCATAAATGGCAGTGGTACAATTATATAATCCATTTCTGAGAAGCAATAGGCAAGGGGGGGTGGTTTAAAAGCATAGGATGGAATTCTTAGCCCTTTGCCCCTGCCAAACCAGTTTAGTCCATTGTGTTCCAGTTGACTCCTCCAGTTAACAACATACTCCTGCTGTTTGGATTAAAGGGTGAAAAGAAGCAGATGGTTTGGCAGAGACGCACAATGTGAAGATGGCTACTTAAAGCCTGTATCTAAAGCCCTACTAAAGGCATTGGTGTTGGAGACCAGCAGACCCAAGTATCGTGCGTCTGTGATATAGCACTTTCGCAGCAAGTTGCTTTCACTTTTCACTGGCTTGGTCTTGGTGGTATTTAAGGTTGGAGAGCCTCTGAGCTTTTTAAATTGGTCGGTAGAAAAGCAGGGGGCAAAAATTGAAGGATTTTGTTTCATTAGTGTTTCCTCTGGTCTCCATAGATCTACCATCATGATAGTGTGTTTGTATATACAGTGCTTATAAAGTCTACACCCCCTTGAATGTTTTTCACATTTTGTGGTTTAATGCATTAAAATTGAATTAATTAAAATTAAAATTGGATAATTTTCCAGCCCCCAGAGTTAATACTTGATACCTTTGGCAGCAAACAGTTTTGAGTCTGTTGGGATAGGTCTCTACCAGCTTTGCACATTTAGATTTGGCAGAAAGTGTCCCCATTCTTCTTTACAAAACTATTCAAGCTCTGTCAAGTTCCCAGGGAAGCATTTGATGGAGAGTAGTCTTGCCACACATTTTCAATTGGATTTAGGTCAGGGCTCTGACTGGGCCATTCAAGGACATTTACCTATTAGTTCCTTAGCCACTCCAGTGTAGTCTTAGCTGTGTGCTTTGGGTTGTTGAGCTTGGCTTAGTGCACACACCAGTCTTTGCCATTAAAGCCTGTAGCAAAGTTACCATTTGGTAGCCTTTTTGCTCAGTCATCCAGTTTGAAGGGATGGCCTGATCTAGGCAGTGCCATACACCTTCCACTTCTTAATAATTGTCTTCCCTGTGCTCCAAGGGGTATTGAAGGCATTTTTATACCCATCCCTTGATCTGTGCCTTTCAACAAATTTGACCCAGAGTACTCCTTGGTGCTCATGGTTGAGTCTTTGCTTTGAAACGCACCACCCAGCAGATAGAACCTACAGGAACTGCTGAATTTAACCTGAAATCAAGTGAATCACAAACAGGTGGAGGCCACTTAACTTGGTGTGTGATTTTGGAGGTGATTGCTAACACCTGAGATTATTTAGGATGAGTATTGCAAGGGGACTGGACAACCAAGCTGTTTGTTTTTATTTTTAATTTAAACAAACTTTCTAAAAAAAAAAAATTCAACTGGAAGTTGTGGAGTAGGAGGTGTAGATAAATTAAGAAAAACAAACAAACAAAAAAAAAACATTTTAATTTCAGGCTATAAATAAGGCAACCAAAACTGAACAATTTGAAAGGTGGTGTAGACTTTCTATAGGCACTGTATATGTATTTTATATTGCTGATGTGAAAGAGAGAACAGATTGCAACTTGTGTTTACTGTCAATTTGTTATCAAAAATCTATGAGTGGTTTGTTTTCAGAAATTCCCATGGAAACATTTTCCATATGCGGTGCTTAGTGTGCAAGAATCCAGAAGATTTGCTTTCTGTTGGAGGGCAACATTGAATACTGATTACAAACTGCAGAATTGGGGCAGCAAGAATGAAGAGAGTGGCTCTTGTATACTAATCAGTGTCATCAATAGAGAAACACATGGGTTCACAGGCACCCACAAAAGGTATAGATTTGAAAAATGTTGCCATGTACTGGGATGCGCGTGGGTTTAGTCTGAATGCAAAACACAGCTGGTACAACTGAAACCAATAGGATGTTTAAATGTCAGCCAGAAATATCAATTCCAAAGTATTGCAGAGCCTGGTTTAAAATATGTAAGTGTCTTTCTGTGAAAACCACAAGCAGTTCTCAGTTTTGTTTTCAGCTGTCTTAAGGTAGAGAGTAAATATTGAATTTTATCTCTTACAAATTTTCTAAATGTGTGTGATATAGTTATTGGAATTTAAAATAAGCTGAAAATGTTTTTTGTTTTATTTACAGATTTATTTTTATGACCGTGCTTTGCTATAGTCGAAGTTACATGCACTGATATTAATATTTGTTTATGAATATATTTTTAGCTTTGTCTTTGTTAGTGACTGCAATCAACGTACGCTCGGACACACAAACCACACAAACAGTTTAAATTAGTAAGTCTGAAAGAACCCTTATTTATTTTGGAATCTTATAAAAGTCAGACTGGATTTCATAGGATATTTATTGTCTAGTAGATTACCGATATTGCATAAGGTGACCAGTTGTGTTCAGCTGTTTTTCCATAGTTCCATGTTTTGTTTTTTGTTTCTTCTTTTGAACTGGAAGCAAACCTGTTAACAGCTTACTGTGTGTGTATGTTCATTGTACTTTATTTTGTGTCACTGTGTGCTTTGTTGCACTTTAGATTTCTTGTTAAGCCAGTTTACACTGTGCTGCAGTAGTGTTTTTGAATAGGAGATAAACGTGTCAACCAAATCATTATTATAGTATGTAAGTGTTTATCTGCATGAGTTTGTCACGTGGCAGGAAAGTACGGAAGTGTGCAGATTAAACTACGCAATCAGAAATTAAGCTTTTTTTTGTTGTTGCATTTTGCACACCTTTGCATGTCTCTCAGTGCTGCTCTATTCATGAATGTTTTTTGATGTGCATTATTTATTCAACACTGAATATTTATAGGGTTAAATCATTTCAGTATATTCTTACCTTTTCAGTTTAATTACCTTGATTAGTAGTACAAACTATTTCATTTGCTGCAGGATTTGTTCTTCATCCCTGGTTTTTCAATTTTAACAATATGTGCAGTTTGCATAATGGAGTTTTGGCATGCTTGGCTGATTTGTGTCTGTGATATAATATATACAGTATCTCTAGTGAGCAGTAAACTAACCTTTCTTTGTAAATGTGTGAATTACAAAGAATTGAGAATGAGAAATTATCATATGCAAGATATCTAGTGTGTGTGTGCTTGTATGTGTAAGTATACATAACAATTATAGCAGCTAAAACTCAGAATGTGTGCACTAATTTAAGGTTTACATTTAGGAAATAATCAAAATCCCTAATAAATAAATAATCTCTGTGAAAACAAGGATGCAATTAAATGCAAAGAACAAAAATAAAGTATTATTATTATTATTATTATTATTATTATTATTATTATTATTATATTATTCACAGGGTAGAAATACATCAGAGGCTGTAAAATGTTTAACTGGGTATCTAAGTCTCTCACTCAGGACACCCACCTGTGGTTTAAAGCTCCTCCAGAAGAGACAGACATTTTGCTGTGAGCTGAGAAATGTGCATGCCGATAATCATTTACTCAAAGGCTGGTAGTTATTAGCCAAATTATTCAGAAAATAATAAATCCACAGATTAAAAGGTAACCTGAAATTGTATTGATCATTATTTTTATATTTTAAAATGTGAACTCACATTTATATAACTCACTAACTATAAATACAAATAATCATGTAAATGTTTTTATTTAAATATAAGAAGCTTGCATTCCTTTCCTATTCACAAAATATCTAAATAATTTTGAAAGGCTGCATAAAATTGTCCAAGCATACAATTCTAACATTTTGAAATGCAACTGAAATGTTTTTACTCTCTTATGAGTTAAATAATTGCAGTGATATATATTTTTAATTACCATTTCAAACGGCTGGGTTTTAGTATTTCTTTAATATGAATTCAAATGTATGACTATCTTTCATCAGTGGTATAATAATATGGAGATGACTATTCATCCATGTCATAATTTGTCAAATGAAACTTGATAACCTCATTCAGCCTTTTCTTTTTACATTTTAATGTGTTAAATTGAAGCGCATTTCAACTCAAGAGTAAAACACCCATACTGGAAAACCCGATGCATCAGATTTTGCGATGAAAGGAGGAGATGACTTTGGAAACAATTATTTCAGCGGGTGTTTTTTTTATGTAAGAGTGTGTGAGTTTATGGAACATGTGACTTTTGAGGAATGAGTTAAATTGTATTTGATTGTAACAGAAGGAGCTTTATCAAGTGTGTGGAGTCTGTTGATCAGTTTCAGTATGCGTCACAGTAGCCTCACGAACATTTCATATTCAGCTCGTGGGTACACAGATATTATAAGAGCAGAAAAAACACTTCTATGTGTGAAATTTCACACAACAAATTTCACTGAGCTCCAGTCAAAAGTGGAGGAATCTGTAGTCATTTGGTTGGAATAAGGGAATATTTGAAATCAAGGGAAACAAATTGAACATAGAACCTGCAGGCATTTGAAGGGAAAAAAAATATCTGATAGAGATTCACTACAAACTTTATACCTGCAAATCTGTCATGTATTAATTTTTTCTAGTATTCGATAGTTGCTTTTATTTATTTTTTAATATCTATTTTGCTATATTTATTTGTGCAGATATATATGCATACAAACATTACATAATACATATTAGTTTTCCTTTACTACACCTTTTTAAAAATATATTTTATTAAAAAGTTGTATTTAATATATATATATATATATATATATTAAAAATGGCTGGATTTTAGTTTTTTCTTTGTACAAATGAATTTACTGACATTACAATCAAAGAAAGATCAAATGCCCCAAGTCTCTTTGTGTAATGCTCTGCTTAATAGTTTCAAAGAGTAGGACTGAAATTTCAGCTGTAGGCTTTTGTTTATATAAAATCTAGAAGTAAAGGTTTATAGAAAAACTTTGTGAAAAATATATTGCGGTCTCTTCAGATTCTTTTTTTTTTTTTTTTTTTTTTAGTTTCAATATTGATAGTTGAGGTTGCTACACGTAGGAGTAACTGTGACTATGTTGTTATTTAGGTGGCCAAATACTAACTGTTCTTCAAATTGATTTGTATTACTATTATGATTAATTTTTAAATTGTAAATGATTGTTATAAATTATCTTGTGAATTTCAGTGCTTGGCATTTTTGGCATTGCAAGTCTTGCTTTGTTTTTTGTTTTTTTATTGTTCACCTCAGGACTCCAGCAAGTTGTTGGTCCTTGTAGCTCTTAAATTAAAAGTGAAAAACTTGCACTGTAATTTGGTGCCGGTTGTAAAATTTGCTCACTACAATTTAAATGTTAATCCTATTTTGCAAAATGTTCTAATTTCTCTCACTTTTGAGAAGGGCTGTGAATAAAAGCAATGATCAGTCTGCCCACAGTACAAAGCTTACATTTTATTACCACACAACCTTGTTTTCATCAAAGTGAAACAACATGTGATGGTTAACTGATAAAATATAATTTTTGACCATTTAGACCTGCATTAAATCTGCATTTGTTCCTTTTGAAAAGTAATTAAATTTCTTAATTGCACTGCAATTTAAGAAACAGGGTTGTAAATATTATGGCCTTACAAGCAAATGAAATACTAATATTTCTAACCAAATAAATAAACAATGGACAAGGAGCTGCATATATGTGCTTTAAAATATTTGTGCTCTGAAGAGTTTTATTACTTTTACTTTTTGTGCCATGTACTCTCTCATGCAGAGTGCTGAATCATTGTGTAGTTTAAATGGATAAAAGTAAATCTTACCAAGTCCTTTGAAACCCCAGTGTTAAATTAGAATACACTTAAAATTTTGTTCTACTTGTCTAATCTTTGTTTTTTTATATAAATAAATATAAATAAGTCATTCTGAAACTTTGATGGCTTTGGTGATAATAATATAGCAGTGGAGGGGAAATTTTGTTCATTTAAAATGTTCTTTCACAACCCACTCAGTTTCGGTAGGAAAAATCTTTTAACCTTTTCAGCAACAACAAATGCAACTCAAACCGACTGATCAAACCGGTTTTTTCTTTTTTCTTTTTTTCTTTTTGGGGTTGCAGAAGAATAAGCACACATTCTGTCTGAAAAAGTGGTACCATGTGGAAAAATAACTACATTTGCAGATGCAACTGATAATTGTTTTTAATAAGCTTTTTTTCTATGTATTATTATTTTATTTTATATATAAGGACCAGATTATGATTATGATGAATACATTTTTATTTGAAAAGTAAATGCTTCATGTTTTCATGGAATTTGCAATATATTTTTGTTTACTTGATTTCATACAGTACATATGGATTCTGATTAGGTTTGGCTTTGTTTTGTTTTTTTAGGCTCATACTGCTTTTCATATTCAAATGAAAATATATGTATTTTACATTTGCATTATATTATTTCTTCTTGGTAAAAACTTTACATTTTGTATGTTTAAATTCTCTCACCAGTCACTGCTTTGCCATATTTTCCAGCCTAAGGTGATGAATGACAAGTGACTCTGTAGACACATAAATGGAAATATCAGTAGGGGGATATGTACACACTATACAGCCCAATGCAATAATTTATTTAATCTAATATACATCCATCGGTGCTTGTTGTTAATATATATATATGTATATGTGTGAGATTCTATTTGCTGACTGTGAGAGATTTATTGTAAATGGTTCTGCAGAAACAAAAGGGGGAAAGAAGGTATTGACAGGGTTTATACAGCTTTTTCAAGAATTACAGTAACAAAAGCTCATGCATTTAGATATTGGCAGCTCACTTCCTGTTTGAAGCCGTTTTGTTTACCATCTAAGGTGCTATTTTTAAACATATTTTGCCAGCAGCTTGTTTGATTTTGTTTTCTTCTTACTGAAATGCTGATAGAGATAAACATGTCATGCACATAATTATATATATATATATATATATATATATATATGTGTGTGTGTGTGTATATAAACATTTCTGACCTACATTGGTGATACAAATTTACTGAAAACTAAAAATTTTAACTTTGTTTTCCACCGTGCAGAATAATAAATCAGTGAGCAGTGGTTAATCTCAAAAGTGTATTAAATCATGGGGCTTTTCCTCACATACTGTATGTACCAATCTGAAGGCCTTTGTTGTACTTGTGGCTTTCGGATCTAAAGCTGATCTCACAATGTATGGCTTAACTGTTGTATTGAGTGTTTGCTGTTTGTGTTTTGACAATTATAAAATATATTGCTGGTTAACATCTGTATTCAGCAATTATCTTCTAAGGAAAATTACCAATATACATTCAAATATACCTTTTAAATACTCTGAACTGCTAATACAATGGTAATTAGATACAACTTTAATGGTATATTAGTATTATTACAAACCATAATTGTATTAATCCTAATGAATATACGCTAGTCTAATAGTGTTGTCATAATTTACAATTTAATATTAGCATGTTTATGAACTGCTTTCCTTTTCTTGTGATGCCTGTTCGTTTATTCAATGTAAAGTGTTGATGTTACAACTATTTAAAACTTGAGGCTCCTATTTCCAGTTTGCACTTAATGAAAGCCATGTAACCCCTTCAGTGCTTATAGGCTACATCACAATATCCTTTGCTGGATTTCCTTTCTTTGTGTAATAATAATCTGACTGTGATATGACTGGCTGATCTGTATGCAGAAGTATTTTTTTAATTCTAGGATCTTAGTATATTGTTTCTTTATATATTGTAATGCACACACTCACAGACGCATGATATTGATATTAAAACATATGTGGCAAAATAGCAAGCCAACCTGATAACACACTGTCATTGACCCTGTTTCCCTTTTTGCAGGATTGCCGAAAGCAGCACAAGAATTGATGGCATCTCACTGTGAAGTTGTGAGCGTCTGTGACAAGTAAGGCTTTACCGCTGGTGAATGATGCATACTATTTTGTACTGTTTTTCTGCCTCAAAGAGAGAGAGTGAGAGTGTGTGTGTGCCGACTGAAACTTCACGGCCTGCTGAGTGTTTACAGTGATTAAGTCTGGTATTTCAGAGGTTAAACCTACCTTTCTCTTATTTAACCACTCTGGTCAGAGACGCTCCATATGATATTTAGAATTTATCCCCCAAACCACCACGACTAGTATAATGCACAGATTCAGATTTAGTTTTCCTTAATTTTTTTTAAAGTAAACTCTAATTGGTGCCTATCTAATTTAAACAATATAAAAAAGTTTTCATGGCTAATGTTCTGATTGTTTTGGCAACTATTTTATCCACTGGATATACGTTCAGATCTCAAAAGACTGGAACAGAATGCAAATCCCATTGCATTATGACTAATATATATATATATTACATTATTACCATATATAAAATTGTTAATAAGCTGGTTCTTATAAAGTCTAGCAGTGATATATACTGCAGATATCTTACGATGTCAAGATGAGAATCTTAGCTTTAGTTTAATTGAACTTTAAATTACCTTGCATTGGTATGTGCTTTCAGGGCAAATATTTTTGAGCAACAATTATCATATTTGTCTTCATTGTCTTGTTATTGTACTCAACACCTTCATAAACACTATGTATACAATAAGTAAAGTATCATTGTGAAAGAAAAGTAAAATTACATTGTATATATTCATAAGTGGTTTAGGCCATATTCTGCCAGTCAGACACTATGTTGGAGCTGATTTTGTCCAGGTAGTTTTTATTTCACATAACTCTGGAAACTCCTAGCAAAGCTTTATCATGAATGAATTGTTGTTTACTTTGCAGCCCTGTTATTTACATGTTGCTTTCTTTTTCTTCTAAATTTGACTCATTTGGAAAAGGACATTCAGCAAATAATGGAGCGATCCTAAAAGAAGTGCATTATGTCATCTGCGTATTCCTGTCATTTTCCCTCCTCACTTTCATATCAAGTTACATGCTCACTGGGTGTGCCACTGTTGGAATAAGAGTGCTTTTTGCTGTGATAACTGTTTCATAAGCCGACACTTGGAGAGAGAGAGGAAAAAAAAAAAAGACACTTTGCATTGTGGGAAAATAGCCACACACCACAGCACAGTTCTTGAATCGAGATGTGTCCTGGGTAACGTGCTGGACATAGTGTTGCCTCAAATCTCTACATTCATCACCTCCACATGGTGCCTTCATCACACCTGCAGGAAATGCAGGGATGGTGATGTATACTTTGTTTTTTATTAATTCCAAATTTGTCTTAAATGCACACATGTATGCATTTTATTTTATTTTTACCAGTATTGTCCATTTCTTTGTTCAGCATCTACATAGGAACTGCCACTAATCACCTGAGCCTGGAAAATATGGCAAACATAGTACACTACTGACTGGGTAGGGTGGAGATCTGAAATCCAAGTGTATGCCAACACAAAGTACATTTTTCAACGTCCCTAGCTTGTCAGTATTGATTGTTACATTTTATACTCTGTTCTTGAAGTAAGGTGAACTTTCTCCATTTACGTAAAGAAAATGTAATCCAGTCAGACGTGAGAATCATGAATCAATTGTGAGAATGAATTAATCAAGTGTGAATGTAGTGGTTATTTTAGATGTCTTGTGTTATTACTGCAATACTATAATGACATTCTCTGTAATGCAGCATGTTGGTAACACTCATGCTGTAATGTGTCTTGCTCTCAGTGACACATGGGACATTTTACAGGACAATCAATTTGCCACCATTTTGAAATGATGCATCTGCTGTAGTTTAAATGCTACCATGACAACCCATTTACCTTTATTAAGGGCACTCTTCCATTTTGTTGATGTTCTGTAATCAAGTAACGCTCCATACATTAACATGCATAACACACTGAGTTGAGCTACTCCACTCAAAGTCAGAACAGAACGTTATTTGTTTGGTCTGGTTCTCAGTTACTTGATTGGGCATATCCTCCACACCAGCTACCTTCCTGCCATATTTGAGTTTCACTGCAATGTGAGCCGCTTTCATTAACTATCTGTCTCTTGGCCCCTGAGAATACTTCAATTTGGTGCAAAAATGCCATTTGGGGCAGTAATTGTAGACTAACTGGCAATCGAGAAGAAGGTGGAAGCTGTAGTGAGCTTTTCAAAGTGCAAGTCTGCTGTCAGAAGGTGTCATAAGGATGACATCAAGCATCCAACCACAAGTAGGGAAAAATCTATTACAAACCGTTCTCTATTGAATGGTAAGAGTTTTGTGCTAGCTGTCATATGTATAGAAGTTACATATTTTCAACTTTCTTATTCTACATGTTCTGTATTCATTGTAAACTATTTCTGAGAGTATGTTTTGCGTAGCCGGGTTACTTGACAATGTTTTATAAATAAAAGGGAAATCAATAGTTCTAAAGATGCATTAACACATTTGAAAGAACCTTCCACAACATATTTATGTAAACTTTTTAGTTTTTGCATCTTTCTTGTTTTTAGTAAATGTATATACCGTATATTAATAAAAAAAACACCATCATGTGTGTTTTTATTAATTTATTTCTCACTAATATATATATATATATTTGTATTGCTGTTAATTGTAGTGATTGAACTAACTGTCAACTGCAACATAAACAATACGATAATGAAGTATAATGTTGATGGTTTGGTTTAAAGCGTATTTCCACAGTTTTGTTGAAGTGCTTTTTGTTTATTTAGCGAGAGGTCACAGTATCGAATCATATACTCCTAACAGAATTACCGGTATCTTGTTTTCAATCCAGTGTAAAGTTCACCATACATTGAATGTGATTTGTTTGCATCTTTGGAAAGCAAATTATTAAATAAATAAATAAATGAAAGCCTGGCCTATTAGCCTACTTCTACAATGAAGCAATGTTTCCAAGCTCTTCTTACTCTGCATGAGTACACAATGTCTTTTTATTTATGAACGTTTAATATGAACGTCAGTCTCCTATTGACACCGGGGGTTCTTGAAAAAACACTGGGGGCATTTAATTGAAGTTTTATGGTATATATGCATATACTACCGGTTTTAGAATGCCTACATTTTTCCAGTTTTTATTGAAATGTACATAGTTTTATGTCTCAGAGTACTCTGAAATTAAAGCATAGAACAAATAAACAATTGTAGATAAAGAAATCATGGAATCATTTTGTTTAACAAAATTTTACCCCTTAAGTTGACAAACCGCTCTGTTACCCTTAAAAGGGCACCAAATGGTGTATTGTTTGCCAAGTGTTTGGTATCCCATGATGCTGAGACACTCTCTGATGTGAAAAATGTGTTTTTAATACCCCCTCCCCCTCCACACTCTGAAATGGGGGGGTTGGGGGGATACTTGGTCTAAGTAGGAATACAAAATCTCAATGATGACATTCTGGAACCAGACAGTCTACTGATCAAAACAAGACCATCCACGTTTTGGTAGAAGCAACACACACCCGTAGAGAGCTCAAATGTCAAGATGGAAAACTGTGTTTAGAGTGTACTAATCAGGGAATAAAATTTAACACCTGCCACCTGCCAAATGCGGGTAGATTTAGCCAGTGGCGGGTAAATCTGTGAATCTTACCAGCCACTTTGGCGGGTAGCCAACAAGTATACGGGAACTAATCTTGTTTTAATTTCTCCTAGCGTATTGGTCTATGTTTCAAAATACAAATTCATTTGTTGACATTGTAGTGTTGGTATCTTAGTTGATTTGGCAAACCGCAATACCTTGTTTTTTGAAAATATATGGCATCTGGACAGCCTTCGCTCCACGAAGACATTTCATGGAGAGCAAGGTTCCTGCAGGTTATAGATGTGGAAAGATAATTACTTTTAATGACTTTTCATAGTCATAATTACTGACTTCTTAATGATCTGGATCAAAGTGTTTTCGAATTATAATAGTTGACAAAGTTCATATACGCACAATCAGTGGATTCTGGGAAATCTGTGCTACAACGCGCCCCATGGCTTCCTTACAGAGAAGCACATACGTGTATAATATGTGCAGTGCAATTAAACTACCACGAATCTACAGCTGATATGTTAACCCACCTAAAAGCCAAACACTCTTCTGTGAAACTATGTCAGAAAAGGGAAGAGCAGTAACAAACACATTCATATTACATACACAGGCAGCTATTGCTATTTACAGGTGCGTTTCTGAATGTAGACCAGCAGTATGTGTGTTGAGTGTGGTTTGGAAACATGGAGTCATCGTTTAGTCAAGTAGATTGTATAAATTAGCTAGATATATAGGTCTTATACATTTTGTATTTCGTTGTTGTGACCAGAAAACATTGCCACAAGGACGCTAATGCAAGGTATTTTCATTGCAGCTCACATTGGTAAACTGGTAATTGAATGAAAATGTATACAAATTGAAAAAGAAAGACATATTGGTCGGTCAGTTACTGATGTAATGGCAAAATATTCCTTTATACACAGATAGACACAACCTTTATAGTTAATTTGAAATTGTGACAATAACAAATTTTGATAATGTCGGGCAACAATAATAATACGAGAGTTGACAGGTCTGCTGTTATTATGCCATTTCCATATGTCTTCTAATAATGCATTTTTATATATTTATTTAAGAAAGTTGTTGTGTTAGATAAGTATTCATCAATAACAACGTATTAATTTATGGGGAAACGCTTTGTGATCAATGCATCTTTTGCTGCATAGCGGAGATTCTGCTGAAGTGAAGCGTGTGGTTTGTTTACAGTGCGTCTTTGCTGGCGTGGATGGTATTGACCGATGGAAAGGACGTTACTGTCTGTCATCATCCCTATAGATTATATTTTTTACCCAATCCAAAGGACCTCTCTCAGCCCTGGCACTCTCAGCTGATAAGGCAGGTGTCAGGTTATGCACTGCTCTCATCTGCACACTGGTCAGAGTGCAGATGAGAGCGAGAAACAGACTTTTACATTGTAGCTTATAAACAATGACTTTTAATGACAACATTCATTTTAATGACTTTTAAGGGCCTTAAGAAAATACTTGTAAAGACTTTTAATGACTGTATGGAAAACCAGAGAAGGGAGTAGCAGTGAAGAGGAAGAGGAGTAAGAAGACCGACAGTGTGTCACCCCTTCTCATGTGTTAGTTCAGTGTGTTTATACAGATCTCCATTAGCTGGGTCAAATGGCCTCCTCTTGTTTGTAAACTTTCTTATGTTCTAACACTTGCAAGTAGAAACAGTGTGTGGGAGCATGTTTTTTCTATCCAGATCCTTTTCCCGCATATGCACTTGTCTAACGGGTGTGGGATTAGCTTTTGTTATTGTGATTGATTTAATTACCTGAATAAATGTCATGTTTTAACATGTTTACGACACATTTACGTACCCTCATGTATTTCTGGTGATGTTTGCCTTTGGCTGGTAAAAATACCAAGTGGCTGGTAAGTTTTTTCCTTCTACCAGACACAGTAGCTAATGGCCAAAAAAGTTAATTTTATCCCCTGGTACTAATACACAATGATTTTACATATTTGCATCTGAACTTCTCTGTGTTTGATAGAACATCAACTAATATAGACTGCATTAATTGGTAGGTTGTTCTGAACAAAACAAGCCTATTTGCAAAGAAATCTGATCGAAACTGAGTGATCTGTGACTGTCTGAATGAGAATGAAACGGGCTTATAGCCAAGAGAATAAGCTTTCAAATGATGTGCACATTGTAGAAACAGTGCAACTTCTATGCACAGGAGCTGTGCATAACACTGCCAAATAATGCTAAGAGGGTGTAGTAACAGTATATAACTCTGAAATGTACATTATTTTTCAGTTTTTGGTAACCTAAACTTTTTTTTTTAACCTCTGGCAGTTTACCACTTACCTTTGTACCATTTCAGGTTATTCACTGGACTTGAACTGCTTACATTTCAATAAAAACTGGAAAAATGGGGGTGTTCAAAAACTTTTGACCGGAAGTGTGTGTGTGTGTGTGTGTATATATATATATATATATATATATATACACACACACACACACACACACACACACACACACACACACACACACTTTTAGCCATTTATGAGCATTAGGCCTAAGTGTATAGCTGAAATGACCTTTGCCATACATGTGCCATTCAGGTGTATAACATTGTATTTTTCCTTGAGCTCTGCCAACCACTGCTTCCTGCTCTGACTAACACTGATTCTTGTCATGAAAACTCTCCATAACCCATAGAAATCTCTGAAGCCTCTGACATGCAAATAGTGAAGTAAGGGGTCCCATTTCCTGTGGTGTGCATGAAGACCTGTAGCCTGGGTGCAGATAGTGGAAAGCTATGGAAGAGTCTTTCGTGTGATGGTTAATTTTCTAGTGGATTTATCAAATTACTATTTATTATAAACAACAGTTCTTTCTACTGGTAGCAGGGGACTTTGCAATCTGTAGGACCAATCTCACGTGCCATTTTGGTTTTTTTTGGCCTAAAGTAGTTAATATGTAATGTATTTAACTTGCACCTCTTAGCTACATCATGAATTACATTATTTAAAACTATAGTATAGGAGATTTGTATTCTATGTATTACTTCATTACTTATTACGTTTATATTAATAATAACAACAATATCCATAACAATGGATAATCATAATACATGAAGATATCACAGACCCAATGGAGCAATAATTAATATTCTGCAGTTTAAAGGAACTATTCTGCAAACCTCTGAATGCTAAACAGACACTTGAACAGATTGTGTTTACTAGTAATCAGTTATTACAGGTTTGGCTGTCATGACAAAATGTTTACTAACAGATTTTGTTTTCTCTTTGTATGAATAATGTACCTTTTGCTTCCAATGTTAATCTTCTAAAAGCACAACTTGAGTTCCTGACATCATAATTGGCAATGATTAATATATATAAATGCTGGCTTATCAAAGATTTTGGTGTTGTTTCTGGGGGTTGGCAATGCAGCTTTTAAACAAAGTGACAGATTTCATTTATTAGAAACCCCCAGGCCTGACTTGACACACATGTTTTAGCCACCCTCTTAAATGTCTATGAAAAAAATCACTCTTGTTTAGAAAAGTGTCAGATTAGGGGTATTACAGTTTACAGTTAATTGACTATAGTTCAATATCACTTTTAACCAACAGTTAGAAAAGTGCATTAAATAACAAGGTTTTACTATTGCTGGAAATAACACTTTATGGTACTTCAGTGTTTCCAAACTATATTGTGTAAACTACTCATTTATTCTATCAACAAACCTCAGGAGCTACTACCCTTTTAGGATGGTACTTTTCCTGAGGATATTGATCTACAAGGTCTAACACCACCAGTCCAGCCAATGACAAGTAAACCAATACTTTTGCTGCCCTGACAGTGAAGAACAGAAAGGATTGCACTATATGACTAAAAGCAACAGGACAATCTGAGCTTGGCCCGTAATAGATTGTATTATCAGTCATTGCGTCGTAGAGCGGTTTTGTTTTTGTTCGTCTAACTAGTGAAGTTGGCTTCTGACTCCCAGTGCTTACACCAGAATAGACATGTCCGTTAAGAGAAAAGGCTGCTAAGCACTCTGCATTGTTTTGGTTGACTTGGTTGTTGCTGATGTTTTTACAGTGGTGGTCATAGTCTAGATGCTTGCAGATATCATTCTTGGTGTTTTGTTATTCCAACATTAAACGTAGACAAAAAGATAATCATATTCAAAGCAACCGATACTTCTGGGCCGCATTTGCATGGTGTCCCTTCCTTCCCTGAAGCTAAACAATCTCATACTCGACCTCAAAGCAGATTAAGCTTGATTGGGTGTGAGAATATAGTGCTTCCATCCCGGTCAGTGTTAAAAGGATATGGCAAAGAAGGTCGTTTGCATGGAGCATAGTGGGCAGAAATCGGATCCATTTTTCCTCTGGTCTGACTTTGCTATGATACGTTTGTTTACTACCCTGGCTAATTTGTAATGAAAGGCACTGTGGTGTCTGATCAGTGATCATTTTCAGGATTTTGACGTTTGTTTTGGTCCGTCTTCCCCTTAGGGGGGAAAACCAGTTCCCTTGAAAGAAAATCTGCAATTTTGCTGCTCACTGGTAGGGCCTCATGATTAGACTTCTGAAAGTTGATAAGAACTCATTGGCTGGTGTGCTGTCAAATCCATTTTAACCTCTCCCCATTCCTGTGACATTAACCATGTGCAAATAATCAGTGTTTATGTGCTTTAAACAGTGCATTAAATGCCACTTTTTGATAATAGTTTATTATCTCCAGATGATACCTTGGAGGAGCCTCCTAACATTTATGTATATTTAATTATTTACAAAATAAATATATATTTTTTTTTTTAAATCACACAAAAAAAAAAAGAAAAATAAGCAGAGACTTTTTCATCCAAATATTATGATAAGGATCTTTTCAGAAAACCGGATGAGAAAAGCTCTTGAGCCATGTGTCGGTCATTTGATTTATATGCTTGCAGTGCATTGGTAATGTTTTCTGGCAGGGTGAGGTACTCTCTGTCATTGCAGAGGTCACCCATAAAAAAGCAGTGATGAATGATTTACAGTGATGTAATTATGGGGAGAGATCGTTTGAAGTGATTAATGCAACGTGGGCATCGTCTTGCATACTGATTCTGTGGAACCAGAACACAAGTGTGTGTATGTATGTATTATATAGACTTTAGTATATGCATTGTTTGTATCATAACATTCACTGCTATGTTACAATGTATACTTTTTGGAGGAAATCTTTGTTCCCTCCTCTACTGTGGTTTTGTTTCACACACTTCTTAGAGGTTCTGTTTGAATTATAAAAAATATTTCCTGTAATAGTAAGTTACAATTATACAATTAAGTATAAATTTAGACAACTTCTAAAAAGGTATATCATACTATTTTCTATAATATTTTTTTAACAATTATCTAATGTCTCAAAATGCACTGATGGTTAGCTTTTAGTTTATTTACCCAATTGTATTCTGATTATTTAGGGAGACCAACCTTTTGCAATAGCATACAATCTTTTTGCAAGACTATAAACAAAGGTCTTGCAAACGAGTAAGTCGTACGATACTGGTCCATGTTTACAGGACTTGAGTGATTCCATTTATTCTGGGTGTTGTTGCCATTATCTCTATCTCAGTTAGCCTGCAGAGATGTCATATATCCCAGTTGGTCTGCAGAGCTTGCTGTGACTGAAGATTTTCTATATTAATGTGAATTTTGCAGTTGCCATCTGTATAGAATGAACTCGTGTAATTACATATGTATCTTGATTGTGATTTTATACAAAGCAGTGTGGGAAATAGTAGCATAAGTTCAGATGCACATCTGTAGTTGCAGAGGAGTATTTTCACTCTTGTCATGCCTGGCCCAAATTACATAGCATAAACAAGTTAACAAACCACGAACCCCTTATTAAATTCCTTCGCAGACGATGGTAAATGTATCCTGAAGCAAGCGTGCTAAACTGATAATTTACAATACAGATGTGGCACTTTTACCAGGGTGTGAAAATAATGTATAAACCTCCAAGTTTTCTGTCAGAATATTGAAAGCACATTCCAAAAAAGACTGCACTTCCGTATTCTATAAATAAAGTCAAATTCTGTTCTAATTTTGATGCATTTATTTTAATGACAAATGTTCAACCCCAATTCACATGACTCATTTTTTTTTTTCCCTATTTGAAGTGAAATGTTCTCTCATGTTACTTTCGTGCTGCATGTGGTGTTTACAAAACTTTACTGAGGATGTGGGCTTCAAGACAGCCTCTTAAATTATTGTCAATAAGCAGTGTGCCTTTGGTGGCATTAAATATAGCACAGAAAAGCAAGAAATAACCCATCGTGGTTTGAGAAGGAAATACGTTTTTCAGGTACTTCAGATGGGTTAAGAGGTATTGGGGGGGAGAGTGCTATTGTCTTTGTTGCTTTTGTTTCAGAACTGATTTGTCTTGTATTGGGTTCTGGTTGCCTCTGTTTATTGGTTGTTTGCCATTTTTACTAACAATGACTGGTTCCCAAGGCTGACTTGAGAAAGTGGAAGTCTATCAGGTTTACACAGACTTCAGATTGTCCATATTTCCTTAACCTGGTGGCTTTGCACAGTTATTCTGTGTTTCCCTCTTGTTGCAATACTTAAGTTCACAAGTAATGAGGCAAACTAGCTAGGAGCACAATGACTGCAGAGAATACAGTTCCTACTACTAGCATACATCTACAATACATAGATACCACACACAGGCTGAAGCACAAGTTGACTATTAAGAAAACACTTGTGTAATGCACCTTTAAGAAAAAGCATACTTACTACAATCCATATTACATCCAGTAGATGCTTATTCAGCATTCAGTGTCACATAGATACTAGCATGTCCTACAGAAGGGATTCAAGTGTCTAAGCACAACCAGTTGAGTATTGGACCCCCCAAGAAGTGAGAACCACATGAAAGAATACAAGAGGTAAAGAGGTAAGAAAGAGGTAAAATATTTCAAAATACATAAGACCTTAGTGGTTAGGCCTCCCTCCTAGATTCACAGTGATTCAATGTCAGTCATTCAGGCACAGTGAGTAACACAACTGTACTCATGCCTAGAAACCAAAGGCTAGGGTAGGAACCACTTCCAAACAGGACAATGGTGAGAGGAATAATTGCTTTGTCTCTTTTATAGAATATCAACTTTAAGGTAGTGCTGAAATAAACACACCACTTTGGTTTTTAATACTCTAGTTTGAGCATGTCTGCATTCAGGCAAGCTAAGTACATTTTTTTGAATAACAGCAACAAAGTCTGTGTGAAGCATATCTGTATATGAGGTGCAAAGCCATCTGTAACAGACAGTTTACCACAAACTATAGTGGGTGGGGACATTTTCCTTTGTCACAACAATGTGGGCATTCGAGAACCCTTTTAACCCCATCCATCTTGATGAAAAAAAACAACAACAACAAAATAATCTTGTGTGATATCAAAGATAAAGACTTGGGGGGGATTTTTCTCCCTCACCTCAATGTTTCCATCTTTATTCATTATTATACTTCCAGTATACTACAGTATATGCTTTATGTCTGAAACTTTTGGAGCCTACATTTGCTGATGGTGATTCCAATCTTATCCAAATTACATTAATAGAATATTTTCAATTGATATTATAATTTTATCATCTTTGATTTTTGCCAGCCAAGTGTGCCTTTTTGGGCCTGTTTTTGTGTTTTTCCAAATGATGCATGTAGTTGTCCTTAACTTGGTCCTGAGGGATTTGTAGCTGAATTTAAATTATCAACTATTCCAGATTGGGAGAACTGGTTTAACTGCATAAATTAAGCAATTAATGAATGGACAATCTAATACAGAGCTTATGTGGCCTTAATACTCATTGACCCTAAATGACCAGAGCTGAAGAGACTGATATGTGGCTGCATTAGTAAAGAGTTATCATAATTTATCAATTAATCCTTCCCATTGATTTAAGGAAAGAATATGTTCTGAGGAAAATAGGCCATTCAGCCGATCAGCATGTCAAATAGGCACATTTACACTGCCATTTCTGATCTGGATCAAATGCATCAGTAGCAGTTGATCAGGATCAAAAATGGCAGTGTAAACACTCGGCGATCAGATCAAATGTACCTTTCAGGGAGACGGTACAGATCCGGACCAAATGCACTTGTAGCATTTGATCCTGGCAGTGTAAACGTTCGACTGGCTCAAGCTCCAGCATGCACTGCGGCGGCATGAGACGGGAACAGACAGGAGAACACTTCCCTACTGCCCATATTATAAATAAAATACTGTTAAAACTAACACTAAATGGCTTGTAACTTTGTTAGAATAAAATATATAATTGTATTTTAAAATAACATATTTTATGTTTTCAAAAAAATTGTAGATTTAAAATGCTTTGGTTAAGAAATAATACGCAAGAATAATTTGAGATAAACAAGACAAAACGGTTTTTGATATTGCCATGTTATAAAGGACTAATTTAATGCGTATAATGAAGTTTGGACTTGCGTGCTGGTGCGCATGTGAGGACCCCTGTGGCGCCTGAAAGTCAATCCTGATCAAATGGAAGTGTGAACATCACTGATTGTGATCAAATGTTCTGACACATTTGATCTGGATCAGAAACTGCAGTGTACACTCACCTAAAGGATTATTAGGAACACCATACTAATACTGTGTTTGACCCCCTTTCGCCTTCAGAACTGCCTTAATTCTATGTGGCATTGATTCAACAAGGTGCTGAAAGCATTCTTTAGAAATGTTGGCCCATATTGATAGGATAGCATCTTGCAGTTGATGGAGATTTGTGGGATGCACATCCAGGGCACGAAGCTCCCGTTCCACCACATCCCAAAGATGCTCTATTGGGTTGAGATCTGGTGACTGTGGGGGCCAGTTTAGTACAGTGAACTCATTGTCATGTTCAAGAAACCAATTTGAAATGATTCGACCTTTGTGACATGGTGCATTATCCTGCTGAAGTAGCCATCAGAGGATGGGTACATGGTGGTCATAAAGGGATGGACATGGTCAGAAACAATGCTCAGGTAGGCCGTGGCATTTAAACGATGCCAAATTGGCACTAAGGGGCCTAAAGTGTGCCAAGAAAACATCCCCCACACCATTACACCACCACCACCAGCCTGCACAGTGGTAACAAGGCATGATGGATCCATGTTCTCATTCTGTTTACGCCAAATTCTGACTCTACCATCTGAATGTCTCAACAGAAATCGAGACTCATCAGACCAGGCAACATTTTTCCAGTCTTCAACTGTCCAATTTTGGTGAGCTTGTGCAAATTGTAGCCTCTTTTTCCTATTTGTAGTGGAGATGAGTGGTACCCGGTGGGGTCTTCTGCTGTTGTAGCCCATCCGCCTCAAGGTTGTACGTGTTGTGGCTTCACAAATGCTTTGCTGCATACCTCGGTTGTAACGAGTGGTTATTTCAGTCAAAGTTGCTCTTCTATCAGCTTGAATCAGTCGGCCCATTCTCCTCTGACCTCTAGCATCAACAAGGCATTTTCGCCCACAGGACTGCCGCATACTGGATGTTTTTCCCTTTTCACACCATTCTTTGTAAACCCTAGAAATGGTTGTGCGTGAAAATCCCAGTAACTGAGCAGATTGTGAAATACTCAGACCGGCCCGTCTGGCACCAACAACCATGCCACGCTCAAAATTGCTTAAATCACCTTTCTTTCCCATTCAGACATTCAGTTTGGAGTTCAGGAGATTGTCTTGACCAGGACCACACCCCTAAATGCATTGAAGCAACTGCCATGTGATTGGTTGGTTAAATAATTGCATTAATGAGAAATTGAACAGGTGTTCCTAATAATCCTTTAGGTGAGTGTATATGCGCCTTCTGTCAGACTGCATCCAGATACGTGTAGTTTTCAGAAATGTGCTGCCATGGTTCTTTGACTATCGAGGTCTCCGCTGGCATCTCAGAGCTTTGCACATCTCTGGTGTGAATCCAGGCTGCACTGCTCTGTGGCCAGAAGGCTTCCCTCCTGAAGCCAAGTTGTCAGAATGCCCATGAACAAAGTACAAAGAGTCAGTTTCTGTAACTTCAAACACTCAATGTATACATTTCAGCTTGTTTAATGCAAGACAAATACACCATTCTATTAGTATTAAGAGCATGTTCCACTTCCTTCTGGAGCTCCACTTTGAATGAATAGTAAACAGATAACAAACATGCATGTTGACCCTTCCCCCACTGACAACTCGCTCACTCTTGTTCTATACACTGTAGAAGTCTTCTTTTAATTTACATACATTATATATATATATATATATATATATATATATATATATATACACACTCACCTAAAGGATTATTAGGAACACCATACTAATACTGTGTTTGACCCCCTTTCGCCTTCAGAACTGCCTTAATTCTACGTGGCATTGATTCAACAAGGTGCTGAAAGCATTCTTTAGAAATGTTGGCCCATATTGATAGGATAGCATCTTGCAGTTGATGGAGATTCGTGGGATGCACATCCAGGGCATGAAGCTCCCGTTCCACCACATCCCAAAGATGCTCTATTGGGTTGAGATCTGGTGACTGTGGGGGCCAGTTTAGTACAGTGAACTCAATGTCATGTTCAAGAAACCAATTTGAAATGATTCAACCTTTGTGACATGGTGCATTATCCTGCTGGAAGTAGCCATCAGAGGATGGGTACATGGTGGTCATAAAGGGATGGACATGGTCAGAAACAATGCTCAGGTAGGCCGTGGCATTTAAACGATGCCCAATTGGCACTAAGGGGCCTAAAGTGTGCCAAGAAAACATCCCCCACACCATTACACCACCACCACCAGCCTGCACAGTGGTAACAAGGCATGATGGATCCATGTTCTCATTCTGTTTACGCCAAATTCTGACTCTACCATCTGAATGTCTCAGCAGAAATCGAGACTCATCAGACCAGGCAACATTTTTCCAGTCATTTCAAATTGGTTTCTTGAACATGACAATGAGTTCACTGTACTAAACTGGCCCCCACAGTCACCAGATCTCAACCCAATAGAGCATCTTTGAGATGTGGTGGAACGGGAGCTTCGTGCCCTGGATGTGCATCCCACAAATCTCCATCAACTGCAAGATGCTATCCTACCAATATGGGCCAACATTTCTAAAGAATGCTTTCAGCACCTTGTTGAATCAATGCCACGTAGAATTAAGGCAGTTCTGAAGGCGAAAGGGGGTCAAACACAGTATTAGTATGGTGTTCCTAATAATCCTTTAGGTGAGTGTATGTGTGTGTGGGGGCCTAAAGTGTGCCAAGAAAACATCCCCCACACCATTACACCACCACCACCAGCCTGCACAGTGGTAACAAGGCATGATGGATCCATGTTCTCATTCTGTTTACGCCAAATTCTGACTCTACCATCTGAATGTCTCAACAGAAATCGAGACTCATCAGACCAGGCAACATTTTTCCAGTCTTCAACTGTCCAATTTTGGTGAGCTTGTGCAAATTGTAGCCTCTTTTTCCTATTTGTAGTGGAGATGAGTGGTACCCGGTGGGGTCTTCTGCTGTCGTAGCCCATCCGCCTCAAGGTTGTACGTGTTGTGGCTTCACAAATGCTTTGCTGCATACCTCGGTTGTAACAAGTGGTTATTTCAGTCAAAGTTGCTCTTCTATCAGCTTGAATCAGTCGGCCCATTCTCCTCTGACCTCTAGCATCAACAAGGCATTTTCGCCCCCACAGGACTGCCGCATACTGGATGTTTTTCCCTTTTCACACAATTCTTTGTAAACCCTAGAAATGGTTGTGCGTGAAAATCCCAGTAACTGAGCAGATTGTGAATTACTCAGACCGGCCCGTCTGGCACCAACAACCATGCCATGCTCAAAATTGCTTAAATCACCTTTCTTTCCCATTCAGACATTCAGTTTGGAGTTCAGGAGATTGTCTTGACCAGGACCACACCCCTAAATGCATTGAAGCAACTGCCATGTGATTGGTTGGTTAGATAATTGCATTAATGAGAAATTGAACAGGTGTTCCTAATAATCCTTTAGGTGAGTGTATAGGCTTTAAGAGGCTTGGTTTAGTTTCAGAAATGCTCATAGTGAACAAGGGTAATGATTGTTTACACCAGTCTCTAATGGACATTTCTGCCCCTTTCTGTGTTCACAGGACCGCAGCCATGGCAAAGTATTTAAATCAAGACTACCTGACTCAAGAGACTCGATACAGGTCAGTGCTCCACAGTGGACCGCAATGAAGTTAAAAGTCCTACTTGCTCATCAGAATCATCCATTAAGAAGATCAGTTTTTAATAGTGATGCAACTCCTAAACAGAAACTACTACATTTCACTTTCCTTTTTTTTTCCAGATAGATATAGGTTTGTTTTGACTTCTCCAATTTCGGCATGGGAACTGGGAATAATATGGGCTGACTAAAGCTGCAGGCCTGTACCACATCTGGGAGGAAATGCGATTTAGATGTTTAGTGTTGGTGAGACCTTGTTTGAATTCCAACCACTTTCTCGCCTCTGCACACCCCACCCACATGGCCCCAAATGAGTGACAGACATGGGGCAGGGTTAAGACGCTCTTCCAACAATCACCATAAGAGGCTCCCTGTCATTACATTACATTATTTGTCATTTAGCAGATGCTCTTATCCAGGGCGACTTACATTTGTACTGGGCATTTTACTGAATGAAGTACCTTGCTCAAGGGTACAACAGCACTGCCACACCTGGGATTTGAACCCACAACCTTCAAATCATGAGTGCAGAGCCCTAACCACTAGACATAGACATATAATATAATGTTGTCTTTAGTTGGGTAGGCTAGAATAGGTGAAGTGAGTTTTGTTTTAGGTGTCAGAGAAACCAAGAACAGTTTTGTTAGGGGAAAAAAGGCTGACCATTACATAAATATAATTTAAAAAAATCTGTAGTGGTTCATAAACCAATAAAACTGTTAATCAAGTTAATCATCCCTCAGATTTGTCCGGTCAAATGTATTCACAAGACCTACTGCCTTATGAAATATGTGATGCAACAAGAAGCTCCAAGGTGTTCAAACTCGAGCTTGTACAGCAGCACCCAAACAATCTCGGAGAGCTTTGTTTACTACAGTATTTCGTTTCAGACTGCTATGAGACGCTGTTTGTTTTAAACACCTAGGAGTTATTTTTTGTCTTTTTGTGTGTGTAAAAATAAACATAATGGTGGGATGCAGGCATCAGAAAGGTTCCCAGAGATGACAATAGTCTGTGGGATGGCTGTCGTCGTGGTAATGACAAAACAAAGGTGTCCATTCTCAGTGTTGTCCAGCAGAATGCACAGCCCGAGGACCACTCAACTGGTACCTCTCAAAAAAATCTGTACCCGTCTAATCCCTGAGCATTGACACTAATGATACGCTGAGGAGAATAGAAGGAAATGGTTTCAGGCAAGTGACACCTTAATGGCAGGTTTCAGTGCATTTGTTTTTTTCGTCTTAATTGGTATGAAGATAACTGGAATGGCTGCGAATGATTCAGTGCTATTTATGTATCCTTGTCCGCAGGTCCCCACAGTAAAAACAGCCAGAGAGAAGACTCTGCTGCACTGGAATCGGACGGTCATGTGATCGAACAGATCCTTCAAAGCACCCCGTTGTGAACGGTTACGATGAAGCGCAAGATGTAAGAAAAGCTTCACACTTCCACTTAAAGAAGACTGTGACAAATGCATATGAAGCCTTTACTTGCAAATCACAAAAGCGACACGCAATGTGTAGCATAATGAATATGGCATTCAGAGAAAGCAATGTAACATTGGATACACTATCTTCTAAAAAGAAATCCCCAAATAGCAAAGGTAGTATCTGGGAAGGTTAAGACATTATGTAGCAAAATAAGTCAAATTTACTGTGCCTCACATAGAAGGATATATACCCCCATACCAGTCTAGAAAATACACAAACCATCTGGCTACTGTACTGGATTGTGGGGCAGATGAAAGTGCAGTGAGCAAGCAGTGTACATGGTGTATGAAAAGCAGCAGTGCAAAACATTTGGCCAAAACACTTGCCCAATAAAAATATGTATGTATGTATGCGTGTATATATATATATATATATATATATATATATATATATATATATATATATATATATATATATATATAAATAAATCAGAGTGAGATATGGTCTACTGTACCACAGGAATACTAGCACATGATCTTGTTATACTTGCTTACGTCTGTTTTTGTCGTCTTCTTCTGGGAAGGCTGTACAGATGTCTCCCTTACATACTTCAGTGAACTTGCAGCATAACAGGTAAGGCCTATTACCGTAAACCCATTCACTCGTTTATTGATTTAATTCATGATGACAAACATGTTTGTTTGGTTGAAGTTGTGATTTGCATGTGGTTTCCAGTTGTGTTCAGAACTTAAAATGCAACTAATGCATGTCTGCCTGCTTGACGCTCATATTCATCGTGTTTTGTGTTCAGTGCTATGTGACTGATGGTGTGTGTAGCCTACTGCCACAATGTGTTGCTTCTCTTGTCAGTATGAATGTATTTTAGATCTTGGCAATAAAGAGCAGAGGGGAATTAGTGTTTAATGTCTAGTGTAAAGTCTGCCACATTTTTGATAATATTTCCAGTTATTTAGAAGCTTTTGTTGTGAGTTGAGGGGAAAATAATATAAGAAGAAAAAAATAAGTGATATCAAATGTTTGTGTTTGGGAGTATGAAAGATGCATACCTCACCAAAACCACAATGCTTGATTCTGCAAAATATGTAGATTATATTTCAGTGTCTTCTATACTTTGTGTGTTCCAGGTCAGTGCAATATATGGTCCACTGGATTCCATCTTGGTTCAGTCGCTCTTGCTAAATATATTATTTTTATCAATATATGCCTTCTAACTGTTGGATATGTACACTTACTGTCATACCATTTTACCGTTCAATAAAGTTGATTCTTTGTTCATTGTTCTCCATTGATTTATTAAATGGGTATTCTGTTTTAAGGATATGTTATGTAACAGTGGGTCAGGTTTCAAAGGGCTGCGTTTGTTGTTGCTGCTGTTTTGTGCATGAACACTCCTAACACGTTGTGTGGGCTGTGTAATTGTTATTTGGGTGGTGTTATGGGTGTGTTTTAGATTAGACCAATCAAACAAACTGTGCCCAAGCCAATGTATTAGAGCTGGAGAGCAGTGTTGTACAATTACTTTGTAAAGAAGGAAGACATCAGGTAGTACAAGTTAGTTCTTTTGTGTGCTGCAGGTGTATTTGAAAATATGGGAATATTTATATTTTGGGGATATACAAAGTTCTCTGCTTCAATTCTATATCGAATCTGAAGTCCCTTTGAACTACAGCTGCCCTAATTTATGCATTTCTGCACAGCAATGGCCATACGCACAGATAGCAGCTTGGTGACTGAAGTATGCAAATCTGAGGACAGCAGACAGCTACAAACACCGTTACAAATCTCATGCATTCCCATCTTCAAGGATCTGAGACAATCAATGACATCATAGCTGGATAGTTTTCTCCAGGCCCCCATGTTTTGTTTAAAGGTCAGTCTCTGCGCTTCAGTTCTACATTGTGTGCCAAGGAGCTGGTGCTACACTAGCTCTGAGGTTTGTATTTCATGTGTATTGTATTTTTTCCTCAAGCAAAACAAAGAATTCCTTTGATCATTATTTTTCCATGGCAACAGTTGGTGCCACCCACTCCTATCTTACCTCAAGTAAATAAAGGGAAAGGTGTGGGTTCCTAGTCAAATTAGCCATGTGCTGGGCCAAATACAGGGTTTTGATTGGTCCTTAAGTGTAAGAATCACTGAAATGGATTCCACACACACAAAATGCATACAAGAGAGAGGCAAGCCAGGGAAACTATTAGTTGTCAGCTAGCAAGTGTTTGATTTATTTTGTTTAATGAAACCTCTTAAGTGTACACAATACATTATTTGTGCGTGGTCTGGATGTGAAATGCTTTACTTTAGTGTGGCCTCAATGTTGCAGTTTTATTTTTTTTATGTGGAATGTGTAATGAATAATGTTTAAGCTCATTAACTCCAAGTTATCAAAGTCCCCACAGCCGAAATGCATCAGATCATCTCTATATTCTTTTGAGATCTGTGATAGATATCTTCCAGCTCGCTCTGTATGAAACTGTACGTTATGCCTTCAGGAGATTAAATGGGAACCTTCCATCAGCCGATCTCTATGCCTTGATGTCCAATTCCAATACAGCAATTTGATACACTATTTACCATTACTTGATCTTTCTTTTCTTTTACCATCCAATAAAGTAGCAGGACAAGATAAAGAAAGTTTTCATATTAAACTGCTGTTCCCGGGTGGAAATTAGATTTACCCTGCATTTCCCTGAGGCCGTTTCAGCCACAATTAGCTTTCTCACCAGTCACTCTCTGCAGCATGCACGCAACATTGTCAATTCACCTAAAAATAACCACCCACTGAAACTGGCACTAGAACAGAAACTTTCAGGGTTTCAAATACATTAGTTATTGAGTATAGGCAGACATTTGATATAATCAGTCTGCTAGATCTACTTTTCTATACGTTTGGTATATATGCAATATCATATGTAGTATGCTATACCACACATTTACTTGGGATACTAGATATAGCTAATTGATCTTTACACATTTTCTATTTATGGATTTGATTTATGTTAAATCTACTGCATTCAGTATGGCACACGCTACTGTATACAAAAGAAATTCCTACATTTGATTTTTGTCAGTCACCTTGCTTTTTTTTTTTCTTCAAGATTCCAAAAACGAATAGGCCTAGATAGAAATAGGTATGAAAAGGTTTGTTATTTCCATGATCTGATGAAAAGGTCAGCCCCATGTCACAAAAATAATACACAAAAGGTGTCAGACAGCCACATGAATAGCCCATTTTAATAGGAACTTGATGGCTTAATTTGAGACCCACACAGCACACTTTTAAAAGCACTGCCCCACAGCTGGTCAGAGGCATCAGAGAACAAGATGCATTTAATTGTAGTTTGGAAAACACCTAGGACTACAGTGCATTTGGGACTGAGGAAGCATTGGTATAAACACAACAATGGTACAAATCTAAATCCAGTTATGTGTTGCGATGGGGGAATTTTTAAAGTCCTGCTATTAAATACAAAATAACACCAGTTGGCAATGGTCAGTTCCTTCTGATCTCATGTTGAAATGTTACTACACATTTCAGCTGCTTCCACTTCTGTGTTTACTGGTAGTATAACCTATTTTAATTACATTCTTCTATTCTTCTGTTTGAAGGTGTTTAGTGTTAAATTGGTTGACATTGCTGAACAGTAAACAATATAAACCCCAGCAGACTAGATTTACAAAAGCCTTGAAAACTGCAGGTCCGAAATGTGAAAACTAGGCTAACTATTAATTACAAGCAATTATTATTATGAACTACAATACAAACAAAGAAAAAAAAAACTACTCAATATATAATTAAATAATATCAGAATGCTGCATTTAAAAGTTCAGTTCTGGCTTTCACTCCAGCCTCACCCTTTGACTCGCACTGTCTGCTCAACTGAACATGAACGATTTGTAAAGCTATTTTACAGCCGATTACAAAGATCCACCTGATTCAAGGTAAATGTTACTATGGAATAGTTTGAGGCCTGGGGAGACGTGTTCATTTTGTTCAAGGAATCTAATCATTACACCAATTCAGTTTGCAAGTTTGGTTGGGCTGAGAGCCAGTTGAGCCTGCGGGGAGGGCCAAGCAATCAGATGTCACCTTTTTTTTAGCTGAGCACAGCTGTTCCCAAGAATGCATTCATAATATTCATTACATTAGCCATCAAACACAACACATCTGCCTATATTGTTTAGGCCACTGTGAGTAATCTGTTGGGTCTTTTACTATTTACTATTTTACTATTACAACTACTGTGGCTGCTGCTTAATAATAATCATAGTAATAACAGTCAAAAGAGAAGTTTAACTATTTGTAATGAGTGGGTAGTGAAGAAAATCATATGAAACTGTTCATAACTCATTATATTCAACTAAGTATTGTAGCAGTATTGTACAGCATATGTGAATTTCACATTTTTGCAAGAATATGAGATGTACATATAGATATGCTGTACTGTATTACAGAAATGTAATGAATCAGTTCTCTAAATGTATCTGCTCTTCTCACAATGTAAAGTTTGTTTCACTGGACTAATGGGAGTATAAAACCACAGTAGAAGAATGCTAAACAGTATATTGTATGGATTCTTCCCTGGGTGTTTACCCAGACCATGATAGTGAAGGGGGGGGGGGGAATTCTAATGAGGAATTCTGTTCCAAGGTTACAGTCACCGATTAATTTTAGCCCTGTATACCAGAGAATGTATTGTTGAAATAAAGATAACGGTGAAAGAAGTGTGGGTTGAAATGGGAGATAGTAAGGCTCAATCCAGACTGAGAGGGGTCCGGCTGTTATCGGAATGTTTCTGGATGTAACGAACTGGAGAGGGAGCCAAACTGGTGTATGTTCAAAACCTCCAAATAAGTATAGATGTATGAATATCTGTCAGGTGGCAAAGAGCACCGACTGACACATCTAACCACATACCATCTATGCTATTTATATGGGACTGTCCGTGCAAATACCCAGGACAGATTCAGCAGACAGCGCATGCCCTCTCCCCCGTTGTTCAGATGGACTAATAGACAACCCGATACTATAAAAGACTTCCCACCCAACTTGCTCACAATGTCATGTAGGTACAATGAACAGCATTGTTTTTGTCCCTACTCCCTCTTTACATCATCTGGGGTTTCCAATCCTTTGAATATAAATGAAGATATGTCTAAGAGTTTGCAAGTACAATTTTATCAATCTGTGATTTTACTGATCGAGAAGTTTTAGGTTAGGAACTGCCAATTGACGTTTGCCTGGGCACAGATTAAGGATAGAGCCTTTGACAGTACATACACCGATCAGCCATAACATCATGTGACCACCTGCCTAATATTGTGTAGGTCCCCATTTTGCCGCCAAAAGAAGCCCTGACCTGTCAAGGCATGGACTCCACTAAACCTCTGAAGGTGTGCTGTGGTATCTGGCACCAAGACGTCAGCAGCAGATCCTTTAAGTCCTGTAAGTTGCCAGGTGGGGCCTCCATGGATCGGACTTGTTTGGCCAGCACATCCCACAGATGCTCGATTGGATTGAGATCTGCGGAATTTGGAGGCCAAGTCATTCATCTCGTGATTCATCAGACCTTCTTCCATTGCTCAGTGGTCCAGTTTTGATGCTCATGTGCCCATTGTAGGCCCTTTCGGCAGTGGACAGGGGTCAGCATGGGCACTCTGACTGGTCTGCGGCTACGCAGCCCCGTACGCAACAAACTGCGATGCACTGTGTGTTCTGACACCTTTCTATCCGAACCAGTATTAACTTTTTCAGAAATTTGAGCTACAGAAGCTCGTCTGTTGGATCGGACCACACGGGCCAGCCTTCGCTCCCCACGTGCCTCAATGAGCCTTGGCCGCACATGACCCTGTTGCCGGTTCACCGCTTTTCCTTCCTTGGACCTCTTTTGATAGGTACTGACCACTTCAGACCAGGAACACCCCACAAGAGCTGCAGTTTTGGAGATGCTCTGACCCAGTCGTCTAGCCATCGCAATTTTGCCCTTGTCAAAGTCGCTCAGATCCTTACGCTTGTTCATTTTTCCTGCTTCTAACACATCAACTTTGAGGACAAAATGTTCACTTGCTGCCTAATATATCCCACCCACTGACAGGTGCCATGATAACGAGATTATCAGTGTTATTCACTTCACCTGTCAGTGGTCATAATGTTATGGCTGATCGGTGTATTCACTATATTACAGTGTATTCATGACCTGTTACCAAAATAACTGACATTTGCCCTTCCTTTTTATTTTGCTCCTGAGAAGGATGATTCAGGACACACTATCTTTGACGACACACACTACAAGTCACAAACACGGTTGTTCTTCACCATTTACACCCTTGAAAAAAACAAATTGTAACATGTTAGAAGGTCATAGACTTGCGATGTTTATATATAATTACTCTTTACGCTTTGGGCTTCTAACCAATATTTTGAGTGTAGGAGTATGAAACTGCAAAAGAGGAGCCGATTAGTCATTTTCAGAGCCATTTAACCATTGCAGGAGCACAGATGTGCGATAAGGAGTTGCAGTCCCATATTATTGTGAACAGAAACTGCAGATAAAGAGCAATTTCACTCAGCCAGCACAGCGGCAGGTTCATGGATGAAGCTGCGCATGTGGGACAGGGTTCCTCAGAGAGGGTTTTCCACTGTGGGCTGCCAAGGTCTGATAGAAAGATCAGTAGAGCAAGCCCATAAAAATGTTAATTGTGGTATACCCACGCAAACACGCAGGGCAGTAAAGCAATGTGGCACCTTGGCACACGTTTCGTTAAGATAGTGAATTAGTGAAAATAACTCAAGTTTGCCTTTTAATTATGTACATCTCCATCATCTTTCACCCTTGTGGTAAAAGTGACACTGTATATGGGTGAAAACGTACGAAAGAAGCGCACTCTCCAACAGTGGGAAATGGACGTTTCAGGTACAGACCGGTTCTTCAAATCAGTTGCCAGAGCCCCTCTGTTTTGCATCCCCCCTCAATTCTTATTCACTCTTATTTGTTGAACTAAGCCCTTACTTAAGAGCACCAGTCAAGCCTCTTCTCTAGGTCCAACTGAAAGTGATGCTGTAAAGAGTTATGAAGCTGCCAGATTGTGGCCTGGATTTTGATGATTGTCGATAGTTTGATATATTTTTGCTATACATCATATTTACATCGTAGACCACGTACTAACCCTGTTCTGTGTCGGGCCCTGCGTTTTACATGACTTCGACTACACTGCATTCCTCCCAACGCAAAGTGCTCATGTAGTCTGCATAATTAAACCACTTACTGATTCATGATCTTCAGATTCCTTTAATCATCTCAATTAGTCATTCTATTAATACACATTGGTGTGCTGACTAAGAGGCAGCCGCTACAGATTTGACTTAGTCATGCATTCCTTTATTACTAATATAACTTATTCAATATTTTAGAATGTGTAAATGCATAAATTTAAATTCCGTTTACTAGTAGAATCACAATTTGTCAACAACAAAGAAAAACAGCACTGATTCCCAGAACTATTTACATAAAATACTAAATATCATTATTGTTATCTTTATAATGTGTTACAGTATTGATGGTATGATAATAATGCAGGGTAAAAGCAACACATTAAGAGTCAAGTCTCTTTTGTGAATGTCTTGCATATTACGGTTTGCCATTAAATCTAAGCATCATTAGTAGCTTGCATATGGTCGGTATTTTTCCATTTCTGATTTACAGTCCACATCCAAACATGGATTAGAATATAATGGGCTTCCAGATCCAAACTACACACTAGCTGAGGGTCAGATATCCTTACTGCCATCAGAAGGTTATGCGATGTTTGAATAAAACAAGGTTTTATCTGCATTAATCTGTGTTGTAATTTGTCAGTTTACAGTTTATAGTGGTGTACCTATTGTGCTACTGCTTGGTATGCATTTATTAATTCTGCAACTGTTTGATGGACCCTCACTTCATGGCTGTCCAATCACTGAATCAGAGCCACTAATGCCCAGTTTCCACTGTTGGACGCGTCCAGCCCCGGACACTTGAACAGGTGTTTCCACTGGCTTAAGCGTCCAGACGCGTCCAGGTTTTGTGGCCGGTTAACTATCTGCTGCCAGACGAGGCCGTAAGCGTCTGTCACGCCCACTAAGGAAATATCTCCGCTTCTGAAAGCGAAGATGTGAGCTTGACTTGTAGACAGACAAGGAAGAAATTAGCTACATCATGTCGGAAGATATAATCTATAAAGTGCCGTGTGCGATCACAAAGAAATTAATTAGGAGCATGAAATCCACGTAATCGCTCGTAGTGTTGTTCTGTCTCTGTCTTTAAAACAAAACACAAAACAAACCCACAGTCGCTGCTCCTCCCATAAGAGGGGATGGGCTTCACAACGGCCTGGTTTTACAAAAAAGCTCTGGGACGCTTTCCGGCACGGCATGGCATGGCACGGCACGGACGCTTAAGCCAGTGGAACCGAGGCTTAATCTCTTGCCATACATCACAATCAGGGAGAGTTGAGATATTTTAATCTTTAAGCAATTTCTGGAGGTCCTTTAACACTGCAGTGTTTGGTGAAATGTGCATTTCCTTTTCCATGAGACCTGCATAAAAAAGCATATATTTGGATGATATTCAGCAGCAGAATACCAAGCACCCCATCATGTTAATCATGGCTTAGGTGGCAACTTTATGGATAAAATACAGTCTTATTGGATTGCTTCTGTAAGGTGGTCTTTAAAACACTTTTCTTCTTGGGCATGGTTTAAAATAGTTTTGAACGGTTACAGCCAGCTTGTCTATTTTCAGAAATTACTTGTCCAGATATTGTTAGCAAGTCAAATGTACCAATTTTGGCAGTAAACCTCAAAGAAATATCATGGTATGCCTTGATCATGTAACTAGCATTATTACGATTGCAGTATTTTATATAAATTGTTCTAGAAATCAGTGATGATGTTTTTTTACCCTCGTTGACAAATTATGTGTTCCTACTAGTAAACTGAAACATTTAAATTATTTACACATCTTAAGAAATAATATTATTTAAGATTAATATTATTGAAAAAATTAAGTGCAGCCTTAGAAAGTGGGTGGTGTAAAATGCAGGCCCTAGATCTAGCATATTTTATGTTTACAACATATACTTTGGTAAATTATATAAATACTTTGGTATTTGATATTTATTTAAGTATACTATATAAATACTTTGGTATACGATATATTCAAAAGTTTGTTACAGACCGCATTAAATGTGTTATGTAGCTTGCTATATGACATTTGCTCTATGATACCCTCTACCTGACAAATTCAGATAGAATGCTTTTTTCTCTGCTAGTATTTAAGTTATAATGTCAAGAGTTTTAAATCCATTGATTTCTTTACTTTACCTTTTTTAGCTTCATTTTAACTGTTTCTATAAGCACAAACTACAATCTCCAAAATGCTTTCAAACCATTTAAAAGTTCATATTACTTAATCTACATATAACAGTGACACAGTGGTCCCTGCTCCCATTTGCTAAAATACCAAAATCCTTTTTTACAATACTTTGTAAGGATGTGTAATTAAAAACAATTTCTGATATTTTATGTGAATTTTAAGAATTACACACAGACCAAAGGATTGATGTATGAAACCAAACCCACATGGTCACATTTCGCAGTGTTTAGTACCTGTGTTGTTAATACACTATCTTTTAAGTAAGCTTATAAAATAATCATAATTAAAGAAAGGAGATACAATTTAACCATTGTAGGACATATTTATTTACACTATGTTAGCTCTAAAATTGATTTGCTGACTATTAATACTGGAAATGCTTGAGGCCAAAGTCAGTTCAATATAACACAGTTTCACCTGAAAGATTTGTTTGGCTCCCACAGAGGGGAGGTAGAGTTGTACATGATTTTTTGCTTTAAAATACATTTAGTTTTTGTAATTGAGAATTGAATAGCCCCTCATCATATCCATGAGATACATTTCTTCTGCAAATGGAGAATTACAAGAAACAAACCTTTAGTCTTTTGCCTGAGAAAAAAGGAAAATCATAGTTTTTCATAGATAATTTTGAAGGACTTTTTTTTGGTTTAGTTTTTTTAAATCATTGAAATTCCTATGTTTATGCGTTTCTTATCAAATAAATTGGTAAGACTCTGTAAAATTGTAGTTCTTTTTGTGTTGAGTAAGTGGATAAACTGATGCATTTCCCCTTTCCAAGCAATGCAAATTTAATTACAAAAATAAATGTAATTAGAACCAAAATCCAAAATACTGTATTAACTAACATTACATCTTACATAAGCGTTTATTCATTCTGTCAACACGTGTTTAGGCACTCCTCTAATAAATGAGGCTCAGCCAAATCGAAAAAAAAGTGCTGATCGGCACAGAGGTCTTGTGCCACTTCTCCTAAAGTAGCACAGAGGATGGTTGCTTTTCTCAGATTGTTAAAAGTAAAACCTGCCATTCCTTTGGTCTACATTATGCCATTATACCAACAGGATAAAGTTTATATGCCTGTCCCTAATCCATTAGAACTTCAAACTCTCAAATGCAAGCCACATTATTTACATTCCTCTAAGGAATTTAGTAGCCTGTGCAATAAAGTTGGTATCTTGAACCAAAAAAAAATATATATATATGGCCAAACTGATAAAAGCTGAAAGACGGACTGCAGCAGATTATTTTTATTGATTGGTTGATTCTAACAAATGTTCTGGAAGTGTAATTTAACAGGACATGGTCTATGGTTATAGTCTGATGTAAATTGCCAAGAGTTCAAAGTCACTTATCTGATTTAAAATGCCTACAAGTGGAAAGAAATGCTGTGACTAATTGTTATTGAAATAACTAGAATAGTGATTGCAGTGCGTCATGCGTTTCATCAGATAGGTTGCTTCACTCTACATTATATACAATGTATGTTTGTTCTCGTCACTGTGTACAAGTATGGGTGACTGAGGGAAGTTTGAGAGTGTTTCAGGTTACCATGATTTCTTACCGCAAATTAAATACGTGGGTTTGACGAACAGATGCCTCCCATTTCAATACTTAACTAATTACAAGAGATACCAAAGGAAGGTTTACATGGCGCTTCATAGTTTGCGAGTGAATTGTGTGTCTGGGATACTCAAAATGGACGTACTGTAACACCCTGTTCTTAGTCAACGATGTGTTCTGGGAAACCACGACACCAAACTCTCTGCATACAAATCGTATTTACTTCAAATAAAAATACAAAATAACCTACATTCCAGTATATACAGAGACTTTCGAGCACCAATACCAACTGCACGTTCACTTTTATCAAATCAAAGTGCTGCCATCTTTGTACTGAAAGGAATAGCCAACCTTTTCTTCTATGATTCCTTTTCAGAGGAAGACTACTACTTTTTCAGCCATTGTTCTTTTCTTTTTTCCACAAAGAGTAAACAACAAAACCCAGAGGGGACTCTCTCATAAAACAGGGTGGGTGAAGCAAAATAAAACTCCACAAAACTAATATATTAGACATATATTAGGTTTGTTCCTTAAATGTGACAAATAAGGATTTTAAAATGGTAAAAAAGTTTAAAATACAAATGAAAGCTCTTTCTACCTTCATTAGAATGTTATGCATATATTTCAAAAAGTTTTATTTCTGAAAATATTAATTTATACTTTATTATACATCATATGATTTCTAGTATCAAAAATGTCATACCAGATAACAATGATAGATTTGCAAATTATTTGACTTTAGTTTTTTGTCAGCATAGAGTGGGTTATAAGTATTCATAGTTTGATCTCAACAAACATATTTAGCCCAGAAAAAAAAAAAAAAAAGTTAATCTCACAAATTTGGGCTTTTCTATTGACACCGGCACATTTTTTTAAGTTAGTCACCCAAAACATAATGCTGAATAGTGAACAATGCAGGGAAATGTCTGAAAATGTGTTTTAGTACAAATTATATGATTATTGTTGTATCCTTAAAATTCAAGGACTCTGACTCTGAAAAATCTGTGTTGTCCTACCTGACTGATACTGTTACTCGGAATGACATACTGTGAGATTTCATATGGGATGATATATAAAGATAGTCTCAGCAACAAAGATGTACTGAAACACTCATTCTGTATTTAACTGAGAGTGAGTGTCACTAAATGTATACTTTTTTTTTAATTAACAGTAAATAATCAGAAGTGAGCAGTCACTTTGATGCAATACAATTCCACTCAAGGCATAGGCTTTGATAAAACATTTTAAGATTTAAAAACATTAACTTAATAATTGTCTGCATATTAACAATTTTTTAGGTTAAACAGGAAACATGTAAACATGCTAATTAAAAAAAAATAGCAACAATATTGTAACTCATTTATGACATGAAGTCAATTCAATTCATTAACATTTCAACAGATTAAAAAGTATATTGAACGTTTTGATACCATAACATTTTAAATATATAGGAGTTATGCTATTTTTGAACTTGGATTTATATATTCTCTTAAAACTTGCAAATGGCTTCATGGCATAAACAAATTAACAACAAAACATATTATTCAGTTTTAATAATAAATAAATACATGTAATATTTGTAATATGCTTAAGACACCAAAATGCATGTGTCACATCATTGACCCAAAAGCCAAGTGCAGACCTGTAAAGAGAATGGTTGAAAATGTATTCAGTCAGACATTTTCGTATGTATAGGCTAAGTGACATTTCCTTTGACTAATCTTGAAATATACATTTCCCCTCATTATCAACAATCTAGAAATTGAAAACTTGTGCGTTTTACCAAATGTTTCTGCAGACAGCCACAAAGGAGTTCGCCACTCTGCAGAATCAGAGCACAAAAGGACTTTGTTCACAGGTCAAAAGGTCTGGAGCCAGAGGCACAACTTTACTGCAACAATCATCGTTTGCCAGAATCTTATTGGTCATCCCCAGAGGCACTGCTTTTCTAAAAACAGGAACACGGCCCTGACTGTCTCAATACCACTGCTGTCTAGAACGGTTCTTACATTTTCACTTGACATCCCCAACCCCCAACAAACTTCACAATTTCTTCTGCAGTGTCTTCAATAGGGTTGGTATAAAGCACATTAGTCCTCATTAGGCACTGTAAAGAATTTCCTTCTCTCTTTAAATGGGCACCTTTGCCTGCTTGATGTTCTGAAGAGTGATATAGAAAACAAAATATATATAAACAACCTATCCATCTGTGTACATGTATATAACTAGTACAACGTATAATTTTCACTATACTATACTATACTTCTGAGTACTCAGTTTTTCCTGTGTTATGCATTTATGTGGTTTTGGTTTGGTTTAGCTACAATGTTTATACATAGATAGAGAGATAGACAGATAGATCCAATCTAATTTATCTTTAGTGTCCCTCCTATTGAGCTTTGCTAGACATTAGCCATGGTTTGACAAAGAAATGCATGCAAAACAAGGGCCAAAAAAAAAAAAAAGGCATCCCATATAAGAAGATGCGAGCGAGTCAACATCGTATTTCTTGTAAACCCAAGTCACTGCACATTTTTCTCAGCCGTAGGGCACAAAAGGTCTTCTAGTGAGCATTGTTTGAAACCATCAAACTAGTATTGTATTTTTCCACAGTGAAATTGAACAGCAATCCCCCAGAATGGGTTTTATTCTGCTTAGAGGAAAGAACAAAAAAGACAACACCATTCACTCATCACAGAGTATCCCAAGTATACCAAACCAGCTGCAGCCAATTTAGAATAAGACCCCCGGCATCTGTGGGACGACAGATGAGCCCCAAGAGATCCAGTTTGTTGTGCGATCTAGCTTACTATTAATTACATTTCTTGTAATTCACTCCTAATGTCCACTTGTGTTTCAGGAAGGGGTTGGCACAATAACTCTGTCCTGCATGCCTGGTATTGCTCCAGAGCTGTAATCCCCTAATTGCCTATTAATACTACTCCTACAGTCTTCATGTTAAGCACTGAGCATACGAGATGCTTTGAGTACATCAATGTCCAATGGTCACATCAAGTGCAGTGTGCAAACCTCTAAGGAACCTGTCCAAAGACCTCTTCATAAACCAATCCACAAATTCAGCTCTCCTTAAAAAAGCTTTGTTCCAGAAATACATTTACTTCCATGGAAACTTTTTGTAGTTTGTGTAATTGTGTAGCATATGAATTCACATCCCACATTTAGCACAGGTACAACTGTTAGCTGCATAGCCATATATAATTGGACAATCATGCGTCATTCGAGGTCAACTCAAGCACATCTGTGACCACCCCCCCCACCCCCCCACTGTACAACAAGAAAAACAATGAGAATTTCAAAAAAAGTGTCCTCACCTATAATTAGGCTAACCGTACTCCAAATGTGCCCCATGTTAAAGAAGTCAGATTTTATTTTGACTGTGCTGTGAGACAGGTACAGACCTATAGGAGCCAGAGGTTTTGTGATGCAGGTGTGATTAATCAATGTTTACGCTGCAGTCTCACAGTCCCAAACAAAGCACTCAGTGTGAGTGTGGTGATGGGTAAGTGCCACGCTTTTGAATGACTCATAGCATTTTGAAATAAACAAATATTAACTCTTTCAATGGTAGTTTCAGTGTAGCAATTCACCAGTGACACCAGCATGCTTTATATAATATAAAGATTTGTTTCATCAACAGAATAAATATATACATAGTGTCTCAGATAAATGGAACAATGCAATCGTTAATAAGAAAGGAGCCAAAAGATCTAAAAGGAGTAAATGCCCCTTAGTTTACTTCAATCATTTACAAAGGATTTACCAAATTATTAACACATTGCCTTTGTGTTCAACTTCACACAAACACAAGACAATGCAGGATACAGAAATGGATACAGCACAATGGATCATATTCAAGCAGCCAGAGAAGTCTTAGAAAGATGCAGAGAATATGACCTTCCCCTGTGCCCAGGCTTTATCGATTACAAGAATGCATTTGATCCAGTCATCAGTGCTTTAAGAAGTCAAAACATTGAGGGAAACCTAAACTCCCTCAAATAAATCCCACGCTGAAATGGCTGAAATCCAATGAGACTCACATTAACGGACTGCATGCCACACTTGTGTTAAATGTGATTATTGTGGCTTGGGAATGTGTCGCTATGGGTAAGGGTGAGAATTTATGTGGAGGTTAGCTGTATTCAGCAGTGGCAGAAGACTCAGGCTGGGAGATATAAATGGCCAGGATGCTGCAGAGGTCTAGGAGAAGCCCTAGGAACTGTGAGACGACAGCAGGCAGCCATATCAACCACAGCCGCCCAGAGAAACCATGATTCCGTCTGCGATCTTTCCCACCGCCTGTCGGGATTTGTGTTATATAAATAATGAAGCAGTTTAACCCAGGCCCTTGGGCTGTTAAGACTTACTCACAGACTATAAATTATTCTGCACCTGCACAGCCTCAGAGCAACCGCAGGGAGGATGAGAGCTCTTAATGAGGAGAAAAGTTGCTTCCATTTTTCTGAAAATAATTGTACAAATTTACAACATCAGTGTTGAAAAACAAATAATATACTTACAAATTTCAATTTAACATCATTTTGGAATTTTAGCTGAAGCAAACGTTTGAAGGGGTGCTTAAGAAAATAAAAAATAAAAACCTTTTCAGTGTATCATATATGCAGGTAAAAGTCAGTTTGTGACTCAGCTTTCTCCCAAGGGCAGGTTCTGTGTATGGAGCGGCGTTGGTGCCAAGTGTTCTTCCGTCAATTTGGTAGTTCATTGGGAAATTTGTTTGGAAATTCGTCAATTTGTTAATTTGTCCGATTCGTGCGTCAATTAATCCATAAAATATTTCAAAACCTGCATGTACAATATATAGTGATTAAACATACTTATTTTACTCTAGGCAAAGCTGTGGTTAAGCCTTGCCTATTCTAACAATTAATCTTGTCATAAACGAGCCTATGTTAATTGTGATTTTAATTTCCATATGGTTACAATACACAGAGACGCCAGTAACGCCCTTTCTAATAAACTGCACCATTATTGGCTGAAGACGTTTTATGTGAGCCTGGAGTTTTATTGGTTAAAATAGGCGTGTCTGCTCCTATTGGCTAGAAAGACTCAAGTGGGTTTGGCACAGTGCATGATTGACAGTTGGTCTGTTCGTCTGGAAGTTCATCGGTCCGTCTGGAAGTTAATTGGTTTGTCTGGAAGTTTGTTTGGAAGTTGGTCTGGTTGTCTGGAAGTTTGTCTGTTTATATTAATTAATAGCCACATTAATTACATAGTTGGTCAATGTAATTACGGATTAATTGACACACGAATCAAACAAATTAACAAATTACTTGACAGACTACTGGATGAATTTACTACTATATAAACTGCCGGCCGAATGGCCAAATTGATGAATTTCCTATTTCCCAATGAACTACCAAATTAACGGACAAACACTTTTGGCACAAATGGCGCTCCATATCTGTGGCGTTTCTAAAATATATTCCAGCCCACGATGCGAGTTCATGGTGATACAGGTTCTTCATTGCACGGCAGACAAACTCTTTACAGGGAATGTTTGAAACCTGATGAAGACAAGACTGCGTCATCCCCAAGATTATATTTGCTCTAGGATACGGTCATCTGAGGTGATCTTTAATTGATGAAAATGGAATAATGAACAACTTGCCAAATCACACCATTGAGAGTGCTGCACTGTTAACACACATTGTACCAGTAAGCATCATACTTTGTCTGTCAGTGCTTCATGAACAGTGCTGTTCAGTCCTCCCAGCCACCCTCTGACTGTACTGAGAAGGGTCTGAAGACATCTCTTTCAGATTATTCTCAACAAACTTAATCAGATTTATTAAACTTTTTGTCGCAAACAGCAAAAAAGAAAACAAATCTAAAAATACTTTTCAGGATTGTCCGAACAGCTGACAAATGAAATTGAAACCGAGTAGTCAGTCTTAACAGTGTTTGTTAACAGTTGGCCTGTTACACCAAGATAACTCCTCCAGATTTTCAAAAAGTACCCAAATCCCCAGTGCTCAGACACCAGTCTTTCGGTGCAGTGGGCTTGTGGGTAAACGGACACAGCCCTGAAAGGAACAGACAATCAGAACAAGTCTGATTCTTGTGCAGATGTGTTGCCATTATCAATTCATTAGCATCTCTCACAAAATCACTGTCTGTCAACAGAGGTGGGGTTCCACTTTATTTGTAAAGAACTGAAAATGTTACATCTTTGTACAACTCAATTACACAGATTTTTTGGAAAAACAGACCAATTTTATCTCAAAATTACATTGTGTATTTAATGTATAGTCTGTATATTCAGCACTAAAGCATGACTACATTTACAAAGCTTTTACATTCTGACAAGTGTGTCATGGGGTTCCTAGTGAACCTGGACTTAATTCTGTATGGCTACAGTTCACATACCCGATATACTACATTAGATGGACACCGAACGGACTATTCATTACGGGAATAGGAACTGGAGTTGACTGAAACTACAAAAACAAATCCTAGTCTACACACAGTTAGGCGTCTAGAGCACCATCCACAGACGAGGAGTTTTATAGCAGACAGGGGCACGCCTAGACATGTTTCACAGCAGTGAGTGCTCTCTGCTCTTTGTCCACTGCAATGTAAATAGAGGCCAGCTCTCTGTGTCAGCTGCTGCTGCCGACACCAGCGCGATTAGCCCTTCCTGTTCCACAAACACTTGAGATCCCAAAAGCCAAAGATGCTGCCAGTATTTTTTTGTATATGTATAATTTTTTTTGGACTTAATACTTAGTATAGGGCTTTATGGTTTTGTTTACTTGATGTATTTGATTTGGAATTAGAAGATAGCTTGTTATTTCACATGGAGGTTTATTTACTATCCTGACGTGAATAAAAGCTTTTAAAAAGGAAAAGAGAGGGAGATTCTGGGGTTAGACGAGGATACCACACAAGTGTGCTTATTTTATTCAGAGAAACCAAAATAATGAGTGTGCATATGTATCCACCCACACACAGACACACACTGGGGGCACATGGAAATATTACTGAAACCCCACAAAGAAAACTCACTAAAAGTATTAAGCGTGCCCATTTAAATAAAAAAGTTAATGTTTTACAGGCATTTAAATACAGTTACTCCCATGAACCAATTATTCCTCGTAATGGAGAGTACATCTCCTTCTCTGCCATGAAGACACCTTTAGGGACCAAAAAAAAAAAAAAAAGACATCCATGTGATCAGGGACAAGCTGTGAGTGGCAGGGTTTTTTTGTTTTTATTTCTGCACTGGGAGGCTGAAAGAGGACAGAGGAGGAATACAGTAAGTGAGATACCATGACTCAGAGGAAGGACATATAAAGTATCATTATGGGAAATTGCCTGAAAGGGCAGTGGCTTCATTTCTATGCGTTTTCTATTTTTGCTTGAGTCTCTTCACATGGGCCACCCCAAATAAAAATGCACCGAGCAATCTTTAGATTGTCATGGCGCAAGTTTTTTTTGTTTTTTTTTGTCGTCGTCCCCGGGCCTTGCCCCCCCCTCCCCCTTCACATTTTCCCCTCAAACCTGCGTCAGGGAGATTTTATTTTTTTATTTCATCCACAAAACAGCATTCTCACAGGCTTCTCTCCCATAACCATTCACAAACATCACATGAAAAACAACAGCCCGTGGAAACTGTTCCGATGCTTTGCATAATTAAGTGCAGACCACAGAATAGACTCGGACATAAAAACCTGGTTGTTATACAAATAAAAGTTTTCAAGGCAGAAAGTTGAAAGCAACTGTTAGCTTGAAAGTCCAAAGCTAACCGTCCCTGAAGCTCAAAATATATTGTACACAAACTGACAGGAGTATATTAAGCATGCGGACCACACCTGCATAGTGAAGAAAATTTAAAAAAATATGCTCAAGTCATTTGAAAGCAATATAATGAGAAGCAGATAAATCAACATGTTAACAGGTCAATTACCCGTTTCAGCTCTTTGAAAAAGAGAGTTCTCTCTATATAGCTATATATAAGTCTCAATGGAAGAGAGAAAAAGTGAACTCAAGAGTGGCCGCAGACAGATCATTATGGCCCATTTCACAAAGCTAACTGTCATGCTTTCAGATACAGAAGATGCAACAGAGCTCTCTTTGTTTAATGAGAGCAGCTCTGTGTCACGAAGAACTATTAGCCAGCAATATTTCCTTAATATGCTCAGTCACAACACAGATTGATCTTTAATCCATATAATCCCTGGCATGCCCACATATCTCAAAACCATTATTTTTTTTCCATGAGGAAAGCCAGTCCACATGCAATTGTTAGCTCCTTATAAAGAGCAGTGAAAATAATTTCAAATGTATTAGAACAATTGGAAAAGGTCCACAAACTCTGTAGAGGACAAAATACTACTGCTGCTGCTGCTGTTTGTTCTCATTAAAGTGGCATTCAATTACTGAATACACATCCTTGTCCATCTGCACAATCCGAGAAAGGCACAGTTGGTTTCATCCAACCACAATACACAGTGGAAAATCAACAAGAGTAATTTGGATGCTTTTTTGCAAATTTTACTATTTTTATGCATTCAAATCAGGAGTCTGTTTGGGGGGGAATAGTTCGGTGTCGTGAACCACAACTGTCAGTATGGCGCACAGTGCAATACATACAACAGATTTGAGGATGAAAGGGGCTTTTGGTTTTCATTAAAATTTCATTCTAAATAACTTAATTGAACTCACTATCGTTTGTATCCTTCGATATATAGCAGCTGGTTATTGAAGTTCTACGTATTGTTTCATTGTGCATTTGATCGATTTTTCAAATTCAACCTTTCCTCTAATTTTTAAAATGAGTTTCCCTTCAATCTGTGCTGCAAAAATAAATAAAGTAAATAATCACATCCTCTCACACATTCTCCAAAGAATCCTCTGTCACATCATTGTGCAAGAACTTCGAATTTGACATTTTGCTTTGTATAACAAAGGCACCTTCAAACAAACGACACGCCCCAGTTTCATGAAGCTGGCAGCATCCTCTGTTCATGTTCGGAAAACAATAGTAATTTGCCTTTAAGTAGGTGTGCTAGAAAATTATGTGGGTGTTTTTGTTATTAAATTATCAGTCAATAAAGAAAATAAACACTGCACAAGAAATGCAAATGCCTTGGTTAGAACTGACAAAGGAAAATGCACAGACATAATAAAACAAATATATAGCAGAGTCTGCCGAGGCCAAAGGGTGGGACGGGAGTCGTCTCAGAAGGGGTATATTGCTGCCACCATTACTGTAGTATTTGTTAACATATCCTAAACTAATTACATTTTAAAAAGTTGTGTTTAAAGATTAAGGATACATTGAGGGCACACCATCAAACATTCTGTAATCGGAAGCAATTACATTACTTCACAAAACAGAAATGCAACTTACAAAAAAGCAGCGAGCCATTTATTTGGGAAAATAACCAAAGGGTGAAATTCTGTTCAAAGTAGCTGTAAAAACAAACCCTAACCCCCTATCCTAATACAAAGCAGACCGATTACTCTAAAAACACTATCAGCACTGGGACAACATATTTCACCAGGGGTATTATTTTGTGCATGTTTTTAAAAATAGGAAATGATGTGGGATATTTTGACTTTCAGCTCAAAGTTAAAGGGAATTCTTGGAATGTTTCTTAGAGAGAAAACAGTATATTGGTGGTGGTTTTCCTTGGTTTTGTTTCTTGCCCTGTATATTGAGGTCCTAATTACTGTCATACATCTATAAGGCATCAGGTTCCAACTAACTCTTGAGGGAAAACAGCTCTAAACACACACACACACACACACACACACACATCATCAGCCTATATCGATCCACTGCTGGATAAGGGCCTCCCCAGTCCCACGATGTCTACAGCTTCCCTTTTCCATGTCACCCCTGTAAGTGTATTATTTCATCCTCCCATCTCTCATGTGTTCATCTTCTAAGTCCTTTTTTTATCTCTTGGGATCCATTCAATAGCTTCCTTTGTCCATCGTTAATCTGTTTATGTTCAGACCCTTGCCATTTTAACATTTTCACACTTTCAATGATGTCACATATTTTGGTTTGTTCTCAGATCTATTCATTTATTTTTCTGTCTCTTGTTATTCCTATATGCATGCTTCTTGGTGTCGTCTGCAGATCCCGTTACATTTTTGCGTTTAGTGACAAAGTTTTACAGCCTAAAATGTAAGTTCAGTCGAGGTAGCAACTCTGGTGAAATCTGAAACCACGCAGCTCTGAGCAGAAGCCGTTCCCTAGAGGAAGCAGATACACTTAAAGATACAATAAAAAATGATTCATGTTTATATACCTATACACATGTTTATACAGACTATATAATCTGATAGTGTGTGTATAAAATTTGTTCTTTTTCCTGCTAGTGTTCAAAAGCTTTAAAAAATATGATGGTTATATGACATATATAAATACATGTTGCAGGTATTCAGCTACTGTTTCTTAAAAGGCTCTCCACAGAAAGATCTTTAATCAGCTGATGGACTTTAGATGGTACTCTCTTGTGTCGGAGGAAGTAAACATGAATAGTCTTTTATTGTATCTTTAAGTGTGCGTCTGCTTCCTCTAGGGAACTGTTTTTGCTCAGAGCTGCATGGTTTCGGATTTCACCCGAGCTGCTACCTGGACTGAATTTATACCACAGCTAAAAAAAAAACAGAAACACGACAGGTCTGACGTATACCATGACTAAGGCTCGCTCTCTCTCTCGCTCTCTCGACACGCAAAGCAATGTCAATCCAGATAACCACCTGTAAAACAGTATCAGTGAAAAGGTGTGACAATTACAGTTCAAAGCACACACACTCCTGTACTGCTACTTCAAGGCACTCGTATCTGAATAAAAGTATATATTTTATCTGGTATTACTTCAGAAACTTACTAACTTTTCATCTTCTAGGCTTTATCTTTATTTATTCACTAGGAATTGCTAGGTCAATTATAAATTCTACACAGGTTCAAAAATGTTTCGGACATGAATTTCCCTTCAAATCTTAGGACAGCCTCTTCATCAATGGCCAATGAATTTCCAACTACAACAGTCAAGAAAACTTTAGACTCAAAGGATTTATGTTTGCCTGCATCACTTTCTCAGCATATTACACAAGATAACCTTTTCTTGTTTGTCCGAAAAAGCACCAGGAACAAGCCAGGACAGGGTTTGCTCTCAAAGAGTTAAGGAACTAATCCACTGATGACTAATACAACAGGAAAGTACCTCGACTGTAAACACTGGCTTTTAGCTTTAGGCTGAAATGTTGATTTCAGGTGAGATGTCAGAAGTCAAGAGAGATGTAGTGCATCTGATCACATACTCTGCCTTGCCGTGTCAATTCTGTCTGCATTTAACAGTAGCATATGCATTCACATTTCATCTGAACTCTAGTGTCATTGTGGGGGCAATACTGAGATCTTATCTGAATGTATACTAATGCAAGGCAACAGACTACTTTCTAAATATATTTTCAGTTTTATCTCATAATAATAATGTAAAAGACTAGCATGAGAATTGTGTTCTGCGACACCAGACATTTCCCAAAACAAATGATCCTCCCAATCTTAAATGCAATTAAAGCCCTTTTTCATATGACAAGTCATTCACAAGAACATCCACAAACCCATAATTCTGAAAAAAAAAAAAAAAAAAAAAAAGAGGGGTTCTAATGCGGCCTAATAAACCAATCTTCCAAGGGCTCGAGATAAATGCAACTGCGCTCTCGTAAACCCTGAAACTTACTGCAAATCAGTCAGTACACAACACTTTTCTGTACAATAGTAAAGTACTTCATTTTCATCTGACAGGTAATGACAGGTATTTTCCATTACCTCAAGAAGAAAAAAGTCACCGTGACTTGTGGTTTCTGCCATAGCTCGATTTAAATAAAAAACTAAAGACTTTGGTGTAACCTACCTCTTCCTGGAAACAAGCTTCTATATGAGCTGACAATAAAAAGGGAAGGCTATACAGTAGAAAAATGTAATTGTCACACAAGGACTGAACAGTTCTCTCTTCCTTGTACCGCACGCAGCAACAACTCCAGGCCAGGCATGAGAGGCGAGCAAAAATAGCTACTGAATTTGTATTTTTCGTGTGATAAGACCTTGGGTATTCAGCAAGACCTCTGATCTGAAAACACTCAGTTTTTTTGTTTTGGTTTCCTTAACTCCAAGCCATTGATTCAAACATTGGCGAGATAACTGAATGGAATATTTCACACGCTGACCTTTAATGGGGAACACGCGTGTTGGAAGTTTCCTCTGGAAGTGCTGCTATGCTAATGGTTTGGCACAGATGGGGCCTGAAGAACTGACTCGATGAGAAAGATAGCTTAGTCTGCAGTGATGGCTCATTCTGATGGAGCACCATTAATCAGTCTTCCTCTATTATTGTCCCTGAACCATTGCTGGTGTTGAATATTTCCATGCTATTTTAAGCCCTCTGCCAAAACAATAGGAGAGAGAAAGCCTGATACAGCCTGATACCACTGTGCTTTACATAAAAATCCCTGCGATGTTGTTCCAATAATAATGAATGAACTTGATAAGGAGCTGCCTTCATAATTATTATAACAATGACTGAAGTGAATTAATCACGACCTCTAACCTAAGATCCTAATCTGACTTCACCTCAGCAGGAGAGTGTGTCCAACATTAAAGACGCTCAAAAAGAAGTCCTTCGAATGCAGTCCCTGAGGGCCACAATGCAGCAGGCTTTCAGGGTCTCTGTAAATCATCACCAGCATTACACGGGGGGGAACGTGTGAAATTAGTCCAATTCTGTGAATAATGAGCTTGATTAAAGGACGAAGAAAACCAGCTGCTTTAGTGCCCAAGGAGTGGACTTGAAAAAATGTTGGTCGAAGAAGTATTGTGTGAAAGCAATGAATCCAAAGGTGTCGGCGTTGATTCCTCAGGAGCACATTAGAGAGAACTGGCCTGGCTTTAAGGACAGGTCAAGACACAGCCCTTTGTGAGGCAAAAGGGATTTTGTTGGATGATTTCCAGTCTACACTTTCGAAATCGCATCTGCGGTGACAGAAGATGCTTGGAGCAAGAGCTGCCACACTACACGAATGAGGAACAGATGAGCAACTAACAACTTTACACACTCCAATCTCCAATAGGACTTGATTCCATGATATGAAAGTCTTCACACAGCTGTTCTGTACTGCACTGGTGTGTCTTTGGAGAATCCATTTAGTTATTTATATAAAGCATATTTACAAACATTAAAATATGGTAGCCTGTTGTGCATCATCAGTATGCTGGAACAAAAGATTATAGATAAGATATTGGGTAATTTTAGGCCCCTAACTGCACTGTGTTTGCCACCTAGAAATGGCACCATTCCTACCTACTATAAACCATAAACATTACACGTCATAATGTGTTTATCATCATTGTGCAATCTGTTTATGTAGCCTAGTGCCTTTTAACCCAACTATTCATGTACAGGTTAAAGTCCTCAGAGCTTTGCAAATCAGAATTAATCAGCTGCTCTTACAAGATACATACACACTAATGTTTTCAGTCACGAGGGAGAAGATTGTCTTTATCAGAGGTTAGATAAACTGTAAATAAAAGTGTGCAGCCCAAAGGAAAGGAGTTACAAGTGTTAAAAGGCCACTAGCACAATGCAAATCAAAATAGTTGACAATGTTTTTAATAGGACTCGTACATCTCACTGAGATAGGTGAAAAATTAGTGGAAATCATGCGATCCAAGTAATGAAATGCTTGTGGAGTAATGTTATGACAAAGCCCCTACCAAGCACCAGTCACATACAGCTTCTTAAGGGAAAAGGACAGTCTGTTGTGTAACCTACCCTGAGCACTGAGTGTCACAGCTCATCAGCAAAGGCAAAGCAAAAGAGAAAGTGCGGGTGAAGAGGGGAAGTCACTGCATTGAGGAACTAAGGTTGTCCCATTCCCGTTCGTGTAGTTTCCGGACGCAATCCCCTTGTGCCCTGTTGCTGCAACGTACTTGTCTTATTTTGCAAACGACCTGTGCCACTGCACTGGAAAAGCACCTGGGAATCTGCTTCTGATTGGCGGTTCAGCTCTGGCTTTACAATAACACACGATTAGATGCCAGTGCACTTTTCACTGCCTTACTGTACCTGCTTCTGTAATATTGCCCACTTTACTGTATACTGTACTCACCTTTGCATTGTACAATGTACTTGTACTCATTAACAAGAACCTATGCTGTATATTTTTGTAGATTGTATTTTGGATTTATTGTATTTTACTGGAGTTCTGGCACAACTTATGGGCCCTGGGTAAGAGCATCTGGTAACAAATAGGTTTGAATGAAATACTCATTGTAGGCTACTGGAAAATAATGCACAAAAAAAACAACAGGAAGTGTCAACCTCCATGTTTAATTAAACTTTAGGGTGTTTTTGTTGTTGTTTTTTTACATGAAAAAACTAAACTGTACATGTCCTCCACAAGGCACTTTGACCACTAGACAACCCTGAACAGTCTTCTGTATTTTTAAATACAATCCATTATACTCTTGTGCCCATTAACTCTGCAGTTTGTTTGGGTCGATTTCCATTGACATTAAATTATATTTCTTCTTTAATGTCACATAATCATATAATCACGTATACATTGGATAGTTCTTTTGTCAAGTACTAGCTTCCAGAAACATGACAAAATCAAAACCAAACTGCTGGAATAAAAGTCACAAAATTTAAAACTTTATAAGAACACCTTTGAATTCTTCAATATTTTAAAGAATTATGTATGTATATATCTATGTTACTGCTGTAGGTTAATGTGGAGACAATGTTATGTGGTCTTTTCTCATTACATTGATATGTGGTTTGGCTGGAGCTCAGAGACATGATTATACAAAACATTCATTTGGCGGAGGGAAAAACTGCCAATAAGATACAGTGAATGGTCAGATTACATTGTGACAATTACATTGATTTTCTTTTAAAATCAAGCTTCCATTTGTAATTTTAACAGCAGCATGAAGGCTGGAGGTAATATGATGGATCAATGTGGCAATATGATTTGAAATGTATAAACACACACACACATATACATATATATACACACACACATATATACAGTGAGGGAAAAAAGTATTTGATCCCCTGCTGATTTTGTATGTTTGCCCACTGACAAAGAAATGATCAGTCTATAATTTTAATGGTAGGTGTATTTTAACAGTGAGAGACAGAATAACAACAAAACAATCCAGAAAAACACATCTCAAAAAAGTTATAAATTGATTTGCATGTTAATGAGGGAAATAAGTATTTGATCCCCTATCAATCAGCAAAAGATTTCTGGCTCCCAGGTGTCTTTTATACAGGTAACGAGCTGAGATTAGGAGCACTCTCTTAAAGGGAGTGCTCCTAATCTCAGCTCGTTACCTGTATAAAAGACACCTGTCCACAGAAGCAATCAATCAATCAGATTCCAAACTCTCCACCATGGCCAAGACCAAAGAGCTGTCCAGGGATGTCAGGGACAAGATTTTAGACCTACACAAGGCTGAAATGGGCTACAAGACCATCGCCAAGCAGCTGGGTGAGAAGGTGACAACAGTTGGTGCGATTATTCGCAAATGGAAGAAACACAAAGTAACTGTCAGTCTCCCTCGGTCTGGGGCTCCATGCAAGATCTCACCTCGTGGAGTTTCAATGATCATGAGAACGGTGAGGAATCAGCCCAGAACTACACAGGAGGATCTTGTCAATGATCTCAAGGCAGCTGGGACCATTGTCACCAAGAAAACAATTGGTAACACACTACGCCGTGAAGGACTGAAATCCTGCAGCGCCCGCAAGGTCCCCCTGCTCAAGAAAGCACATGTACAGGCCCGTCTGAAGTTTGTCAGTGAACATCTGAATGATTCAGAGGAGAACTGGGTGAAATTGTTGTGCTCAGATGAGACCAAAATCGAGCTCTTTGGCATCAACTCAACTCGCCGTGTTTGGAGGGGGAGGAATGCTGCCTATGACCCCAAGAACACCATCCCCACCGTCAAACATGGAGGTGGAAACATTATGCTTTGGGGGTGTTTTTCTGCTAAGGGGACAGGACAACTGCACCGCATCAAAGGGACGATGGACGAGGCCATGTACCATCAAATCTTGGGTGAGAACCTCCTTCCCTGAGCCAGGGCATTGAAAATGGGTCGTGGATGGGTATTCCAGCATGACAATGACCCAAAACACACAGCCAAGGCAACAAAGGAGTGGCTCAAGAAGAAGCACATTAAGGTCCTGGAGTGGCCTAGCCAGTCTCCAGACCTTAATCCCATAGAAAATCTGTGGAGGGAGCTGAAGGTTCGAGTTGCCAAACGTCAGCCTCGAAACCTTAATGACTTGGAGAGGATCTACAAAGAGCAGTGGGACAAAATCCCTCCTGAGATGTGTGCAAACCTGGTGGCCAACTACAAGAAACGTCTGACCTCTGTGATTGCCAACAAGGGTTTTGCCACCAAGTACTAAGTCGAAGGGGTCAAATACTTATTTCCCTCATTAACATGCAAATCAATTTATAACTTTTTTGAAATGTGTTTTTCTGGATTTTATTGTTGTTATTCTGTCTCTCACTGTTAAAATACACCTACCATTAAAATTATAGACTGATCTTTTCTTTGTCAGTGGGCAAACGTACAAAATCAGCAGAGGATCAAATACTTTTTTCCCTCACTGTATTAGGGCTGTGCGATATGACGATATATATCGTATGACGACAGAAAAACGTCTATCGTTTCATATTATGCTATATCATTTATATCGTGGTGTTGCAAATTGCAATCTTACGGCAGTATTTTTCGTCATTAGGACGCTTTGTGTTCTTCCCGGTTCCTCCACACATGCTGGATGCAGGTAGAAATGAGCATCAGAAACACAGACAGACATGAGGAGAGAGACCTGACACACAATAACCAGCACAACCAAGAGATTCTTTAATGCGCAAGCGCACACGTTGCGCCCCGCTCTCATCGCCGGGCTAAACTCGATCTGCAAGCACCCCCCACCGCGCTAATTTAGACTGATATCATTTGTATAAAATTAATAAACGTTTGTTTGCATTTTAATGAATTGGAAAGCAATGCAAACACATGCAGAAAGTATTATTTTCTTTTTAGTAAGATGGTGAAGTGGTTCAACAGTTGTATTATTATTACTATTATTATAACTATTTTGTATTAACAACATGCTGTACTTGTAAGTAGAATCGAAACGTGACAGTCAGAGGAGAAATGTCCCCGTCTAGCAGATGTTAATGCGCCACTATAAATCCGGATGTGGTAAATCTTCCTGAATCTGTACCATTACAGCGCATGTGTTTAAATTACTTGTGTTAATGTTGTTATGTGACAGTAAATCATACTGTGTATATGTATATATGTGCTCTGAGGAAGATAAGTCCAAACGCGTAAGCATTATGATGTTCACTTTTTCTCGAATAAATAATTTTTGAGACCTCTGTGAATATGGACTGTTTTTAGATGGGAGCTGCTGTCCTTCCTTCCTTGACCGGATAATTGTTCTATATAAAATCCCTGGGATAAGGCACCCCGCATTTAAGATTTATTAAAACTATTGTAACGCCAGCTATTTTTAAACTTTGTATAATATATACACTCACCTAAAGGATTATTAGGAACACCTGTTCAATTTCTCATTAATGCAATTATCTAATCAACCAATCACATGGCAGTTGCTTCAATGCATTTAGGGGTGTGGTCCTGGTCAAGACAATCTCCTGAACTCCAAACTGAATGTCTGAATGGGAAAGAAAGGTGATTTAAGCAATTTTGAGCGTGGCATGGTTGTTGGTGCCAGACGGGCCGGTCTGAGTATTTCACAATCTGCTCAGTTACTGGGATTTTCACGCACAACCATTTCTAGGGTTTGCAAAGAATGGTGTGAAAAGGGAAAAACATCCAGTATGCGGCAGTCCTGTGGGCGAAAATGCCTTGTTGATGCTAGAGGTCAGAGGAGAATGGGCCGACTGATTCAAGCTGATAGAAGAGCAACTTTGACTGAAATAACCACTCGTTACAACCGAGGTATGCAGCAAAGCATTTGTGAAGCCACAACACGTACAACCTTGAGGCGGATGGGCTACGACAGCAGAAGACCCCACCGGGTACCACTCATCTCCACTACAAATAGGAAAAAGAGGCTACAATTTGCACAAGCTCACCAAAATTGGACAGTTGAAGACTGGAAAAATGTTGCCTGGTCTGATGAGTCTTGATTTCTGTTGAGACATTCAGATGGTAGAGTCAGAATTTGGTGTAAACAGAATGAGAACATGGATCCATCATGCCTTGTTACCACTGTGCAGGCTGGTGGTGGTGGTGTAATGGTGTGGGGGATGTTTTCTTGGCACACTTTAGGCCCCCACACACATATACACTCACCTAAAGGATTATTAGGAACACCATACTAATACTGTGTTTGACCCCCTTTCGCCTTCAGAACTGCCTTAATTCTACGTGGCATTGATTCAACAAGGTGCTGAAAGCATTCTTTACAAATGTTGGCCCATATTGATAGGATAGCATCTTGCAGTTGATGGAGATTTGTGGGATGCACATCCAGGGCACGAAGGTCCCGTTCCACCATTATTGGGTTGAGATCTGGTCACTGTACTAAACTGTCATGTCATTGTCATGTTCAAGAAACCAATTTGAAATGATTCGACCTTTGTGACATGGTGCATTATCCTGCTGGAAGTAGCCATCAGAGGATGGGTACATGGTGGTCATAAAGGGATGGACATGGTCAGAAACAATGCACAGGTAGGCCGTGGCATTTAAACGATGCCCAATAGGCACTAAGGTGCCTAAAGTGTGCCAAGAAAACATCCCCCACACCATTACACCACCACCACCAGCCTGCACAGTGGTAACAAGGCATGATGGATCCATGTTCTCATTCTGTTTACACCAAATTCTGACTCTACCATCTGAATGTCTCAACAGAAATCAAGACTCATCAGACCAGGCAACATTTTTCCAGTCTTCAACTGTCCAATTTTGGTGAGCTTGTGCAAATTGTAGCCTCTTTTTCCTATTTGTAGTGGAGATGAGTAGTACCCGGTGGGGTCTTCTGCTGTCGTAGCCCATCCGCCTCAAGGTTGTACGTGTTGTGGCTTCACAAATGCTTTGCTGCATACCTCGGTTGTAACGAGTGGTTATTTCAGTCAAAGTTGCTCTTCTATCAGCTTGAATCAGTCGGCCCATTCTCCTCTGACCTCTAGCATCAACAAGGCATTTTCGCCCACAGGACTGCCGCATACTGGATGTTTTTCCCTTTTCACACCATTCTTTGCAAACCCTAGAAATGGTTGTGCGTGAAAATCCCAGTAACTGAGCAGATTGTGAAATACTCAGACCGGCCCGTCTGGCACCAACAACCATGCCACGCTCAAAATTGCTTAAATCACCTTTCTTTCCCATTCAGACATTCAGTTTGGAGTTCAGGAGATTGTCTTGACCAGGACCACACCCCTAAATGCATTGAAGCAACTGCCATGTGATTGGTTGATTAGATAATTGCATTAATGAGAAATTGAACAGGTGTTCCTAATAATCCTTTAGGTGAGTGTATATATACACACGCATATACACACACACACTCTCACACACATATCCCATAACAACATAACACACGTAATAGTAATCACACAACACTTGCCCTGTAATGTGTTGCATTCTGCATATATTTACCATGACAGCCTGCATGTAGTATTTGTTAGTTTTGCTTACTGGAGGATTAACGAAATAATTGTAGTTTGAATGTCTTTTGGTCTTATTTTGTGGCTTGAGTGGATAAAAACAAGAAATAGAGATATACATCGTGTATTGCCCAAACTTCTAAAAATAGAGATATTATCAGATCAAGTCATATCGCCTAGCCCTAATTATATATATATATATATATATATATATATATATATATATATATATATATATATATATATAAATAAAATGTGTATATTCTTCTCTTCAAAGTGGATAGATATCCTTCATCTCCTCACACTGACTTAAAAGAGGCACAACTTGTAAGCACACATTCTCTGCCAAGACCAAGGTAGTACAAAACCCCAGCTCAGTACCTAGGGATTGAGATAAAATATTCAAAGTTTGCAGGATCATGGGTTGCCAGTGAAGCTGATGAAGGACAGCACCAGATCACAGTAAGGATCTTTCTGGAAAGAGAAACTGGCTTAATAATACAATTTTCCAATTTATTGGAAACAAAATCAGTATTAAATACTTGCAAGTTCTCCACCGAAAATCTGTTTTCTGAGGTTATTCTATAAGTAGAAACATTCAGTGCAGTGAGTTTTTCATGTCCAGCTCAATGTTCTATGTACCGGAAATCAGAGATCGAAAAATATGCCGTGAGGTTGCTAACTCTGGAGCTGCTTTGCTGGAAGTCAAAGGAGAAATCAGAAAAGTCATGAAAATCATAAAAAAAAAAACATTTATGCACGTTCAATGGCCCCATCACCCTATTTTTCCAAAAGATCCATTGATTTGTAGTCATAAAAAGTTGTTTTCACCACCCAAAACTGTTGCTATTATTTTACATGATTATTTTATTCCAGGCACTGCACAGTGCAACCTGCACACACGTGGGGATTCCCTTTTGGATTTTCCTTACATCACCAACATAACCAATAACAACTACAATGCTTTTTTATTTATTGATATGGTATTTACATTGACTACAAACATCTCTTTTCCTATAGGGAAAACTGATATTAGACTAAGAGTGATACTTAGTTACTTTTTTTTTTTCTTTCATGTGCAGTACTCAAATCTGCCCTTTATTAGCATTTATTCATGAATAACTTCCTTCCGAGGCAAACTCTTCCAAAGGGAAACACTTTTAAGAACATTAACGACTGGACAGATGCAGACCTCAGAGAGATTACTTAAACAAAATATTGATGTTATTTCTTATCAACGACACGTGTTTAAGAAGCCATGGAGGTTCACAGAGGATAGTTCCTACTGTTAGCATTGTGTTTGAAAACATGCTTCCTCGGGTGGAATTCCCCAGCTTTCTTTCATGCCATCATTTGTCATTGAACACATTGTACAAAACCAACGCTGGGTGAAGCCAAGAAATGAGAACAAGAGATTAATCTGTTCTCTGGATGATAGAATCAATTCCTCCTAGTAAACCGTCATTATTAATTAATCATTAATCATCCAAACAGAGACCAGACAAGGTCTCTCTCCCAAAGCCATTCCCATCATAGCTAGTACCAAGAACCTCCTACATCATGGACTCGGAGCCTTTGAACACCTTACTCCAAAGTTTTAATTAAAGTGTGTTTAGAGTGCAGGAGCAGAGTGGAGTAGAAAAACAAACATCAGGATGACCTGATGGACAGTCTTCTCAGCAAAGCACAATGTCCGATATTCCTTCCATCAAAAATTCCCAGATTATTCTTAATTCTGGTTTCTTTCCTATCCCATAATTGGAGGTGGGAGGGGGCCAAACTGCTTTGAGATTCAATCTTCTAAAGAGCAGGAGGGCCCCCCACCAGCCTTTTTTTTTTTTATTATTTTCAGCGTGGTCAAAGACACCAGCAGCGGAGATGTGGTTATTTTCTGAAGAGGTGAGGCAAGTATGATGCAATCTCAGTCAACTGGCCTTCAGGAGCTGAGAGCAGAGAGAGGAGGAGACCAACTCCTGAGACTAACTTCAGTTACAGAGGTCAAAAGGGCTTTTTCTTTTATCAACAGAACAAATGACCACAATCTAATTCCAGCAACTGTCAGGGTTTTCTCAGGTTCAGACACTTTTGTCCATTTGTTGGAAAAAGGAAAAACCCTTTCCAGTGATTATTTTTTTTAATAACTCCATATAATATTCGTTGAAGGAAACTGAACAAGTGAGGGAAAACTCCCAATGTGGTCATCTCAAAATCCTTTTACGATTTCATTGAAACTGCTGATGACTATCAGACTTAAAACTAGAACTTTTTTTTTTTTTTTTTTTTTTTTTGCATAACAGTGGTAGTGGCGTGTAAATCTTAACATATCCATAGTAGTTTACAGAGGAAGACCACCACACTAAGCATGTGGCTTCTTTAAATCTAACATTTACACAAACTGACAAAATCCGGGGCATTGAGAACCCAGGTGATATACATTTGACATTGTGGTGTGAATTTTATGCTTAATACAGATAATTCGAGGGGGGTAAAAAGATATACAATATCAACTTGATGGTGCAGTTAAAAAAAAAAAAGCATCAAGAAACATAAAATATTACAATGAAATAATGATCTACTTTAGATTTTTTTAAGCAGGGACCAGTCAATGTGGAGGAAGCCCTGTATACGAAGGCTTTGATTAAATACGGGCACAGGCCATATATGCTTCCTAATGTTTCATGCTCACGCCAATAGCCAGTCTGGCTAGTGAACTCAGAAGCTGCTGCACATCTTAGAACTCAGCTGCTCCAAGATAAATATTTCGAGCACGTTTCGTTTATTTTTTTATATTCTTTTTGCCATGCCTTCTGTGCCTTTGCAAACTGTGCGAGGTTCACATTTTAACGATTTTTGCCAAAATGTTAGAAAAAAACAAATCCATTCCCTCAGGATACTTGGCTGCTGTACTGCAGCCAGGTTTTATTTTATTTATTCATTCATTCATTTTTTAAATAAAAGGTACTGAATTAATGCTGGACATTGTGGTGCAAGACCATTTTATTGTATTTTTTGTATAAAATGAGTCTGTGCTCCCTCCCTCCCTCTCTTTCTCTCTCTGGATTAGAAAGCAAACTCTGCTTTCCCCATTAGCAGCAGTGAAGACTTGGAAGAAACAAGAACCTTTTCATTCTGCAGCAGAACTCAGCTGTCCCAGTAGCTATCGCCTTGATGGTTTTCGCTTTATAAGACGGGTAACAAGCAAGGCAAGAAAACACAATACTGTCAACACATCGACCTTAAAAATAATAAAAATCCGAAACTGGACTGGAAACTTTAATAATGGAGATCTATACAAAACCAGAACTCAATGTCCATGTGGCACGGTTTGCCTATAAACATCGACATGAGCTCCGAAACATAGCTAGGCTGATTCTGTTGAACTAGTGTTCAACAAATGCTGCACAAATTTCACTAATAAATGTGTACTTTGAAGAAAAATGTTGACTAAACAAATCACTAAGAATAAGGGAGTACTCTGAACTGGACAATATGCAGAAGGTATAAGCCCACACGCTGCCCAGACCAAAGGTCCCGGTCTTGGTGCTCAGTCTTGCTCAGAGTATCCCCTCCCCCTGCTGTAACAATCTGCATGGCCTGTTTACCATGTATGCGATGGCGTCTTTCACACGCACTTCAGCTGGGCTCTGCTCTTGTTATGGAAACTACAAAGGGCCTCGACTTCAAAAACAATTAACATGAAAGGTTAAAAAAACAGAACACCTTGCGCACCAGAGCTTCCTGCACGTGCTCCACCAGCCGACTCACTCTGCCTCCCCGAGCGCGAGAGACTCCGCCACCCCCAGATCATACAGCAAAACAGTGCGTGACACCTGCCTTGGACGACGACCAGAAGAGAGCAAAGGAGTTTCGGCTGTCTCGAGCTTTACCAGCTCCTCTCACGGTCCCTGAGGTGCTAGTTTCAGTGCAAACCACCAATTTCAGAATGAGAATCACATATTGTATTGGGTGGACTACAGGAATTCCCTCGGTAGATAGCATTCCTTTAACTTATGAATAATCACCAGTATAGCACTACTACCCACTGGCCACTACTGACTGACACATCATAATATCCCTCGTTCAGTTTTTAGTTGCTTTTCAAGTGTACTATATCACTGCCCCTTACTTTACCATGTCACCGATGTTTCTATTCCATTTAACAGATTTTAAACCTTTAGATTATGTACCTCTGTACAGGGTAACTTTCTACAGTTCCTTCTTGAAGGCTGGTCACCTTGGAGAGAGGCATCAGCCAAATAAAATAAAATGCATCAATAATTCAGCAAAAACTCTTGAATCAGCACACTCCGTCAGCGTATTATATTTTATACCACACTGTCATGTTTGCAAAACAACTTGTGGTCTCCCATTTCCCTCACCTGATCACACTTCACTACAAACTGCTCCTTTTGTGTCCACCTACCACATGAGATCATATCTGTGTCAGCAGGCTGTGTGTGTGCATGCGTGTGTATGTGCGCATCCATGTGTGTAATCAAGGCTACTCACATTCTGTGGTGGATCCGTTCCATTCCATCAACTCCACTGTCTTGCCCTTATCTTTTAGTCTTCATATATGTCATCCATCTCTTTTAGGGTTTTATTCTTCATAAATACATGGTTGAACCTGGAAGAAATAACAAATATTCGTGATGTAGCCCGGGATTATTTTTCAATCTCCAAGACGTCTCAGCTTGACTTGGCAAGACCACCAGCACAAATGTGAAGTGCTGACTGCTGGTCATGGGTTTCCTTCCTCCAAACACCACGTGCGGTGTGCTTCTAGAGTACGTGGACATAAATGAGCAGCGTCATGTGCTGGATGCTGTCCTCCCACAAGTGTCTTCATTGAAAACAATTGTGTGCATCTGAGGATTGGATATGTGCGGTGCGGGTTGATAACACATTTCCTACAATTTCCTTTTTTACAAAAAAAATAAATAAAGCTTTGGGTATTGCTCCATAAAAATACTGCACTTTGAGAGGACCTCAAAAACATAGCTCTGTGTACACAGCACATGTTTATTTATGAAACAGAAGTTGCACCCCCACACACAAAGTCAAAGTCAATATGTGGTCAGACATGTTGGATGTGCACTCAGGATCATCATCTTAGAATTAGGAAATCTGTACACTAAAGAACAGTGGACTTAAATACTGAGTTGCTTATGGTGGTCTGTCAGTCCATTTCTCTGGATCAAAATCTTAAGTCATACGTTTAATCTGTGTGTTCCTATTTTTCCTCAATATCTTGACCAATAGCATGCTTGTGATATTCCATTCAGGATTACACAATGTTATCTTACACTTCATACACCAAAAAAGCAGACAACAGAAGCAGCTTGGATTGCAAAAACACTCTCTACTGTCCATATTGGCACTTGTTTTGGATATGATATAGTTGTCCAAGATCTACCGCATTGCTACCATCATCCTGGTAAACCACTCTAGAGCTTTATTCAAACTGTCCTTTGAAACCAGAATTTTTCCATTAATAAACTACAAAGTGACAGGACAGGAAATTCTGAAACATCGGTCAAAAGGCAAAGGCTTAATATATAGATTTTTTGGTACATTTAGGGCCTGTACTATATACACAACCAATATGTATTACCTTAACAAGGTTTTACATACAGGGGTTAAACTGTAACAGACAAGAAGCCTTGATTTCTAGATACCCAGCAAAACTACGTGTTAGAAGTCACTAAAGGAAGGCGATTTGCTGTCAATTGTTCAACCACAATATCCTTAATGTAGTGCCACAGTGAAGGAGGCCCCGAGGAGGGCAGTCCGCGTCTGCACTATAGAGAAAGCCATGTGTGCACTGAGAAGCTCCCAGCGAGGAGGAGAACAATTGCAAAGAGAGGCCTTGCTGGGGAGCATGATTTCAATTAGAAACTCCTTTGAAAGAGGGAAAAAAAGGACAGCACTTTTTAAGGGAGTAGTCTGCAGAACTGCCCTCGTCCTGGACAGCCAACCAACAAATCCTGTCTTTTTTTTTTTTTACTTCGCTACTGAACTCTTAATAGCATAACTGGACCCTTTATTTGCTTTGATGGTACAAGTTAACATGTTTTCCAGGTCTCGATTTATAGTTACCCATCAAAACTGCAGGACTGTGGCTCTCAAGGGCCCAGATGATACTTCTCTGCTTTAGGTGCACCGTATGTGCCTTTGTATTAGGGAAAGTGTAATTAAGAGTTTAGGTGGGGGGTTGAGTGGTTTTGATAAAAGGAAACTAGGATCACTGCACAGAAATTGTTCAGCAAATACATGTGTAATAAGTTAACCAAGTTTCCTCGTCAACCGGTTTTATTTTGTACAACATTATTTTGATTACACAGTTGTACAGATACCCGTATTGAGGGCTCCACCACAATCTCACATCTGATTAAGCTGGCAAAGTCTCATTAAATAGTTCCAGCAATTAAATTATCTTGTCTGACAGTTCAATAATAAAATAATGCTGATATGAAGTAACATAATAAATATACTGATAGAGTGAACTTAGTTTGAAGCTGTGGTGCATCATGTATTTGGACACAGGAAGAAAAGATACAAAATTTAGGTAAAATAAGATAGAGACCCGTAGTGTTCTCCTTAAGAGATGGTTAGAAAAGTGTCTTTTAAAAGGTCCTAAAGAATTGCAATGCTAAAACACACAATAGAAAAAAGTATATCTTGTTTTTCTAAGGAAATGCAGAACAACTTGGATGATATTCACAGCAAAGAAGCTGTTGAACAGTTTAAAGATTAGGGCAAGTATTTTCTATGTTTCTTGACACAGAATAAGGTACTTTGCCGCATCAGGCATTTTTTTTTCCTGTGCGACTCTTATGCTGGAATAGACCACCACAGGTCCTTGCCAATCCCTAGCACTCGACTCCAGCGAAATAAAGGTCACAGTGCACGAGCAAGTGAAACCTCTGCCCAATTCGGAGGCTTTTAACAGGACGACAAAACTCCCATTCACACAACATAACAAACAAACATAGAAAAAGAGAAAAATAAAACCCACTCGTAATGCAACCATAAATGGTTTTCTGTGTTTTTACTAGTGGTAAACCTCCAGCTGTTCTCACTGGTTATGGAAATGCGCAGGGTGGCCAGGACACAGGGACATGGCAAGGCTGTTATGGTTTGAATAACCCCCCAGCAGGGCACGACCCAATGCCTTGGTCGTTCAAGCACACGTCCTTCTGGAGTGCATACAAACACTACAGGCTTAGATGTTACTCAGAACACCCTGCCTAAACACTGTGTTTATGGGGGGTGGGGCTAATAACAGTGTTAATCTTCACAAAATGAGAGAATAGAAAACCAGGGTTCAAATTTGCAGGCTTTTTCAATGAGTTTCATCTTTTTTAACACCAATATGCCAATATCTAGACCAGCTCTGCTTCTTATAGCTCTCAAGTAATTTTTCCCCAAAGGCCAAGCCAACCCACCACATGGCCGGGACCAGATGGCAATATTTGGGTTTAAGCTCTGCTATTGGGAATACATGCTATTTTGGTGGTTTACCACTATCTGTCTTTTACCACACACAGAAAGCTTACGGAGGTAAAATGATTGTAGTGGTGTGGTGTGGTAGTGGTGTCTCTCCCTGACTTGCTCTGGCTGAAAGTTTCCGTCAGCTGTTTTGGGGACTGTAGATCGCATGATAAGTGCATCAAGCCATTCTTGTTATCATGTGGGAGCCTGAAGGAGCGAAGCTGGGCTATGTTCAGAGCAGCACACTGCTGGTAGACTACATAAGCAGGTGCTGTTATAAATATGAACCAAATCCCAACCATAAACCCTTCAGCGAGAACAACCATCAATCCCAGGTAGCTATGTAGCAGCGAATCCAATCGGAAACCTGCTCATTTTGGACACAATGTTAAGCGTAAACTATCAGATACTGGCTTATGCAAAAACCTGGGGTCAATTCAATCATTTTAATTTCTATAGCACCACATTGCCACCAGGCATTAGACCACTGTACAAAACACCCTCATATGAAAACAATAAAACATTAAAAAAAAAACAATAAAAACATTTAAAAATAGTTCATGAACAACTGGGAAACAGACTATAGAAATCTTGCAATCATTAATTTCTTGCAGTCGTGTGAACTATAGTTTTCCATAAAGAACCTATCGGCTGATTTTCACAGTCACCCGCTTTCCAAAAACCGGGCTGGAATGATCAAGGATTAACAAATACCACACATCCTTGCCTTTCACATCGGTCCCAGGGCTTTTAATACCAGCAGCTTAATTTACCAGATCACCTGTCCCTTCCACCACACAGCTGACTTCACAGCAGGTGCTAGGTGCGTCTCTAGCTGGGGTTCCGATACAGCTATATCTGTGCCCCACGAACGCCAAACCTCCCTCATTCAACATCTGTGCGGTTCTGTCCCCACCTGCACATACCCATATGGTGAGAAGAATGTGTTAAACATATGGGGGACAGCAAGTACCAGAAAGTGAGCCATCCGCAAAGCGACTTCAACAGGAAGTTGTTAAAAGCTTGTATTGCCCTATCATACATTGCACCAGTCTTATGATGTCTATGTTAATCATGCATGAAAGGAAAAAAATTCTGATACTTGAGAGACAATAAAGATGACTAATTCTACATCTGGATGTAGTGTACATGTACTAGATATAAAAGGGAACTTCTTTTGAACTGCAAATTTGGAGTACTAAAATATCGCTACCAACAATACGGCACAGTAGTCTAATTAGACACTGTTCTGTTTTACATCAAACAGTGTGTGTATATCATATTAACATACGCATATCCACACTCAGAGGTTTACCTTTACCACAGCTGTCAGTATCATGGGATATATAAAGACTACATTGCATGCATCCTTCCTAATACACACTGGATTGCTATTCACTTGTTTTTACGCTGCAAGCAAATTGTGTGAACACAAATCTGTTGGAGAACATGAATGGCTCTGAAAACTCAGGGAAAGAGGAATCTGCAAGTTCTGGATTAGTGTACATAAACTGCCCCCCAACAAAGGATTTGACAGCCAGGCTTTCTGTAAATATTAAATTGGTCATAACATACTTCAGCAGCCATTTGCAATCATGATATTCACATACAGCTTAGGAAAGTCGGCCCACACCAGAACAGCACCAGACTTCTTACAACGTTTCAGTCAGCGTTTTGCCACTTAAACAAAAAAAAAAAAAAACCCTTTTCCTCTGTGTTCAGCTGATGTCCACAATGAAAGTAACCACAAGTTTTAACTGTTTGACATTCCAGCACAGGCAAAACAGGACTGTGCCCTTGGATGTTTGAACATGAGCTTTTAACTGAGACACTGGAAATCACCCATAGCTCATAAAAAAGGATTATGCGTGTTTGCATTCATGAGGTCACACAGAGAAGTACAAGTGATCACTGGTACACTGGTACACTGAATATGTAATTATCTGACTGTTTATGCTAAGTTATGGAAGGTACCGTACTTTCCACATCTCCCAACAAAATATTTCACAGTCAGACAATACTTTATTTTTCAATCTTGGTAGCATACTGTCTCAAAGACTCAAGAACAAGGAGTGACATGTAATAATGAATATAACTGGCAAAGTTCATTTAAAGAAAAAAAATCAACAAACCAATAAATACATAAAACAAAGAGCATAGTGTATGGGTATTTACCCAAACAAAATAAAGACAAAATGGATACTTTTCATTTTTTATATGTACTGATTAAACTTACCTTTCATAAAAATGCATGCTCATCAACGGAGCAATTTTAAATATTTTCAGTTTCCTCAAATCCAGTGAAGAAGGTGTTGGTGGATGAAGTGCAGGAAAAGCCTCTTATAGATATGTTATTATAAAACTAATTTAAATAGTGACAATTTCATGAAACCGAGGTCTAAAAAATGAATACCCAACTTGTGTGAAATTTAAAATGTGGTAATTTTAACCAAAGCAGCATTTATTTAACACCGGTCTGTGTTTGTGGTTTAAAAGGATAAGTGTCCATTGGTGTCTGAATACTATTCTAGCCAAGCCATTTCCTTAAAAAAAACGTCCAACACCGAAACAAACATGGCACATTGTCAACACGGTATAACTAACATTAAATACAGACAACCAGTGGGTTTTATTATATTTACAGGGGAGTCGCATCTGACGCGGGTGCGCAAAGCAAAGGGACACCAGCCTACAGTTTGTACAGCAGATACAATGTGTATGGGTAGCCAATTATATTAATAATCCAATATTTAATACGCGTCAATATTTGTCATTATGCATCAGCCTACAATTATGAATGACAGAGCAAATAAATGTGTTAATGTAAATAGGGAGAGGTTTAGATGCGTCTGCGCCATGTTTTCTACAGTACCACAGGCGAAGAATAAAAGTGGTTTGCGTTCTCCAAGGATAAACACTTCACAAAACAGAAACTCAACAGGACAACGTGCGAAGTTAAAACACTATGACTTTAGTCTCCACAGATTTAAAAGCAGTAGCCATGATAGAGTACATGCGCAGAATATCGTTTTACAGTATTTTTAATTACATAAAAGCGGGCGGAAAACAAAATCAAAGTAGACCTGAACATGTTGTACGGAAAATACGTCAATAGAATCACACCTCCACTGTATCTCCGTTTATTATTTTTATGGAAGAGGGACAATAAACCCAAACCAAAAAAATACCTCACCTTCCAATGTAGTGCGGGTAGACAAAGTACAGCTGCTTTACGTTTGCAGGTCAGGACGAATGAACTCCGCTGGCTGTAATAAGGAACACCTGCCACAGCTTAATTGGCCGGTCAGGAGGGCCCGTAAGTCAATTAGCCTGGCCACGCCCTAACAGGAAATAGGCTGCTTGGGAATTATGGGTAATACAAGTCAAAAGGCCTCCCAGCAGGTGAAGTACCCTCACAAATACAACCACAGCTGCCATAATCTTTGGCTATGTGACTGGAAAGAGTGGTGATGTCTGACATGTCATCTTAATCAAGTGTGTTTGTTTTTTTTGTTTTTTTAAACTGAGCAGGTGATATTTTCTGCAGAGGTGTGGGATTTGAATGCCTTGGCCTTGAGAGGGCAATGAACAGATGCTCCCAAAGTAGTTTATGATTTCATGTTTTATTATCATTTACAAAATTACTAAGAAGTACACATACATTTTAAAAAGGGGTACATAGACATATGCAGGTATTTACAGCAGTATTGCACATTTTATAGGAAAACGCTTCCAAAAGAAACGTAGGCATCAGTGCAAAAACAAAAAAAAGTAAAATACAAAATTGTTGCTACAACTGTACTGGGTCCTATAAAGTGGATAAAAATCAGCAAATACAGGTGTTCAGTGCAAGGATTATTGATACATTTTGAATCGTACAGCAATTAGTCCATTTGTTGGGTTACATAATTTTATCTTTGGTTTTAATCTCCCCATTTTATCACCATCACCTTTGGCAGCATGATTGATCCATTAAGCCATAATGAATGAAGGCATGATACATTTGACACCCAATTATTTTAAGTTGAAATTAAATCCTTGAAAACCATTGTTCAAAACCCTCTTTAAAACCCTCGCCCTTTCAAAATAACATCCCTTTAAACTGCTGTTTTTTTCTTTTAAAGGCCCATGTTGACACTGGATGTCTTAACTGAAATATGAAGAAATGATGTCACACGCCAAGATGTTTGCCAATCAGTCTGGCTTTCAATTCCTCTTGCTCTAAATGCATGTTGTTCGAGTTGATCATTCATTTTCAACACTTGAAACACCAAAAGCAAATGTAAAAGGGTTATGATTTCAGCTTATCTCCTCTGTAACATTTGGTAACAATAAAAACAATTTAAAATGGTACAACGTATGCTTGAAGGCCGGGAAAGTAAAGTGAATGACACAAAATGCTTGCATAATACAGGTGTTTTCAGTGGTTTTCTTATTGCACAATATTTGACAGTCTACTCTAAGAGACCCTGTATCTTTAGAAGAATGCAGCACATACTATAAAGCTGTGCCACCAATGCTAATCCAATAAAAACAAGTGAGGGGAAACGCAATCCACAACTCTTGGGAATGTTTGTAGCATTCATGTTACAGCACATTTTTAAAGGCTGTTCCCTTATAAAGGCAGGCTTAACAATAATTCATTAATAAAATAAAGTGAAGGGAAGAAAGGGACATTTCTCTTTGGTCTCAATAAAGTCAACACTCATCCAGGGGTGTTTTTGACTTACAAATCTTGGTTGTAGTCTATATGCTTTAGTAGGGATCTTTACATTCTTTAAGCACTACACAGACTTTGTTGCATTAGAGAAGAGTTACAGTTGATGCAGTTTTCCTCCAAGCACATGGTTGTGGCAGCAGACTGGGAATTAGTTCATGGGCCGACTACAATCTGGACACCAAAAAAGGAGAATGATTTTAAACCAATGGTCATCAATTAGCAAGCGAGAAGTTCAAATGTGGAGCACTGACACCTTAGTATTATGGAAATGTCAGTTTACCAAAGTGCCTTTGATAGGACCGACAAATCAAGTTTTTCCAAACCTTTACTTCCCACCCCAACACTCATCCAAGGGATTGGTCCCTTACAATTGAGCCCCTTCCTCTTAACCTGGTACCTGAGAGAGGCTGGTCTTTGCCAAAAAAAAAATTGCTTCTGGGTCACCAGCAGTTGTATTAACACACCATGTAACTTTCACATTGACACTTTCAGGTACGTGACATTTGATAGGAAGAAGGTTCATCTGAAACTGAGGTTATCATTGTAAAAAGAAAAGGCAGCTCTACCACATTCCTTTGCATACCAGGTTTTGGACTACCCATACAAAACCATAAAAACTGTATCCCAAACAGGCACTTTCACCTGTCTCACAGAAGGAAGAACTTACGGTACACTCACTGCTTGCCATTTGCAGAACAATCCTCATTGTAGCAGTGCATTTATATACACTTTGGGGAAGTTAGAGCTTGTAACAGACTTTTTTTTTTTTTTTTTTAACTGCTTCTTTAAAATCAGGTCAGTGACGTTTAAAGTGTGAATGCCTTACACACTTGCAAGTGAATGCATCAACAGCAGTACGTGTCTCGCGATGAGACCATTAACTCCAGCTCTAAAGCAGCATTTGAACTCAAAACTGCGTCCCATATTGACAATGCCAAATCAGAAGCAACACTGTGGAGCATAATAATAAACTGACGATTATGGGGGGGGAGGGGGATACAAACCTTGACTGACAGAGCCTCCTCACTCATTGCAGCCTACTTTTTCCTTCCGGTAGTTTTCATCTACAACTAAAATCAATACACAAAACTAACACTGATATAGACCCTCTTCCTCGGTTTTAAACGTACACACAAAAGTGGTCAAATCCTGACCTAATGAAGTGGGAGTGTATTACACTGGGCATATCAAAGACTGAGTTATCATGAAAGCATCCCAGACTAGCAGACCACTTTTCCATCTATTCTACACACCAGGACAAATGGTTTGGCCTCTGTGCGATACATTCAAAATAGGACTTAACACTGTATATATTCAATTGTAGAAGGTATTGGTAGATACTTTGACTTTGTGTTCGAGCAAACAATCCTCAAGTTAATTTTCCTATGACACAGACTGACTAGCTTCCGACTCCATTTAAGTCTGAAGTTCTAGACTTTACATTCCTCCATCTACTTTTGAAACATCAATAATTACAATGAAAAGGTCTTGCGAATACATTCTAAAATGTAAATCTATCCATCTAAAAAGTTTGTATTCCTTTATACCATCCAATTGTATTTCTCTACACACACACACACACACACACACACATTATTAATCTACATGTGCATGCCAACTTCTATAAAAACATACACTAACTCTAACTCACTCATCCTGTGAAGGCACGTTCAAATACTGCAACGAAAACAGATGTCCACTGTCACCACCAATTATGCATGCGGTGCTACAGCATGGTCTCATAATCCTGGATCGAAAACGTGAAATTGAATAGAAAAACAACCAATTTGCTTTTGGGCTTCTTCTTTCTCCCAAAATAAACATGTTAAACAAGGGTGGCAAGCCAGCTTTGCTGAAACAGTTATTCAGGAAAAGAACAACTAAAAAAATCAACGATTACTTGAGACGTAATGAAAAAAAAGGACGTTAAAGCGGTCAGCATAAACCAAAGTAACAATAAAATGACAGATCGGGATTCCTTACAGTACTGCAGGACGATGTAGACAATTAAGCAGTCACATTAAACTCAAATTAACTTAGAGGAACTGTGTTCCAGCAAGTCTGCACACAGATCTACAATACTGATTCTACTGGAGTAATTACCTCAGAGCAGGTGGCACAGAATCTTAGTTTTAAAGTTTTAAAGGAAAAGGGGGAATATTTTGAAAACCTATAATGTATAAATACATTTCAGTATCTTTCTTTGGCAGCATGCACATTCATTATACAAAATTACAAGAAAATCAATGTAGTACTTCCTGAATAATTGTTGTATACACAATATATCATTAAAGGGAGAAGAAACAAAGTGGCTGCTTTTGCAACATAACAAGCCACAGAAAAAGGTTTGTATCTGAATGGAGAGCAGTGAGTGTAATTGTAAGTTGATGCCAGTTGATACCATATCTGGTAACTGTTTAACTGATTATTTACCACTTCAAAATCAAAACCTAAAAATAAGAATTTAAAAAATTAGAGTACACATACATTAAACAAGTTAAATATTGAAGAGAAACAAAATAAATAGAGACGAGAAGAGGAAAAGGAAATATTTACACAAAACAAAACAAAAAAACAACGAAAATGAAACATTTACTACAGGAAAATCTGCAAGACAAAATTGAAACCCTCCTTGCATTGAAGTGTTGAATTAATTTTCAAGGAGTTTTTCATCTTCAGAACTCAAAGGAAGGAACACTTTTCTTTCTTTTTGGTGGCTCAGATTTTCAGGTAACTGCAGGAAACAGACATGGGTTGTAAAATTCCAGATTTCACCGACATCCTTGTAAAATCATCCCGATACATCCTACAGATATCTTGCTGCAGTAAAGTTTCCTTCTCCATGATAAGTTCATATAAAAAAGTGAAGTCCAATTCATCAATCTTCATTGCTGAAAATACTTCTACATTTAAAAAATATTAAAAAAATCTCTATATATTTATATATTTACAAAAGAACATGGAAAATAAAATCTTCCAAATGCTACATGTTCTGCTGGGTCTCAGAAACCAGTCTGAGGGTAGGAAGACATCAGAAAGGCCTGGCATTCATCTCCACCACATTAAGATGTGTATGAGACGCCGCACGAGGATAGTGACCCAGAGACAGAAGTTGCGGTTGTTGTGCACTTGGTCGAAGTCGTACTGTGCGACGCGCCCATTCCGGTCCCTGTTGCCCTGCAAAAATCAAGCATAAAACCATTAGAGAGCTGCGTTTGGCGGAGAGCCTGCAGACAAATTGGGCTAAAATAATAAAAACAATTCAGTGTTTGTAATAGTGACTTGTATGTCATTTTGATAGCAATGGCGAAGATCACTTAACATTTATTTGACTAAGAGGCTTGCCAAATATTATTCAGCAGATATCATCTGGAAAACAGGTGGAGGCCTCTATATTGTGTAGCATCAACTGTTGTTATTTTCACAGACTGACATGACATAAAAAGTAAACTTATAGCGGTCCTTCTTTGCATGAAAAAAAAAGGAATGTTTCATATTATCTAAAACATCCTTCTTCAGAGTTAACAAAAACATGCAGATGATGGACAATACAAATAGGTCATTCCCCCCCCCCCCCCCCCTTTTAATTTTACTATAGCATCCTAAACAAGGCAAGTGTATGTATATAGACTCTGCTGCTTGCACAACTGAATCCTTAGAATGTGCTCAAACTTGAAAGTGGATTTATTTATTCTCTTCTCGTCTGTCCTCCAGGGATTTTGGGAGTATTTCTGTCAATTACACCAAGGCCCAGCACTTCACAGCTGCTTCTTGTAACAGCGCCACCAGCTTGCCAAACACATCTCATGAGCGCGGCCGCTTGACTTCTAAACATTTCCAGCTTGTATCGTGTTGTGCTGGAATACAGGCTGAATTAAGCGCTGTAAATCTCACAGCGGTCAAGAAACCAAAACCTTCACTCAGTGTGCCATTCTGGTGAACCATTTGTTCAGAAAATTCTCCTCGTACCACCTGGCAATGGTACAACTTTCCTCAATGTTGTGAAGCTACTACTGGCAAGGCCTGCACTGCTGGCAGCAGGAGAAAGTGAAAACTACAAAGTGCTGCTTTTTCTTTTATTCATCACAGATTCCTCTGGAGGTCTAAAACCGCTGAAAGCTTGTCACCCTTTTTTTTTTTTTTTTTTTTTTTTTTTTTAAATAGAGCATGCATTTTAGGTTGATCAAGAATGTTTCCAAGATGGTCCCTACATTATATTTTCTCAGTCACATGTTGGAATTACAGGCGTTTGGCTCCCTGAAAAAATATTCAATACATTGGGAGGACACTGCATGGATAACATGGACCAGCGACAGCTAAACTCAGTACACAATAAACAGCCGTCTCTCCCATTAAGACTCCAAGGAGAAAATCAAGTCTGTCCAGCTATGAACCGGGTGTACACCAATAATTGTACTGGAAATCAAAGATACTAACATTTGGGTGATCAGTTTCCTTTTCTTTTTCTGTCCACACGTACGTTTTACGTGCAATGTTTTCACGCGGTACTACCATTTAATTTGAATTGAGTCATTTGACGTACTTTTTAAGGGCCATCCACATGGCAATGGGAAGGCTTTGCATAGCAACACGGTCCATAAAAAACACGGCAAGCCCGTGTGGACAGAAATGGCAAGTACTTGTCTATGCATCATCGGTGTTGTGACTCATTCGAACTGGTCATTTAAAGCACAGCATTTAGCATGACCGAAACTCATATGAAAACACAGTCACTGAGTATCGATTTCTGAATTATGTAAATGCAAGGGCTGGTGGTTACTCTGTGAGCTCACTTGTAGATGTATACTACAATTTCAAGAATTAATGTGGTTACTGTGGACACGGTGCAGCAGTTAAAGGCAAGCTACAGGAGCTGGAAACATTAATTGAAATTTCACAACATAAAAAATAAACATTTGATATGCTTTACATTTGATACAATTTACATGCATTACATCCATCTGAAATGTGTTGGAAGAGTAAAGCAAAGAAATATCAAATTTTTTCAACACCACATCTGACTCGAAATACGCCAGGTCGCATTTTATTCAGGGGCACCATCACAGCTGCTCTGCCTGACTAAAACCAACAGCCTTCTCTTATCAAAAACATCACATTCAAAAAGCCCTGAATTACCTTAAATGTGGTCAACAAACGCAGGAAACAAGAGGTTCAACATCCTGCTTTCTTACAGTCACTCTCCAGGTGTTGTAAATCACATTACCGAAGGTGTGCTTACTCATTATTACACCAACTGGAGCAAGCTTTCTTATATACATTTATAAATAAATATTTAAGAAAGCGATTAAATGGGCCTGGAACGGACAAATACTGAAGCTAAAGAATCAGTGTCTCTCACTCATTGAAGTATTCCCCTCAGAGACAAGAAAAAAAGATTCACAACATCACTGTCAAACATGCAACACTGTACGGAAAACAAAAGAAAGATGCGTATCTGTTGTCATTCAGTGGTTAATATGGTCACGCAGAGATTCCCGTCAACAAGAGTGAACTTGAAGCCTGGAAATAAACATTCACACAACTGAAAGACCTCATCACATCTGGTGAGGAGCCGGTCGAAGATCTTTGCAAAATCCCTGCAGTCCCTGCCCCTTCTCCCCCTCTAGATTCATCAAGGCTCCTGACACAGCAATGCCCGCTTCAAAATGAGCTGCCACAGAAATCGGCCTCCCCTGATCATCAAAAAACTGAGAGGTTAAAGTACTTCTATACCATGAAAGCTTTGGCTAATGAGACTATTTTCGCCCGCTTTGTGCCGTACCAGCACTGCCATGTGGGGCTGCATGTTACCAGATAACGGGTATGTCACATCCAGATTACAGGCCTTCGGAACAAAATAAAACGCATAAATAAATGTACGTCTCGACAAGCAGAATGCCCGATTTCCCAGTAGAGGAGATGAGAGACGCCGGGCCACCTTCAACGGAGAGGCCGACTATTGTTCCTGCTGATCACCACAAGCAGGCTGGATAGGTTTAGGAAATTGAATAGAAAGGGAGGTGACAAACGGGGTCAGAAAGAGCCAAATTGAAAGCACTACTTTCTATTGTTTTACTCGGGGGGAATGTTGATATTTGATAAGTTCAGCTTGAGTGGTGAAGCCTATTCTTTCAAACAGCCACTGAAGTGTTCAGACTTCCCAGGCCCCAATAAAGGTTAGGAAGGGCACTCTGCACAGACAATTACCTCTGCAGACTTGGCACAGGCAGGCCTGAAACAGGTGCCGGATTTGGCCTCGCGAGTTGGCTGGAGTTCACTTGTTTGGCATACTGTAATTGTGATAAGGTCTGGGCATTTCCCCTTTGGGTTCTCTTGAGCAACATGTGAGGAAATACACTCCATGAATGTGATTCCTGTTCAAAAACAACAACAAGAAAAAAAAAAAAAAAAAAAAAAGTTAACTATAACCGCAGGCTTCGATTCGTATCTATCCCATGCTAAATATCACGGCTGACATTATACCGATATTTAAGACTCTACGACTGGAAAAATTCGAGATTTGGGAGAAGCCCCCCACCTACACTAAGGAGAGCTGCTACACAACTGCTCTGATGTACTGTGTGAAAAAGTTTACAATCATAACATACAGGTAAATTGACCCCTGGAGTGGTCATATCCGATTTTTATTAATAACAAGACAATTTGTACTAAATGTACACTTTTTTTTCTTCACTCAATTCAAATCATACATAGAAACTATATTTGCATTCTTCAGTCATTAGAAACCTCGTTCTGCCATTCCTTTAAAGGGACCGCTTTAAAGATCAACTTTCCCTTTCTGCAACTGAATCCTTGCCATACGTAACGTCATGCAATCATGTTGAAGCTATTGAGACTAATTTGCCATGTATGTGACAGAATGAGGGACAGAAAAGGGAGACTTGAGTTTATGACGTATGGATTTTCTTCTATATAGCATTGAAAAAAAAAAAAAAAAAAAAAAAAACTGCATGATGCTTAGAAACCTCAAATTATCATAAGGGGCAATTTAGGAATATTGTTTGTTTAATTTTAATTCATTAACATGAATGCCAAAAATCACAGTAACAACCCAGAACCAATTGTCTATTCAATGTGGGGAAACAGGTGCTTAGGAAATGCAGTGGAGCTTGAAAGTATATTAACCCCTCAGCTGAAAGTGTATCAAGCTACTAAATAGCATTTTGTAACCACAAATCCTTTTAATAACATGACTGTTTTTTTAAAGCTTGCACCCAAGGTGGAAAATTCTAAATAAGCCTTCTGCAGGTGCAAAGAGATTCATATTCCCCATCCAGTGTGTGCAAAAAAAAAAAAAGGATGGAAATGTCTAATCCATCTGTACGGCAGATCAGAGCTAAAATCACAAGATCTCTCTGTTCACAGAATTGGCAACAAAACACTGAACTATCAGTGGATGACACAGCCAGGACATTACTGTGCATTCTCCAACAGCCACACGTTTGGCAGAATGCACGGTCGATTATCCACCCTGAGCCAAAACATTACATTAGACAGAGATCTTGGTACAGATCTCACTGCACGAGCGAAGGCAGCTTTTATTATTCAGACGTGAGGCACTGTCAAGGTTAACCTAACCACAGCACACGCTGAAGGAAATGAGAATGCAATCTACCAACACTGAAACAGCAAGGTTTGCCCAGAAGACCCCTCTCCGAAAACCCAGCTTCAACGTGCTGGCGGACCTGTGCCTTTGAAGTAGAACCTTTAGCAAATTGAGCATCTAGCCTCCATTTGTCTAATTCAAGTTCACATTTTAACCAAAGTCTCTTCAAGATAAACACACTGACCTACTGTAACCAGGACATGGTTTCTAAAGCCAGTGTTGCCAGTCAAAAATTCACTCACCCAGAAATAAATCTAAAACACATGCCACACTTCATATTCAACATCAGGGCAACCAGCTCCATGCCTCTTGAGTTTCTATTTACAACTGACATAAAAAGACCCACATTGTGTCCCGTTTAGAAGGTACTGCGTCATTAAAAAAGGTGGCTTGCGATTTCTTAAGACAGACTTGCCTGAAGCAAATTTATTACGTTTCCACAAGAACCACCATCGTCACATCCCAGGCAGGGTGAGGCAGGGTTTCATTGGTGGTTTCACAAACGCACCACAATGATTTGGCTGTTTCAGTCAGTTTAATGAAGAATAACATGCAGAGAACCGGCATAAAGCTTTAAAGTCCAAAAATAGACCCCGCTGCATGATCTACACTTCCTGACGTTTGGAGCAGTCAGACACAGACTCTATACCATTACTTTGCTTCCTACATCCATTAGCAACGATGCACAGAGATTATCATTTTATATTTTGGAAACCAAGAAACTGTGCTCGGTGATATTCTTTGAACTATATGCAAAAGTTCTCATAATCAAGCTAGTCACACCTGCATTCTCTTGCAGTTTATACAAGTTTCATATCCTTCTATGTGCATTTTATCTGTGCTGAAACAAACTGAAGAAACCATAATAGCTTCAGCACCATTGTCTAAATTCATCTTCACAAGGCATAACGCAAGACTGCTTTCCAGAATGTATATGGACGTATGAAAGTGTGGCTGTGGATTGGTTATAATGGCAAACCAATCAAGACAAACATGTGTTGGTAAACCATCCCAGATTTGTGAAAAAGCAGTCCGATTACATCCACATCCAAAACCACTCATTCTAAGCAGTTTTGCAATTGTTTGGGTTTGTTTTAAATGTAATTCAGAAACAAGATGCTAAGCCAAGATGACTGGAAAGAAAACGGAGGATATGGTTGGATAACTGGTGAACATTATCATTAAGTGATGGAACATTGATCAGAATATTTACATTAAAAGGTGCTCGATATATATAGTAAGAAGGAGAATGGTTTTATTGCGATTAAAGAAATAAAAAGGATCTTGCCTGCTGCTCCTGAATTTAACATATTAAAATGTGCTTTTCATGAATAACAGTCTGCGTGGCAGTGTAGCAGGTCAACTAGGCTGAACAGTGACACATGAAATACATTTTTGGTAAAATTAGTCACACCAACATGCAGGCAAAGACCACCACACAGCCCAATCTGAGCATAAACTGAGAGCGACTACAGATGCGAGAAAAGATACTGCTACCCAGAAACTAATCTCGGGAGCTTACTAATAATTCTGCAAATGTCTCTTTAGATCCAAAATCGTTTCCTTGAAGAATATTAACTCTGCAAACCTCAAGCAATCCCATGTGCCTGTGCCGGGCTCCTCTGCTTTATTTTACACAGCTGCATTAAAAACGCTTTGCTGCTTTTCCCACAATTATCAGTTGCATTTCAAAGAGGCCTCCCTAAACAGACACGCCATCGTGTGTAATAAGCAGGTGCCCGACATAAATCTACCAAGCTGCCAGAACATCTTCAGATGAAATATGATCTTAGAAAAGGAAAATAGTTGCAACTTAAGTGTTGGTGAGCGATCTTGTAAGAATAATTGACTACAGGGCCGGGACAACAGAAGACCAAGCTTGTCAAGACAAACATTATTCACTCACTCACAGAAACAGCATGTATTTAAATGTGCAAAATCCACCACGATGGATACAAACACAGCATTTCGCTCACAGCAATATGTAGTCATTAGCTCCTGAGAGCAGCAAACTATTTTTGCTACTGTACATCTGCTTTTGATTTGGAGCACATCAGACATACAAACTTACTATAGGTTCTGTACCCCTATACTAAATAAAAATAAAAAAAATCCCAAAGTGCCAAGCGAGAGGATAACAATTAAGTTCAGCTGTGAGAAACAAAGAAGCGCAAAGGCTGTGGTTTATGACGCAACCTCTAATTGCTTCTAATGTGAGCCTTCTCGTGGAGAAGTGGAGGGACACATATCATTACATTTGCCTGCTCTCCGCTCTCCACAATGACAGGATACTTCGGGCCAGACTGCTGGGCTCTTCCTAGACACACTGCTCCAAGGCATGACTCCTACATGATTCACTGCGCTCTTCTCGGTCTTTTTCGGCTTCTTTTACGTAATTTTTTTTTTTTTTTTTTTTTTTTAAGTCAGGAAGCTCTTGCGTTTGTTTACTACAGGGTGGAGTGGCTAAGGCTCAGCTCCCAAACAGTCATTAAACCTGGACTGGGGTGAAGGCCCTCCAGTTTCTGTTCGCTTGTTATTCTAGATGCTGGATTTAAAAGAACAACTCATCAGTACCCGTTTTCCTTTCTTTGAGGAGATCCATTCTGACCGTAATCACCAACGATGCAGGTTGGGAATTGCTGGTGAAAACACTGACTGCTGGCCCATCTGACTGATCCAAAGCCTTGGCACTCATTTCGTTTGGCGAAGTGTTCACTACAGCAGAGATTTTCAAACCGTGTAACAACCCCACCCTAAAGTCTCATCTGGGAAACAATGTACATCTTAACCGTTTAATACTTCAGATGGAGAGGCACTTGCTTTTAAACAGATCACTGTTCACAAAATGAAAATGTTTTCCAAGTCAGAAACATTCCTCACCCATCTCTGACAACCAAGTCAGAACGCATCCAAAAGCCCCCTTGATACACTCCAGGAATACACCCCCCCCTCCCCCCCCCCGATTTAACGACACTAGACATACTTTTAACTGCAGGTATATCTTAGAAGTGATCAATCTAACCTCAATCTAGTGCTGACTAGAGTTAATTAATTTCTGGAGTCAATTATCCCAGCAGAAAAGTATAAATGCTGGCCTGCTTTTTATGTACACAGTTTGACCTAAAAAAATAAAAAAATAAAAATAAAAACTAAATTTACCTTTGCGGAGATGTGCAATTATTTCTCACCACAGAATCGTTAGGGTGTCTGGAACACTGGCCATTAGTGGAAAAAGGAACAAAGAAAAAAGTTGTCCGTTTCACTATTAGGACCTATCATTCAATTGTTGAATGTTTCGTTTGATTTAAGTTACTAGAATCAATGTAAAATCTGTGAGCAACTGCTGTTTTTCCATCATAACTTATTTCGAAGCAGTTTTCATAGTTCTTTTTCCCCCACAACAATTTATTTCCTTTTTTAAAAAAAAAAAGCCTGGCTGTCTAGCAGAAAAACGATTTCACACTATTTATTTGTATGTGTGTGAAGTGAAAAATATTTTACTTTGCAAATTGTTAAAACGACTTCAGGAAAGGATAGACATTATGTGCGATTATGTGCAGGACTGTCCACCATACAAACAGCAGGGCCAAGTAACTGGGGATTGTGAAATGAGAGCGTCATCCTTGCCTTGCAAACACAAACAATGGAGAGAACAAGACTTCAGCTGTCACAGCGCTAATGCAGACGTGAATAGGAAGAATAAAAAACAAAAACAGATCGAGTGACCACATCAATAAAAGAACGGTACGCAGCCAGTGTCTCCGGATAGGTGCTCTTGGAGACTGGTGCCGTTTTAACTTCGAGTACAAACCCTGTTTACGTCAAAAGCAGTTTCAGAGGAGAAGTGTCTATTCTGAAAGCTGGTAGATTAGGAAAGTAGTAGCAAGATGGGCATTTAAAATTATCAAAGGCAAACCACATCTTTTCAAAGATATACTCAGGACGATTTGGTTAAAGGCAGATGTTTTGTGTTGTTGTTGAACTAGGTGAAAAATTGGAATGTGTACTGTTTACTTGACAGAAAAATTGTAAACTTTCACTGTATAGGGGGAAGGGGGGGGGGGGGGGGGTTTACCAATAATATGACTGGTTTCCATGACGGGGAAATAAGACAATTTCAGGTTTATGCTATTAGCTATTGACTTGTGCACGAACCGTAAGGAGGCTGCCTTTTTGCACGACTCACCAAACATCACATGCTTGGCCTACTTTGTATACCAAATAAATTAATATTCTGGATCCCTGTGCAAGTGAGCGTGCGACCGGGTGTGTCTCTAACAATGCGAGGCCATCCAGAGGGACCGTCCACAAGGGATGGCTGGCAAATCCGAGACTTTAAATTGAATCTAGGTGTTCATTTCTCTCTCTCGCTCTCTCTCTTGCTTCACCCCCCCTGCTGAGCACCTGGCAGCGCTGGAGAACAGAAATGTCCTCCCTCCCCCACCCGAGTCTCATCTGAGTCACAGTCTCACCTATTGTTGGAGAGGACACTTCCTGCTATTCAGACAGCTAATGGCAACCAAACCTTAAAAGAAATCATTCAGTGACTAAACCAGCCCAACGTTTAGGAGGCTAGAGACTCATTTCAGGAGACAGACAAACGTATTTGTTTTCATTTTGAATCTGCCAACAACCTGGCCCATTAACAAATAATAATATCAAGTATAATAAATTCAGACACATTGTATGCTGATAGAAGTGGGATAACCAACTGTACGCATTGTGACCAAAGGAGATCTACTACTCTAAACTAGTCTTGTAATGAGTTCTCTCCCTGAGTCAATGACAGACAGATTTAAAATATTCTTCAGGGTTGCATTTTGTCCTACCTAAAAGGGATGTAGAGCACAACACAGGTTTGCATTGTGAACCAGTGCCATTCACTTGCCTAACTGTTGAGACAGTTGTATCCTGCTCAATATAGAAAGACTGGGATAAGTCTGATCATGCTTTGACAAACGTTTCAGGATTAAGCAATCAATTCCATCCGACAAAGACTTCTCTTTTGCTCAAGAGCACAGCTGTGCAGTATTTGTTTTTTTCACTTCTAACCCACAATAAAAATTAGCATTACTTGAATAATGTCACTGTGTGGTTAACAAGACATTAACTGAAATACATACAAACCATGTGACAATTTTGGTTTACTCCGATTTCAATATTTAACTTTAGAAATCTGAAAACAATCTGGCAGTTTTCATGTTAGGAACTCTATTAAGCAGAGAAGGTAGTAAACATGTAGATCCCAGTGATAAATTGATCAGATATCCTCAATGGACATTCTGAAAAGCTGCCATATAGTCTACATATCTATACAGTACATCAGGTACCATTCAACACCAAGATCAGCATAACTGATTACATCTTGAAACTACAACAGACTTCTCATTTAAATACCAAAAACCAACCATTGCATTTTGCAGCTGTTGTCCATTTTAATTAAATAAATAAAGGTTGTAATAAATATATTGATTTCATTTCAACTCAACATAGGATTATCTAGCTAAAGATTTAAAACGGGTATAGACATTTCACAACAGCATAAAGAACATAGAAGTTATCAAGAAAGGCGAGTGAAAGGTTTCAAAAGTTGGGGGAGGGGGTATCACTACAAAGCAAACAAGCTCCTCACCTCCCTGATCAAATGAGTTTCTTGTTGACGGTATGGGGGCAAACCAGTGCAGTTATTATTAGTATGCGATCAGTGTGAGATACAAGCCTTCAGCGCTTCCGGGGTTCTGAAGAAACCGAGGGGTTTATTGGGCAAAAGTAAGGACTGCCGTTTCTAATTTCCACCATGGCTTGGAACGGTGTCAGCAGAGGAACACATTCGAGCCCAGTATCTATTTTAGTGCTTTTCTCAATTGAAGAGCCTCACAGCTGTTAGGGGGATGGATATCGCATGCATCTCTTTAAATAAAAATCACAGCTTTCAAACAGATGTTAATAAATATTTTATGGATCATTGTTTTCTGCAACAACCTCCCCCCCCAAGCCCCCCTTTACTTAAAGATCTGTTCAAAGGACTTGTTATAACCTTCCACGAGGAAAAACAATACACGAGATGAAAAGAGGAAGGCTGTGCAAGAAAGGACCCAATTTACTAGGTCATAAAAAGGAACAATTGTCAGTTTAGCTAACGAGAACTGGGGGGCACAAACAACAGCTGTATAACAAATGTATTTTATCAGGGTGGAATAGGAGGATTAGTTTACCGAAGTACACATTTTTTCCCTCAGCAGGTTTATAAACGTCATTATAAGCAGTGATCACGTAAATCTTATGAAGATCCTCTTTAAGTTTCCGGGTTCATTTCAGGTGAGGAATTACAATACTTCGGTACTGTGAAGACACAGAAACAAATGTCGGTCACCCGAACAATGAAATGCTTAATTGTGGTATTTAAACAAAGAGGTTAGGAAATGCAGCTACGAAAATACCTTCATTACTTTATCAGTACCCCCCCACTCACACACAACCACCTCGAATAAAAAAAAAATGCTATATTTTGTGTTCCTTTCATTTCCACTATTACGTTCTAAATTTAACATTTTTATGTGTGCATCTTAAACGATCTGCACGAGTCTCAGCTTCAAAAACCCTGCAGTGAAATTAGGTTAAGTAATCCATCCTCCAATCGCCTCTGGTTCATGCCATTAAATGTAACTAATATTCCCTAAAGGATAAAAGAAAATCTAAATTAAGCTTTGAGTTTGGCAAGTTGCCCTAAAAATAAAGAAAAAGGGCAATAGTCCTTTTTGGGAAAAAAATCTGATGCAATAAGCAGAAATTTCACAAATTAGAAAAAGTAAGTAAATAAATCAGGAATATATGATCAGCGGTTTTAGTATTCCCAACTTCATTAATTACTGCAACTTCAGGCCTCGTATTACTGCAGTTCTTCCACAGAGGTACAGTTTATGCCTGCAGAGCCAAGCTTGTTTTTTAAGCATTAATTAATTCTGTACAATCTGAAGGAAAATAACAAAACTGCATGATAAAATATGTTTATCAGTAAAGTGTCTCTATGCCACTCCCCCACCCCACTTCCCTAGCGGTCAGCCTGCACCATAAACAAAATGTGTACTCTTAGTATAAAAGAGTAAGAAACAAAATCAAAAAGTTTTGAACATCTGATTTTTCTTCTTCGTGTGATTTTTTTAGCTCCTATGAGGGACAGTTAATGTGTGAAAAAGAGCACAAAAAGACCCCAATGGAAAGAGGTTCAGTAACGCTCACCCTTTGCAAATACAACGTGTTGAACTCATCGCCGATCCGCCGCAGTTCCTGGGCGACCCACACCTCCTGTGTGTCTGGAGGCATTTCTGTGGATGAAGCATAGACACAGGTCAGCAAATTTACCAAGGGACCGGGGTCTTGCAGTCCGCATCGATGGGGTCATGCAGCGGTGTTGCGAAGCGGCGTCCATCGAAAGCGGAGCTCCGGCTTTGCCAGAAACCGAGGGCGCAGCGAGCAGCCATTAAGCGCGAGAGTGAAGCCAAAAGAGTGATAGCATCGTGAAATCCCCATCCCTCCGTACAGTGGAAGCCCTTAAATTCTAACACACATTTCATATAAAACCCACAATTGTACATTGTAAAAAGCATTAAATTAATTGCATCTTTGTTTAGTATTTTGCAATAAGCTATACTGGAAAGGACAACTGGAATTTAATCTCAGCATACCTCGCTATACCCTTCTGTGAGAAATCTTAGCAAACCACCTCCATCCTCATTGCTAGAAAGCATCTGATCCACTGAAGTGCACAGAAACTCTGAGGTTTGCAACAAATCATTTTAGACTGCTCTAGTACGGGTCTTGCGTTATGAGTCATGCGAGAACCAATTTTATGGTTGTGCATGTTTCACATCCCATGATATTAACTATCATATAGCCTATACTGATTTCCCTTGTGTGTTTTTAGACTAAGTCGACAGAAATTAGCAATGTTACTGCATCAGGTGCCAAAAACAAAAAAACAAAAACGTATTGCTTCAAAAAAAAAAAAAAAGGACCAAATGACTCCATACACGCTCTGTAGACCCGCTCTCCTGACAACGGCACCGTATCACAGAAAAGCACTGTAGGCTAATTCAGGAAATTAATACTGTGGTTAAGTGGCTGATATTGAAATGGAGCCCAGACTCTCAGAAGAGCTTTCTGTGGCAATGCCAACACACGTGGGGAGCAAACAAAACAAAAAACATTCGAGGCGCACGATGTGAGGAGCAGCAATCTGGGAATAAAGATCTTGTAACTGACTTTTCCTTTACTTATATTCCACAGACGCCTGCTCTCATAAGATAGTATATATGTACATTTATGTACTATACATTATGTTAAGGTTTTGTTTTGAAGATGAACTACCCTAAATGATAATCTGACATTCTGTTATCACACTACGATTTAAACTAGAATGTAACCAATTCAAGTTTAATCTAAGCAAACATAAGTTTAAGACACTTGAAACTTTTCTTTGCCTTCTTCCCTACCTTGTCTTGAGGGCTGTTGGGTGACTACTCTTTTAAGGGCCTCTATATCTCACTGCCTGCTTTACAGCTAGGAACAGAGTAAACGGGCTGTTCAATGAATCATTAAAGACCTAATTGGAAGCTCAGGTGGAATAACAACCAGACAATCCTACGATCCTCCAGTAACAGGTCAGGCTTTAGAGCATTTGATCAGTTTGGTCATGGTTTGGGATTATGCAAGAATGACCTTGTGTAAATGCGGGCTAAATGCGATGGTACAAAAATACCACTGACAATAATTTTTAGCTATTACTGAGTTGTGCACCATTGAATCCAATGGATACCCATGATAGATGAATATATTCATATTTTGTATTGCAGTATCAAAGTCTAATTGTGCCCATACAAGTGGTGTCTTGTTTTCGGTTAGGCAAGACATTTCTGCAAGAACTAGCCTTGAGGTAGGAGCACACCAACAGAAAACAAACAAAACAAAAAAAAGAATTGTTCATTTCTCTTTCAGGATTTATTTAACTACTGCATCGAAAAGCAACTATAAAGTCAGAAAGGGCAGCATTCTCTCTGAAGATCACTAATATCCAAGGAAGAAACGCAATCTTAAAAAAAGAAAAGAAAAAACACCACTAAACAATATTCCTTTTACGCCGGCTTTAGTAATGCGTTTTCTGGAACAGTAAAGAATTGTGGCCACACAACTGTGTTTTTAAAGTCTGGTAACTGTTAGCCAAGTTAATCTGGTTTTGAATCATGAAACAAAAGGAAGAAAAGAAAAAAAGCACTTCTACAAACAGCTAAACATGAACACAAAATCATTACATTAAGACTACTTCCAGTAAGATAAACCACAGCTTCAGTTTTCATATTGCGAGTGAGTAATTTTATACATTTCACTTGCTACTCTTTAAAAACACAACCACAAGTGGAAATAAAGCACCAACTTACAAGGTTAGCAGATAACATGTCTTTGACTTACACCACCAATCCCTAACCCTCTGCAACAACATAGGGTAGAGTCTAAAAGAAAAACTTTCCTTTCGCAAATCCTCGTACAAGCCATGCTATACCAAAAGACTGTAAAAGAAAACCTCGGCTTTGTATTTAAACCCCAGGGTTTAATCGTACTTGCCCAGTACACCAAAATCATCCTTAGCAGCAGATGCATTTTATCTGCAAACCCGTGCCTGTAACTACAGCCGCTGCAGGATTTGAGATGCAAGTTACAGGTGAACATGGGCAGAATCAGATTTATCAGATGTTGTAATCGGACTGACCACAAAGCACATTAAAAAGGGCAAACGCTTAAAACCCTACCACTTTGTGTCTCTGTCTGCGGTTTACAAAAGGCACGGCTCTCTGTTTTGACTGCATCGCAAGTTTTCCACTTATTTATTCTGTTCAACCTTTCCAGCAGTGACTGCAAAGAAAAGGAAACAAATATCAGCCCTCCAAATCAGATTATTATATGCCAATGGGGATAAACATCCGCTGTTGTTTGCTGTTGACGGTTTTTGTGGGGGGAGCCTTCTAGCATGCAGGTTGTTTCAAACTACATTTCTGAAGCCTTGATGATGGCGTTTGTTCGGTTAGGCTACTTAAGAACATAAGACAGTTTACAAACGAGAGGAAGCCATTCGACCCATCATGCTCGTTTGGTGTCCATTAATAACTAAGTGATCCAATCCAATCTATTTTTGAATGTTCCCAAATGTTCAGACTTCATCCTTTCCATAGATAAGGGAACTGTTGTTTTTGTTTGTCTAGGTAGATCTCCCAATCAGAAAATGATTGTCTGTCCGATAGAGTTGTTTTACCAACATGACATGCTTAATTACAGAATGAAAGGTAGGATGTACTTCGTTCAAGTACTCTAAACAAAGTGTTGTTGTTTTTAGAGTAGTTACAGATTACTGATAAAACAACTGCAGTTCAGACCCCCTCCCCTCAACAAAGCTGTAAATCTCGGCTAATTTATTCAATCAACATATAAAAATATAACAAGTTCTCTTTACCTGAGAGGTCATTAAGACCTTAAGATGGCTTATAACATAGATAGTTGAGTAAAGTTAATAATGTCACTTGCCATAACAATACAACTTTCTGACAGAAATGTATGTAAAAATGATCTTACCATTACAGAGATCAAATATTTTTATCGTGAAGCTCCTTCCAACTGCATGTATAACCTTCCAGGATGAATCAGCAAAACAAATGACCAATAAATCAATCCGTTTGGTTCCGATATAGACACTGAAACTGTGCCCTTATCTGTCCATCGCCACATTAAACACCGAACACATCGAAACCAGACAATGAGACAGACGGCTTATTTGTTTACAGACACCTTCCTAAAGATAACCAAACACCCACGGACCGAGACTGGAGATCAAATGTAACTGTTTACTGTGGACTAGTAGCCTGCGGGTCATCAGAGTTAACACAATAATGAGGAGGAATTATTTATGTTTCTCACGCACACACGCACACACTTCCAGGCTTATTGCACAAATGTCCTCAACCATACCCTAAACAGGTGACAGTCAAGAGATACAATCACAACATTCCCATCACAAGGCAGAGACGAACTACACTATATGGATGCTCTTTAATATATTTATAAGTAGCACATGTAATATTAATGGAGAAAAGATATCAAATTAGACCAGGTATGTCAATTAAAAAAAAAAAAAAAATAAGCACATCCATATGCTTTTTCTAAGGAAGGTCGATCAAGGTCACAAGGAAAGTTGGATTTGGAGCATTAAACCTTCTTAGCAGGTATAGTTATTTTGTCTACTTAGATTTAGAAAGATGAAGAATACATTTAAAGAGAGCCAAGGCTTAAAATTCAACTTAAATGTATCCACCCTGTTAACCACACAGATACATATCTATATTGTTAGTCATCTGTAAACAAAAACGTACAAAATGTCCTAAATCTTACACATATTTACAGGTGAAAGAGAACCACAATATTATATAACAACCATTTCAGTTTTATAATAAGGGGTTGAGGTTGTCCACCGAACACAACTTTTATTGGGAGGAGTTGTACTAAAGTGTTGTGCTGCCTTTAAAGACACAGAATTATGTAACAAATTTGCCTTTGACAGAAGAAGCTACACTGTGATAAGGTGTGCCAAACGCATCGTGATTCGTGAGCGCATTTTTCTCTGAATTGTTATTGACCCAGGCATCCGAGGTGGTTTTCAAACATTTGCACATGAAAACAAATGGGTGACACTCTGACATCAGATTCAAATTAATGGTGACACATATATTCCTCTCGGTCAACGGCCAAACTACCTTGGAGCCTGATGACAGAAGATAGCAGAAGTTAAACAAGGCTGGGCCTGATTAGGATTTGGTTGCGAAATCTCTTCGAGAGATCTAGATGTAGAATGTAATTTGCAGAATAAAAAACAGCTGAAATCTTGTTCGGGTATCTGCTAGTACGGTAGCTAATTAATTCCCTAATCTCAGAAGTTTCCTGAAGTAGCCCAGTGAGTCAGCTTTCAACTCAGCAGCTGGGTTTGTCTGTAGCAATAATTCACAACATTTTGTGTTAGATAATCACGTAAATACGGCTCTCCACGTCTACGCCAGTAATTCAAAACCAACGCCCAAATATAGACAAGTGCAAGGAAGGCACCTTTCGAATGAGACGTTAAACTTTGGTTTTGACCTGCTGTAAACAAATCGCATCCTTACATTTCATTTCAGGATTATATTATCTAGCCTATCTAAAGTTCACCCTGTAGTCCTTCCTCACTTTATCTGCGGTTTATAGATTTGCTCCTATGCAAGTCAAAATTATCATGACTAAGACCAAAGTCAAATTCAACAGTTTTGTTCAAACTAAGGAAACTGAAGTAGATCAAAAGATACTTGCTTGATTTGCTGTTCAAGGTAGATATAACTTGACTTCTTCAACACACAGAGAGACATTATGGAAGAAATCAAGAGTGCAAATGGGATGGACTACATTTGGAAGAAAAGTAACACTAGTAAAAGGAAATCTACCCATTTGCCTGAAGAGAAAAGTATCTGATTAGTGAATACTGCCAGTGCTCACGTATGGCTGTGAAACAACTAAACTCAAAAATAATACAGAAACTGGGAAAACAGCACGGAGAGAGAGAGAGGCATGCTTGGAATAACAAGAGACAGAACAACAAATACATAGATGTGAGAACAAAGAGCACGTGACATTACTGAAAATGAAAATGTTCAAATGGCAAAAACCAGACTGCAAGAACAGAGCAAAGATGGACAAAAGAATCCCAAGAGGTGGAAAAAATACCTAGAACAGCACAAAGGATGGAAAGGTTAGGCCTAAATAAAATGGTTTGCTGGTGTGACAAGAGACGTTGTGCATCAAATTATATGAGGTCTTCATCCAGATCGATATAGGCTGATGATGATATAGATATATAGGCCTAGACATACACATGTATAAGAATACAGGTGGAAATGTAGCTTGTTTGCCTGACAACACAGAATGCTGCAAACTTGAAGCCTTTCTGGTTCACTTTCCCCAAGTGCACAGAAAGCACCTAAACTCTCATCATTGGCAGATCAATATTTACACTATCTGCCCCAAACAGGAGCCCGTCCTACTTTAGCTCAACACAAACAACATTCAATGACCATCTTACTGCGAAATGGCTCATAAAAAAATCATTTAAAATGAGTCACATGAAGAAACAAACCCCGATGTTCTGTAGGCCTGCAGCTAAGGAGTCTGTGACGAGTCTTTTACAAAAATATTTGGCCGGTGCCTACACCTCATGTGAGTTAGAAACAAAAGCTGTATACAGGTTTGGCAAGCACTTGGAAGATGCGCAAGGCAAGGCATCATTACACACCTTGACATCTGCATCGCTGGGAGGACACCAGTGCACTGCTGCCATGTCAACGCAAGTTCTCCTCACCTAGTGGAGCATATTTCTGAATCTCAGCAGTGCATAACAAGGTGGGGCCCCAACTTCCTCAACTGGGACACGTCTTCTTTACTGACAGGGGCAAAACACTGTTGTTCTAACCGCTGTAAGCCACTGAATCAGAACAAATAGGCTCTCCCAAAGTTTTATATATAAAAAGACAACCAATAAATCATAAGTGACAGATGAATCGCAGATCGTAGCACGGCAAGATCTTCAAATTGTGGCTGCTTTTCATTCCAAACCAATCTCTTAATCAGGCACAAGTCTGCAATGTGAAGTGCACCTTTGATACGAGCCGAGGGTTAAACAAGGTCATTGTGTTTTGGTGTATTATGTTACGCTCGTGTATTATTCAAGAAATGCCAACTCACTGCCACTCGAGGCTTGTCATAACCACAAATCAGCACATGGCCATTGTCTCCCACTACTGCCATATTTAAAATTCCCTGGATTATTTCATTAATATATATATGTACACACTTACAGAATTGCAAAGTTTTGAGGACCACATACAAAACTTCCTACAGTAGTATTAAGAGTTTTCATATACCTGTATCTTAAAACAAAAAAACACCCATTTTCCGATCTACGCCGAATCAGACAGCCTACATTCGCGTCTGGGAGTTGCGGGGCATCGCCGGCCTGCTGAAAACTTTTTCCATCTATGACGTCATGCCGCTAAGGCGCAGAAGTGGGACAGTTTCCTTACCATGGTGCTGCCGGGGGTCCTGCTCTCGGGATATGCGCCGCTGGGCATGGGCAATGGCTTGGCTAGACGGGCTGGGAGTCTGCGTTGACTTGTTATGGCTCATAGGTGGGGAGCTGGGAAGGGAATCGTAGTCGAACGAGAAATATCCACTGGACGACCTGGACAGCGAGCTAAACAGCGGGAACCTCGAAGCGTAACCGCGGGGGCTATGCGGCATCGTAATCCCTCCCCGAGTCGGATCCGCTTCACCGGAGCGGCTGGGCACGGAGTCTGGAGGAGCCAGCGCACTGCTCTGCGGGCAACGTGCTCCGGGGCCGGGCTGCAACTCTCCGCCTTCCCCTCTTTCACAATCTAGGGTGGTCGGGCCATTCGCTTTCTTTTGTCCTCTGCGGAATAGATAAGTCAGGGAATAAGATTAGCACATCTGCCTTTGCATCTCGTCCAGCGCATCATGTGTTGTTGTCGTTTATGTGGCGGAATGGTTGGGGTTGAGTTTGGTGGATTTTGAAGTTTATATGTAGTAAACATTTGATTGCGGGTCTACTGTACGCAGTGTAGTGAATGGCAGCTGCACACTGATTGTCTACAGTGAAAACGTGCAGATCTGAACGACGCATCTGACGCAAACTACAACTGGAGGGCATGCTTGGACACACTTCGTGGTTGCGGCCGGGTTGCGCAGATGTCCGCAGTTCTGCGCGGCTCCACCAATGGGAGCGGTGGGATTCTGGACAACTGCGCTACAAGAAGGCGACCCACATACTTGCACTTATATAAGCCTATTTCGCCTAGTCGCCCCCATAGCTGCCTCTTCCTTACTGCATCCCCTATTGTTCCACACAAAGTGCTGATGGCAGCACTTTCTGCTCCTGCCAGTCCCCCCCCCACCCCCTCTCCTTTGTAGACTTGTAGTAACTGCGTCACCATAAACTGCACTTTCAGCCAAGTGAACTTCCCAATTACGTTCAATGCAACATATACGTAGACAATTTATAGAAAACAAAAAATGGCAAAAGCTGCACCAGGCAGACACGTTTTAAGGAAGTCTCATTGGCTTGTGTCACCCTCTGATTTCTTGTTTATTTTGTCGGTAATCGGTTTTAACAGGCATTGTGAGTGTTTTCCGCAACTTTAGTTCGTTTAATTGCTTTATTTTAGTACAAAATATCAAGTTATATCCAGGTATGAAAAAACACATACACGAATACGAACATATACACAGATTAGACAGAAAGCGATTTATAGACATACACCAAATCGAGCACTTGCTTTTTTGTTGCCACACACCTCAAGTATTTATTAATGCCACTTCCTTGACCCGACTTAAAACTTGAATACTTACATTTTACGGACATACGCACTGTATTACAACAATCCATCAAGCTTCATTGATAAACGGTCAAAGAAAAGTGATAAAAAAAAAAGGTGAAAGGACAGTTGTGACTCGGGGGCTGCGGCGGCGCTGCGCTCTCCGGCTCGGCCGAGTTGTGAGGGCTTTCTCGGAACCTGCGTTTAAAGACCAAAACACAACACGGCCCGACACCGACAGCGGCCACTCATTGGACGGGGGTTTGTGATGGACAGGCGCTTGGGAGGGCGCTCATTGGAGGAGGGTGGGAGACTGACAGTCTATCAGCCAACCGTCGCGCCCGGTGACGTCATCAGCGCCGCCAGGGGGCCGGACTTGGCGCGACGCGAGTGTGCGAGCGCCGGACGGCGGCAGAGCGCAGAGGCAGAGGAGCTGGAAGTGTGTCGCGGCGTAATAGAAGAATAACAATCATAAAGTCGCTGACAGCTTTAATCGCTCCCCACTTTCACACAAGACAGGGTCAGCGGCACTAACCCACCCTTCAAGATAATACGGCCACTTCCCGCGTGTGTCCTTTTTGAGCACGCTTCGGCTTTAGCGATCGCGGGATCATGTCTTCTAGCAATCGAAGTTAAACTATGTATTGCATTTGCAACAATTATACAGATCTCTACTTAAAGGACACACTGTGGACACATGGGTGTAACCAGCAGCTTCAATTAGTAATACATGAGCTATTATAGTAGGCATCTGCGGAGTCCGGCGAGGCGAGATGGGGTAAACAAACGCGTTGATTGGATACAACTTTTTATTAGGAAATTATATATATATATATATATATATATATATATATATATATATATATATGCATCCGTTTTATCTCGCTGCCAATGTCCAATGTGTGGACTCACTAAGCGGGCGCAGGTCTTGCAGGCTGTCCCACGCCGAGCGGCTGCAGCGCTGCGTGTTTTGCGCGCAGTTTGACAAGTTCGCGTCCACGCACAGCTCGTATCATAAGTCATGGAGAAAACCTGCACAGGCTGTGGTCAACAAGCTCAAAATGCTGATCTTGAATTTACTATAATGGCTTTTACTGTAAAAGTTGTCCAGACGTTTTTCTAGCGTTTCTTCGTGTGTATAATATACATATATAGGCTGTAAAGAATGCGTGTGTGCGTGTGCATAGTAGGCTAGACAAACAGACGCACATCACACCTGCATGCACCATCCAGCACATTATATCACCATCAAAAGGGTTTCAAGGCAGCGGGCCACTTACCTGCATCAGCCAACGCAGATATGTTGTTTTCAGTGTTATTAATAAAGGAGCATTGAAGAAGAATACAAAAAACGAGTTCTGGTTATTCCAAAAGTCCCAAGATTATCTGCAGCAAGGGCTGATCGTGTTTAAGTTGTGCATTTCGTACAAGTTGCTACAATAGACCATACAGGAAAAAAGAAAAGCGACGAAAGCATGCCGTTTAACTGGCCCTTACCTGGACAGATCGGACATATCCACAATGGCGACTAACTAGCGGCACATTGACAGTTGTAACAAACGAGCGAAAAAGAAAAAAAATCTGCGGACGAACTTGATCATGTGTGACTCACCCCCAGCCAGGCGAAAAAGTGTAGGTGTGCCAAAGACGAGCTTATTGTGCGAGTCAAAACTGAAATGTCACAGCGATCAGACCGATAGAAACCAGTATCAGTCTGAGTCGATTCTTTTTTTTTTTCACGACAAGAGATCCCTTCTTTAAAAAAAAAAAAAGAAAGAGAGAAAAACAATATTTGTACGGCGCTGCGATGGCACGAAGTCATCAACTTCCTTCGCAGTGTGAACGCGTTTGAAACGGCAGCGAGAGACACAGCGGCTCTCCCCGCCTCGCCCCCGCCTCGCCCCCGCCTCCTGCGCGCTGGGGGACGGGTCTGATTACCATACAGCGAGCTCAGCCAGGTAGCGATCCCGTCCTGTCTTAACTATTCATCAACTAAACACATATGTAGGCTTTATAGTGAGATGCATTACATTATTATTAATAATAATAATAATAATAATAACAGCAACAACAATAATAATAGCAGGAAGAAGCATCAATTCCATTTCTAATCTTTATGGTGCAGCATTTGTATTATATCTAGAAAGTCCAGCGCAATATATCAACGGGATCAATAGTCAAAAGATGTGAAGGTGGAGAGTTGTGTTCATGTTGTCACAACGTTGTCAACCCGTTGCTTTGTCCCCAGCCCCGTGATGGTGTTCAATGTTGCAGACACGTTGTGTGTTACTAGGCTGAGTAAACCGCTCTTTTCCCAAATCCAGACGCGCTTTCTGTCATAGACTCCCGTTCCTGTGTTTGTTGAGCCCTTTTTTTATTTATTATTATTATTTATTTATTTTTTGGGGGGGGCTGAATGATGAGATAAAACGCAGTCTTTACATGGTTAATTGACTGGTTTTACCCACACAATAGTTTCATATTAACTGCCCGTTAAAGTACTTCCAATAAAAATAAATTGGCTCTAAATAGCGATTACAGGATCATGTTTTTAAGCGCAGTTCTGGTATAGAGATCGCCGCGTTCTGGTTCCGCAGATGTCCGCAGTTCTGCGCAGATTTGTACAATCCCACCGATCCCATTGGTCGAGCGGCGCAGACCCGCGCACAACTGCGGACCTTTGCGCAACACAAACGCGACCAGTGCACTGCTGCTGCGCTACTTCTAAAACAGGAGGCGAAAATGTCTTCCAGTTAGGCTATCGACAATGAACGTCATCCGCGCAGGTGTTTAATTGAAGTTTTACAACGAAAGAGAAGAGTTCCTCGCTTTTCCCGAGTCGCTACACAATCTTGACTGTGTGAATTGTCATTCTTCACTGCGGGCTTGCGTTGTTACAATATCACTGATCTGTTTTCTGAAATTACTTCTTGCACGTCCTCTATTTGAAGCTTTGACACATTTTATCTCCTGCAGCTTCCTTAGAGATATTTGCATCCGTTTGACATTTCATCCTTTCTTTTTGGTAATCTCTCCATTTAACACATTAGGTAACTGTTTGGGAGGGTATGTACATTTAATTCTAAAAGCATTTATATTTTCTAATTCGATTTTAGATACTTAGTTTAAGAAAATCTGATTTTAAATTTATATTTAACGCTATTTTAACGACTGCTTTTCATTATATATATATATTAGTGAAATTGTATAAATATACTATAATGTATATATTTCATAATATTTATGACTGTACACACATGTCCAACATTTATCGAATTTATCTGCACATTAAAATAATAATGCAGTGTCTGGACAGACTTTATGGTCTGCTATAGCCATTCAATTGTGGTCGACATTGTCTAAAATGTCTCCGTTTAAATTTTCAACCTAAGTGCGCTGAAAACTTGTCTGATCTGATGTATGGATTTTAAATAAACCCTTTATCTAGCCACACATAGGTTTACTCAAACTGAAATATCTTTTTAAGAGTGGGTGTGCAAAAAGCCACAGGAGAAAAAAGAAAAGAAAACGGAGACCTTTCTATGTCTAAATCTTCAGTCAACAACTTAATAATATAACACACAAACAAACATAACATTTCAAGTATATATTTAATGCATGTATACACTATTGAATAGTCAAGTTGTGTAAATGTCAATGTCTGCCAACATCGAACTCTATTTTAATTATTTAAATAGGATAAATGTACAGCCAAAACCGGAAATCAAAATCTTAATCATAATAATATATAATTATAACATAAACAATAACATTAAGCTTGTATAAATGGGACATTACACATCGTACTGTTGCGTTGGTTGCAGATTCAAATGTGAAATGTAGCACTAACTCGATTATTATTTATGAAAGATTATTAATAATAATAACAATAATAATATTAGTTATAATAATAATAATAATAATAATAATAATAATAATAATAATAATAATAATAATGACAATGATCTGAGAGTATCCGTAGCCAATAAAAGCAGTTTTTAAATCCTTGACTCATTTCACACGTGAAAATAGTAATAAAGAACAACGGCATAAACAAGCGATCTGCAAATACTCAATATTAAAATGAGTTAACACACTGTTTTATGAAATGATGCTGATATTAAAATCAGGCTTTAGAGTACATACCACATGCATGCCTTCAGTTTGAACTGTGTTGAATCTGTAGTGATTTAAACCCGTTTTAATCATCTGTAGAAACACTCGCCCACACACACCAAATGACAAAATCAAATAACGCACGGCTGCCCCGTTTCGGAGAATGAAACCAATGAAGTGTTTATTATTATTATTATTATTATTATTATTATTATTATTATTATTTAAAAAAAAAATTATTTCAATTTCATAAACAGGCGGCAGGAGATAAAATGTCACAGGCATAGCGTTTTCTTGTATCATAATTTATTTTCTGACGACCTAGTTAGGTAGTGTTAACAACAATTTACATTGGATTTTAATATTTTACAAGTGCAACATCAAAAACACATTCACCGAGAATGATTACTTTAAATTCGACCAAAATTAATGTTTCCAAATGTCATTTCAATGTCATTTTTACATCAGAGAACATACAATATACAATAAATGCACTGTATAGCTTGCTTCCTTAGTTCCACCAGTTAATATGTATAGAAAAAGGTTTATTCATTTTCCTTAAAAAAATAATAATCCTAACTTCTACTAGTTATTAGTAAATCTTTAACATTTATCAGTCTATATATATCACAAATGCTTGTGTATAGATTACAAATTTGTTTCTATAACTGTACTGTTATTGAAGTAAGTCTATTGTTCCAACACCCATAATCTGAATTTAATGCTTTGCTTTCCCATCATTCCTCATTCATTCAGAAGGGGGCCGTTTAATGCTGGTTCACTGTAGAAATTATCTTAATTCTCTAGTTATAAAATACTGATACTGTGGCTAATACATCTTTTCTAGGAGACTTATAATAAAGTAAATGTCATACAATAACACGTAGTTACTGTGTGGTACAGGAAGTATACAGAAAAACTAGTAATAAGTAGATATATGGCAGTTGGTACAGAACAGATGGCACAAGATGTGGGGGGGTGGCACTGACCTTAAAACATATCTATTTCAACTTGAGTGGGTGAGACCAGCAACTCTGGCTTGCAGGTGCCACTGAATTCATGTTAAGAGTATTGTGGGACGTGTTTGTAGTGGTCGGTCAAGGGTTGCCCATGTAAGGCGATCAATGGGGTTCTTTGCCCAGGGATGGGTGAGGCGACGGCAGAGGTGCAAAACCCAGAATCTTCACAGTGCACCTGCTGTGAGCATCCAGGTTGCCAATTACAGTAAGATAAGGCATGACAACTGCTAAAAGAGAAGTGATTGGTCCTTTTCCACAGTCAATGGGGTTTGGGGTGCAGTCTGCAATGAATCCCACAGATCGGTTTTGTTGATCACATCCACACATTGGCAAAGTGTGTTGCTGCTAAGCCTCAAGCTAATGTTGGCATGACAAAGTATTACTCCCAGACATATTTTGTTAGCACTGAACACAGTATACAACATTAGCAGGTGACCAATGAAAACATTGCTGTTTATTTACTCAGTGCTCTGTATGATTAAAGCACTATCAGCTTCTGTAAATAAATCATTTTCAAGGTGGATTGCGTGTATTCAGTTCTTTAAATGAAGTTCTGAGATGCACGATTTCCTAACATGATTCTAGAATTCTAAATAGGATACATTTCTTTACGTGTGGCATCCAGGAAAGATGCATGGAAGGAACTGCCCAAAAAAGATGATCAACTAGACATATCAATAATTAGAGAGATGTAGACTGATCAATGTGGAAATGTATTTTACTCCCACTAAAAATAATATGGAACTGGGAATGCATACAACCACTAACACTGCAATTAAATGTTCCTAAAAAATAATCATTCTAGAACCAGGGGGATATGGATCTGTAAACAATCAGATGACAAGAATAAATGCAAATGTGATTTAAATGCACTACTTGTCAGAAGGAACCTACACAGGGTATAAAGGGTAAACAAACAGCTTATTCAGAGGAATTTATGTACTCTAGGATATAATCTGAAAAAGATCTAAAAAAAAAAAAAAAATCACATTCAGGGAATTCTCCTTTCGTTTTTGAGAACGTTTCCCTCCGCAGCCTGGCTGTGTCGGGATCAGAAAGAGGAATGACCAGCGGCGTATCAATTGCACGTGGTGGGTGGGGGTGGGATTCGGTGAAGGGTGAGATCACAGTTTGGAAGTGGGTTTGGCAGTCTTCCCATGGGGCCCTGCAGGTTGCGGATGCAGAGGAGGGGAGTAGAAAGCCCATTCCGCCCTGGGATTGGCTACCCCTGCGATCGGTGCTTGGACACAGCAGGCAGGGATGTTGAAGTCTGACACAACGTTCAGAGCTTCGTCTTTCACCAGTTTACACAGGTCCAGCCACTGAAACAACAAGCAATGAAGAGTGATTAATCAAGCAGAAGCTGTATGGTGCACAGGCAGTCCATTTCCTGGCAAAATAAGGTAAATTAGTAAGCAGCAGACATTCAAAAATGGACCATTGCCATGGATTTGAAATTTAAAGTACTGAAGATGGGCAGTTTGGCAAAATGAAAATTAAGGTGTTCCTACCCAAAAAACTAAACAAAAGTTGGGGAATCTATAGCTGTCCAGAGGCCTGTATCAAGTTAATGAATTAATTCGTTAATTTCACTATATGTGGGTTGAAAAGCACAACATAAATTAAAGGTAATATTATTAGTAGTAGTAGTAATATTATAGAGTAAGATGGAAATATTATAATGGTTCTAATAAACTGAATAGTAAGAGAAAGACAAGGTGCGTCTAATTTATTTAAAGAGAGAGTGGGGGCCTTTGTAACAGTATCATGTGAGGAGCAACATAAAAATAGCTTTATAAAAACTACTAAAAGTACATATACAGAACTGCGGGGAAGTTTCAGTTTCAATAATTTACAGATTTGGTCCGAAACTTAAGTGTTTAATACCGAAAACCGACACATTTAACAAGATAGTTATGCAGTATTTTAGTTGAAACTTTTCCACAGAGATTTTTATGTATCATTCTTTCTGCTGTTGTAATTGTTCTTTTTGTCTTGCCTTCTAATATTAAAAAATACCTTTGTGGTTTGGGTTTGCATTATTATTACTGAAGGGATTACAAAGAGAAAACGTGGCAGACACCTCAAAACTGAATTAAGGTTTCTCACACTAATCTTAACCACAACTTCCTATTTTAATATTAATATCTGGGGACTCTCTACATATCAGGCTTTATAAGGGTTAAAAATGAAAAAGTTATCTGAATCTTGAGATTTATATGGGGACAACATACAGTCATTCAAGTCTTCAAACAGATGTGTGGTTAGGCATCAAGTGAATGATCTGGTCTTCTTAACCGTACGATTATTTAAGATAAGTTATAATTGGATAAATATACATCAAAAATCATCCTCAGATTTTTTTTGGTATCTGTATTGCAGTAACAACTCATTATATTTAGTGTGATTTTGACTGCAGGATTGTTTCACCTCTATAATAATATATTTTATATGATGCATGATAAGATTATGTTCAATACTGGTCAGAGGAATGTCATGCAAGTCAAACTTAGAATCTTTAATCTTGAACAGAGTTTTGAAAATCTCGATGATCAGTGACAAAAGACAACACTGAAGTTTAACAATGAAACTAAGGTCACCAGTGTAAATCAAAAATACATTTGTGTAGGACTCAAATAGGATAAATGTCTTGAAACAAACTACCTCTCTTGTATTCTTGCATTAACTTTGCACTGCACTTGTTCTTCAACCCCAGCATGCATATAGACCAAAACAGAGGACATCTATGCAAACTAATCCTTTGAGGATCCTTTTCAATATTAAAACACTTCCACACGTTATATTTAACTTGAACTTAAAAAGCCCTGATTAGGAATATTAAGAATTCAATCAGGTTGGTTTGAACAAAAATAAGCACTACAGTGTGGCCTCATGACACGCTGCGCTAGATTCCGGTAACTCAAAAATTATCATATTAGATCAGATTGAGAGCCACAGGCCCACGGTTCTGATAATAAAAGAGACAAATACAACCTACAGAAGTTATTTTTACATTTGTCTGCATGTGTTTCCTTTGACATTGGAATTACTTGTCATCAGTTATTTAAAGAACCAACAGTGATCTTTTCAATATGGGCGCTATTCAAATATGCACGAGAAAGAGGTGACATATGGACACAACTATGTAACAGATATAATACGGCCATTGCAGTTTGTGGTAATGCAGTGCTATGCAGTTCTCCATACATCAATCCATGCATTTCTCTTACACATGCACCATGGGTATGCCCCAGAGCTTGCTTTCTTTGCAACTGTGGCACACCAACAATTGTGTGTGACTCTTAAAGGCACAAAGCAACATGACTGCAAGGCAAAACAAAGCACATGCAAATTTTGACCTGCTTTTCCTCCGTTGTACAAAATGTACTTTCAATATTTGGGCCTTTTACAATCACTTTCAACCTTTAAAAGCCACACGTCTTGCATAGGGTTAGCATTCCTCACGAGTTTTCAATGACTTCATTGGACTGAATATTTGTACCGATACACTCAGCATTGACAGTTCATTAAGGAAGGATATTGAGCACTCACATTATTGACACAGGGGTCTGGCGATTTCATATATTCTTTTATAGTTTTGTGTAATGTAGACAAAAGGTTTCAAAGACATAAAAAAATGCATTAATCCATCGTTGGGCAGGGACTGTCTGTCCTCAGAGGTGAGGTATGTTTTGCTTACAGGTACGATAAAAAAAAAGGAATAATAGCTTTTGTCCCAAGTGGATTACACAAAGTAAAGTATGCATCAAGTACTGCTGTTGCAGAGCCATTCCCAACAGGAAGTGATGTCATGCCTCATGTGACACAAGGCAGCTTGGAAAGTTGGTAAGTTGCTCCGGGTGACAGACGGTGAGTCAGTTGTGGAGTTGGGGCTTCAAGGAGCTTTGTGTGAAAAGGCCAGAGGTAACTGGTGGAGACTATTTTTTCATTTATCTACACATCCTACCCCACAACTTACAAGTTTTTGTTTTTTAGAAATGTGTAGAAAATGTATTACAAATAAAAACTGAAATAGCTTGGTTGGATAGGTGTTCACCCCCTTGTAATAGCACTCCTGAATCGCCTTCAAAATCACACACTAAGTTAAGTGGCCTCCGCCTGTGTTAAACTGCAGTGATTCACATGATTTCAGGTTAAATTCAGCAGTTCTTGTAGGTTCTATCTGCTGGGTGGTGCATTTCAAAGCAAAGACTCAACCATGAGTACCAAGGAGATTTCAGAAGAACTCTGGGTCAAAGCTGATGAAAGGCACAGATCAGGGGATGGGCAAAAAAAAATATCAAAGGCTTTGAATAACCGATGGAGTCTCACTGCATACTTTAAAAATGAATATAGGTTAGATTAGATTTATTCATTTATTTAACAAAAGAAGCCCAATTTTAGAAGCCCTTCATCGCAATACTGTACCATCTACCTCTGCAATTTCCAAATCTCAATTTAGTGCCATCTGGTGGCAGTGGAACAAAACACGTGGATGCTTTTCTTTCAACCTATTCTCGCCTTAAGCCTCAGGACACAATACGATTCCTGTTCCGTTCGAGTCTGTGAAGATGCTGGTGGCTCCTTCCTTACTGCGTTGCTCATCCCCTGCAGGGGCATTATGTTCAGAGTTGAAAAAATTTAATGCAAAATTAAGAGTTCATCTTTTGTCTCTTTGCAAGCTAAAACTGATGAGTCATCACTACCTCATGGAAGGCAATAAGCGGCATCCAGACAGGAGGAGGCGAGACTGAAATCCTGGCACAAAGCACGATTGTTCTTAAGTTATGAAAGCCGACACTGTCGCATAGCTTGGCAAACTATATTCCGCTTACACTGCAAAACCCACGGCGGTCTCTTTTCTCTCTGAAATACCCAGTCATAGATGTGTGGGCCAATGCTAACAGCACCATACATATTGAATACATTCAGATTGCTTTGATTCCCAAGACAGCAATAGTATTTAGGATCGTGTGCCCCCAAAACAGGCACGATTAAAGCAATTCTGGTTCTGGTCGAAAGGAATAATAACAAGACCAAATCTAAGAGTAAACAGAACCTCCTCTTTTCAATGAGGGGATGGAGGGCGTGTGTTTGGACAGCTAATGTGCACTGTGAGGCCTGGGCCATCCTGGAGGTCACATTAGAGGGCAGCTTCACATAAGGCAGGCACTGTGGAGCAGGAGAAGGGAGGAACAGAGCACATTCCCTGCATTTCTTCATGGGAAGGAACTGTCCAGTATTACTGTGGTGCTGAACAAGAAACACCACAAAACGCCTGTTGGGCCTTCACTACTGTGTAGTCGTGCTTTTCAGCTCTCAGTGTATTTGATGGTGGGGTTTTTTCCCTTCTGCTTTTTGAGAAGGGCATTAAACTGAGCTCATAGGCTTTTTGGTGCAAGGTCACACTCAGCTTAAGCACTATGTATTAACAGAACATTTATATAAAACATAAAAATGTGTAGAATACATAAAATATGAAACCAAGCCATAATTCTACACAAAAATAAGTTAAATTGTTAAATAGTTAGTCGGTCTAATACCCAGGATGACTTTAAAAAAACTTTACGGACTTAGTTGCATCTTCCTTCACATTAATTGCATTGTACACATTTTTAAGAAAATACACCGTGTTTAATGTTCCCAGTGGATTCTTTAAAAGACTCGTATTAAGGAACGATGGGAGTTTCTAATATCTTAGGACTGAACAGTATCTAAATGCATTTGGATGGATTTGATACATTAGTTTGTAAAAATCGAATTTACTAACTTACAATTTACTACTACACATATTTACATTGATTTCTAGCTTTGCTAATATGAGAAGCATCTTGTTAAAATGATCTTGAATTTCCCACACATGGTTTAAGATGTTTAAGACTAAGATGCAATTACTAGGAAGTCTAGTAGTGTCCTTTTTTTACTTCAGTTTAGAATTAGCAAGTTACACATTACATTTTCTTTTATTTTCCCATGCTGGTCAACACTTCAGTATGCTTTCACATTATAAACGCACACTGTTTACCTCCCCCTGTAATCTTTAGCACTCGTTAAACGATCAGTTCGGAATCAAGTAACTTCAACTTTGTCCAGTACAAACAGTGTATTTATTCGTAGAAGAGTGTGTTAGGGGTTGGGGGCGGTGTGAAAACAAAAGATAAGAAGCCAGGCCCATCGCAAGCATGAAAGGAAGAGAAGCGGCATACTTAAATAAGCACGCACTGACAAATGGAAGGTATCCAGCGTCCCGCCCAACAGACTGCTTTAATTTTGGACTACTGCTTTAAAGTCTGCCATGTGTGACCTAATTAGACAACTCACCCTCAGTCTAAGGGCCCCTAAAAACAGCTTGCATTCCTGCAGGACTCAGCTGGCGGGGATGAGACACGAAATCGATAACTGATGACTCACCGCCTCTCCGGTCTCTGGTTCCCATGAAGTCAGAAGGCCCTTGTGGGACCAATATTGACCAGTGTAATGAGAAAGGCTGGTCAACAATAGCAGGGCGACTCTGAGGGCCTGGAGGCACACTGAGAAAATTCACACCCAAATGCCTTTACTGCAGCCAGCATTGTTCCACTCCTGCTCCCAAAGGGCCTGGCTTATTTTGTTAAAACAGACCTCCAGGGCATACGAGACAAGCTGCTCTGTATTTGCACTGTGAGCTGGAGGTCTCCTGGGATTGTCTGATTAGAGTGGAGCAGCCAACAGCCAGGGATATGGAGGAAGGCGCAGTGTGTCAATCCTGCTAGCAAGAGAACTCCTAGCCTCCCCCACTCAAAAAAAAAAAGCTGACATGAAAAAAAGAAAAAAGAAAAACTCATGAATCACTCTGCTTACTTAAGTAAACTGTGTGCATTTGATAAGTACGTGAGGGTTGTCCTTTTCGTATTTTAGGTTTTCAATCAGAATCGGAAAATAAAACACTACCAGGCACCTCCTTAAACCAGTCAATGCCGTTACAATAAAGAGTTTAAATCTCTTTAATTTTGTCAAATTTTGTCATTTGCAATACAAAACCGTTTTAGGTGGGAGCTGAATTTCTTGGTATGATGAATGGAAGACTATTCTTGCGGAACTAAGTGTGTGTACTGTGGACAACAAAAAGAATGTTGAAAATTCATGAAGCTCAAAAAAATAAAAAATAAAAAATAAAATGCACACCTACACAGCAGAGTACAGTATCTGTATGTTTGCCAAACGTCTAAACAAGCATACATGCAGTCTGAACAAATATTAAACTGGGGTTAAACTGAGCTGCGGCCAATATATACTAGGCTGAGCATGGCGGTAACCAAAGTGATGTTATCAGGAGATGATTTTCATTGGCACCATTATCCTGTGCCCGGGATATTTCAATTTGCTGATAATATGCAGAACTTGACATTAACAGCACTGATAGGACTGTAGTATCTGTGGTGGGAAACATTACGGTCTCTGAATATATCCAAACTACTTGTGGATCGACACCAAATAGTCCACTAGTCAAGTCTGGCAGTTCTGTCAACTTTGCTACATGTACTACAATGGCCTTCATCATTTCAGTCTGCTCATATAGCAACACTAAGGGGGGTAATAATTATGAGCTCTATGGAAATCTTTTCCTCATACGACTAAGAGAGGAAGAATCAGAACAAAATGATTGACCTGGATGAAAAATACGTGTTTTTGTCTTGGCTTAAAAGGATATTTTACAGGGAAACATTAATCTCATCAAATATCTTAAAAAGTAAAGCACTTTTCCTTCTTGATAAAGACAATTAAAAATTTGATTATTCACTCATATAAATGGTATAAATGGTTTCCTATTAAGCCACATGTTTAAATACCCAGAAGTAAAAGTCAGAAGTTGTTTATTTATTTATTTCTGTAGATGGTTCATTTAGTTGTGGTCAGAATGTGAGAATTTCATTTAATTTGAGCTTAAGAGCTATTAATATAACTGTGCTATATTTATGAAACAGAAACTTTGACGTGGTTGTGACTGAAAGGTGATTGGTGGGAGTACTAAACTGGGGAGGCTGCAGTAAAGCAGGATATGTACCTTGCCACATTTGCATTCGGTGTCTCGGCCTTGGAAAAACAAAAACACACTGGCACCTGTGAGCCTGCTTGCAACACGCTAGTGTCAAAACACCGCTCCTCTGCTTCTACATGCTTGAAAGTGTGGGAGGCCCGTTATTAATACATGGTGTGTTTGCTGACAACCAACTGTGAACAACTGAAAATCCTGACTCGAGTCCAGGGAGCGATTCATGGAGGTCGGGGGCAGGGTGGGTCCTCGTCTTCTGCGCCGTTTTCCAAATAGATTGCCAGCTAAACCAAACTAGTTCTCTTTTACCATTGATCTTTCGGTGTCACTTAAAAAGATACTGGACTGCCAGTAATGTTGCCTGTGGGGAGTGTGAAGACAGGACTCCTTTCTTGTCTCGGTGTAATGTGAATGCTCTCCTGAGGGTGTTTCTCTGATTGGTGTCAAATGAGGACAATCCACTTCAAAGAATGAAGAAAAAAAGTCTGCCAGGAATGTGTGCAAGCCTCTTCACTGACTTATGCAAGTATTTGCTGAATAAAGTGATAGAGCATCTATAGAATGGACTATCCTGTTTTAAACATGCAAGATCCCAGATATGTATGTATTCAGTGGAAAGTGAAGATGTGTGTGAGCCAGACTTTGCAAATTGATCAGCTTTTGTTTTAGGGAGGAGTGGAGTTGACTGACCTAGATACAACAACAGATAGAGAAAGAAAGTGGCAAATGACACTACGGTATATTTAGCACAACACTCATCTCTGCTTTGCCACGTGCACAAAACAAAACAGATTTTGAAATGTCTCACCTGACTCCTTATTTGCCTGCTGGTGGTTGGTGTCAGATAGTTGTGCTCCAGATACCAAGCCCTCTCCTGGTATACAAGATTGGTCCCGTGCAAAAGGCAAAACTAGCATAAAAACACACAAGGGTGACACATTAGATTAGATCACTTTTTCACACAGCTTTTCACAATATACCACGGTCTGCCTTGCCTAGGTATGTCACTGCTGATCAAAACTAATGAGGTGACTTTCAAAGAGACCTTGCTTCATCACAAGGAGGTTTTGACACTTGTGGCTTGGCGATACCTTGTTGAACTCTTTCCCCCGATTAACCCAGTCGGCATGTGTTTCTCATACAGTGCTGGGCCTTGTAGGATAGTCCACACACAGCAGTTGCCACTTAAAGTCATTCTGCTAAGCGTTAATGCATTGTGACGTGCCGACGTGAACTAACAAACGATTTTCTTTCTCTGAATACTGGCAGCAAAAAAACCCAATTCTGCACTCGGTCAAGACCGGATTAACTACAAACACACACAAATTGGTGATGCAGCACTGCGAAATCTATCGTTAACAGCATGAACTGTTTAATGACCATCAATCATGTGTGAAGCAACAATGAGGTTTTCTGTTATCGCAGTCGCACCCCATACATTCACAGTCTGACTAAAGGAGCTAATTTCCCATGCCTGGTGCTCAATAGAAGATTGACCAGAACCATCCCCAGTTAATCAGATGTTATTATCTGGTGAATTGCTGGTTGAGTGGTAAATGTATTCATTTCCCAACTACAGATTATCAAGAAGATAATGACTACTTAATGACTAGAATTTCAATTGGGTATTACTGTGAACCATTAGATATTGTGCCCAGATAATTCTGGGTCAATCAGGAAAGAAATTAATGATCTTGTCCTGCCACTGAAGACGGAAGCTCTCCAAAACCTAGAGAATAGGGGTAGAAGGGTTCTGTTCACTCCATAGTAGATACTTCAAAGAAAATAATTATCTTTGAAACACCTAGTATAGCAGTGGTTCCTATTATTTTTTGTTTCATTTTAACGGTCTAATCAGACCTTAGTAGTGATGTAAACCCAGCTGGAAATGTCAAGTTAAAAATAAAATCCATACAAGGCACCTGAATTCTCCTACTGTGTGTAAGTTAAACAGTTATAAAAGTCAAATTAAAGCAAGTAATTAGACCAATTACTGTTTCAATTAAGTAACTGAGAACTCAGCTGGAACCAAACCCCGCGAAGAGGGTAAGGAAACACTGGAGTGAAGAGTACCTAATATTTGTCATGCTGAGAAACAGCCACACATACCAAAAGCTTGATGCTACAGAGTCCCACCCCTGAAAACTGATTCTTTGGCACAGGTGAGACGTGGTGCGTGCATTTGCATAGCAGTAAAATTGCCGTGTCAAACAGCAACAAGTACTATAAACAAAGGAAACCACAGAGTAGCAAGAACAAGGGTCTGCAGTAATATCAAGTGTCAGCTTTGGCGGACGGTAGTGCTGGAGATTGGCTGGCATAAAGGGAAGTGCTCGTAATAGTTGAATGTTCTCATTTTGTTCCTCTTATGCAAATTGCTTAACGTGGAAACAATCGGTCACTTATTGGGGGAAATGTCCTTCCAAAGTGTGCACAGAGCACCGGCACAGAGCGTGATTGGCTGCAAGATCATTTCTAAAATAACCAGAGGAAAACAACCTTGGAAAATGAAGCGGCGTCTTGCTTATTGGATTGGGTGAGGGCAGAGGTTATCAAGAGTCGTGTTATATCCATCTTGTTAAAGGAAAGGGAGCACAAGTACGACAAGCCAGGTATTTCAAGAGATGCAATGTCAGATACCTTTAGTAATAATGTCTACAGTTCTCAGAAGAATAGCACATAAGCTGCAAATGCACTGATACCCAGCTAGGTTCCCTGTTGTGATTTTCCATGGAAAATACTTGTGCTGGTGCACTGCAAAACGCACAAATCACCGAGAGTGCAATCTGGATCTGGGGCAACAAAACATCCCAGAGTGCATTGCAGAGTGCAGAGAAAGAGCACTCTTAACAGGGAAGGTCTTTTAGCATTGGGCAAGGCTTTCCAATGCATCAGGTGATCATTTCAATGGGAGTCAACAAACAAATATGCAAGTAGAAATGTTCCTCCCAGTGATCAGTGTGCCATCTTGCACCAAGTGATTTTTGATGGAATAACCAGTGAGTCTGCTTCATTACAACACAAACACAAACAAACAAAAACAAAATCTTGCAAAACATCTACTGTATAACTGGCAGTGCAGAGAGAAACTCTTAGGGGAATTCACAAGCGTGTCAGCAGCAGTTCAGCACCACAGTACACACTTCATTGACACATTTCCAATGAAGCTTGCCTTTTAGCAGAATGTGGCTTGCTTTTTTGTTTGTTTTATAGAAGCAAATTAACTTATTTGTCACTGTGTTAGTAAATGCAGGAGCCATGGGCATTTAACATTAACCACAGTTGTCCACAGGTCCTGTCCTGCAAATCACAAAAAAAGGGAAGGAAAGCACAGCAACAGGCAAAGAAGGCAGAAACACCTACAAAAGACAGTGACATGTCCTGAAGGAAAAACCATAAAGGCAGCTAAAATATGGTTCATGCTTAATATGAGTCAGAAGAGCCTCAGAACAGAAATGGTGGAAATCGTGGCCAGATTGTCAACAAAGTCCCTAGTGGATCGTGATGAGACTAACAGCTTCAGGAACCCAGTTTAGTGATCCTTCCCATCCCTTCTCCGTGTGCAGCTTAGTCAACACATGGCTTAGATTAGATGTTTGTGCAAGTTTCCATCAATGCTGCTACTACTACTAATATCCTTAAGGGCTGAATTATTGTATCTGTGATGTCATGAGACCATTCCTCTTGATGCCTGGGGTTCTTGCAGACTGAATTAACAAGTTGACCCTTTTAAATGGTCTCAAGTTGTCCTCCAGAAAGCATTTTAATCAAACAATCAAATCATATTCACTCACTGGGGGGTACAGACAAGTAAGTGAAAGCATGTCATAGTGTATTAATAGATTTCTATGAACCTTGTAATGCATTTAGATGCAGGGGTTACATTTTAAATTTTTCTTCTTCTCCAGTGTTCAGTGTGACTGTGGAATTCTGTCCCGGTGGGCATCGAATGGTATTTACAGCTGTTGCGTATGGTTCCAATGCCATGACCTCAGTCCCGTACGTAAACATGCTTCTGGGTGTTCATACCAACACAGGCTGTTGATTGTTGATGCAATATTATTTGAATTGGACTAAACAGGGCATCGTTTGACTGCGCACAGCACTCTCGCTTCATCATGTCGGCTTTTTCAGAATGTTTCCGACCAGGCTACCGACCGGAAACAAACGGTTTGCTGGGATTTGGCCGTTAGCTTTCCGTGATGTATGCTCTTCGCAAGGCTCTATGGTCTGTGAGAAGTGGATGGCGAGTGGAGAGTGTAAAATGGACTGTGTCAGATTTGAGACCATGGTTGGAACTTTCCACTACTTGTGACAAACAGACAATGTAACCGAACACTCTTGTCTATGACCTCCCCCCCAGTATTTTCCACTCCTTTCTCATTGAGCAGTGGCTTGCAATAACAGCTCTTGACCAGTGCCAGTAATTCTAACCACATCTAGTAGCAACACAAAATTGAAAAATACAGCATTGTTGAATTCATTAGTGTAATTTTGGTGTATTATTATTCTTAATATTTTGTACAAACAGGAAGTATTAGTTGTCGCAATTACAGAATGTTGTGGTTTTTGGCCGAGTCAATATTTCATGAATAAGAATTTGAATCTGATCAAGATGATACAGTCTAGCTTTCATTTAATAATCCCAAAATATATGTAGAGGCAATTATATATACAGCTGCTTTCAGGAGTTCTTAAACCCTTAATTTTACCGTGTTCTTCAGTGCAATATTGGTTTGAGTGCTCATTAAACTATCCTCATTCACCAATCACAATCTCTTCAGCATTTGGAACACTGGAACACTGGAAATATCACTAATAGCAATATATACAATTATATACAATATATACTATTTTAGTTTTAACAGAAGACCATGTTATGCACTTGATGGACTCTGTCTTGTTTATAATGCTCCTTGTGCTCCCATTAGCAAACTGTAAAGAGGTTTCTGAAGTATGTCACATTCAAAATAAACCTATTAAGCATATTCCTGAGTGAAGGATAGTAAGGGCAACAAAATGTATTCCCGAGTCAGATACAAAGGTGAAAAAGACAAAAACACTAGTGTGCCTGTGAAAAGTGAAAAGTCTGCTTAGTCATCACAAACAGAAGTCCAAGCACTTTCAGATTATAAGGAACTCTCTTCTGATTGGTGGATATGTGGAAGACCTATATTCAATAGAAATGGTACACTGAGTTCAGCAGCTCACACAACATAAATTAAAAAAAGACAATCAGGAAACTGAACAAAGTGTGCCAATAACTTCTGCAAAACAAAATTGCTACATAGGACTCATTGTGTTTCTCTGCAGGTGTACAGCACCAGGCCACACAATGAAAAAGGACTAAAACACACTTACCCTGCAATTGATTAGAGTTCATAAATGTGGGGTGTATTTTAGGGATTGTCAAAATTACCTAGAGAGTTTGTCCTCTTGACTTTACATAATAACCAAAGATATCTGATTGCTCAGGGCCTGTAGGAGCACTAAAATGAACACTTGTTTACTCTATGACTGATCAAATGACTAATTTAGTACAACCAAACCTCAGGGTACAGAAAGCTCTAAGCATAAACAAAGCTGGGTCTCTCACATTAAGTCTTCTTATACACATCAGGAATAAACTGTGCATGTTTTAGTGTACCCACTACTTGCAAAAGCAAAATTAATCTCATTCTAATCATGCGCAAGAAGGGGAAAAACCATATTACATCCCCTTTATTGAAGGCAATAATCATACAGGAAGACTATTAAACTGAAAAGAAAAAAAAATCCCTTCATCCACATGATCTTGAGAACAGTCTTAAAAAAGAAAATAAAGTTCACATTTGCAAATTTGTCTGACAGAACGTACAAGTTCTCCTTTTAAGACACCTGCCCCCCCCCCCCCCCATTTGCTGTGAAATATATTTGATGTAAATGTCACACAGTGCCTCAAGATGATTTTGTGGTGAGAAATATGAACATTGACATATATGCTAGGCGCAGACGCTTTCATATATTTACATAAATAAAATGTTTAAATTACGAAGAAACAAAATGTCAGTGCTGCAGGAGGCTTGAGTTTCTTATGATTTAATTCAGGTTTTTCCCCTTGTTTCTTTTTGTTTTTCACATTACACATTTCTCTACCTTTCATCTCAGTCTCGGATGTGTACCTGTATCCACTTCGAACAATATGAAACACCAACAGTTATTCCCTCCCTCTTTTGTTGTGGTCCAATTTTCAGTGCCATACAGATCAAAGCAGCAGGCAACTGTGATATTAACAGTCTGCGTGGCTCAGTTCAACATTTGTAACCTTTTCATTTTAAACAAAGGGAACTTAATATTAAGTTGACACGCATGTTGACACCAATGCTCTTGTGAGAAGCAGTAACGGATCTGTGATGTCAACATTTTCATCACTCAAATCTACTGCCACATACTGGTCCAATCTTCTACAGATTTCTCACTGATCAGTCTCAGCCTCACTTAGCTTTCAAGATCCACAAATCTAACACCAAAATGATACGGCTGCTGTCTGGTCATAGGAATAAGCAGATGACATAAGCTTGGGCTGATTAATCCAGTTATACTGAAACTTGGTCTTGAGAAGCCACAGCCCTGCAGGCTTATAGGGAAATTTAAACTCCCAATGGCTAAGGACGTTGCACCATTTGAGTCAATATCTGATTCAATTAAGTAATTAGGAGCTCAAGTAGAATGAAAAGCAGAGGATCTTATACATCTCGCCAAAAATGGTAATAAGGCACAGATAAACAGGGTTCATAAGAGGAAGGAGAGTGAGTGATTGTCCATTTCAGACGTGGATGCTGGTAGAACACTTCTGGCTTTTGTTCCAGATTCTAGCTTTTTGATTAATTAAATATTGGTCCCTGGGATGCTAATTATGTGACAGGTAGTGAAGAAATGTTTATTTTTTAACATGGGAAGACCTTGGTTTAATGCAGGATACTATACTCAACTGAAGTAAATGGAAAAGGACGATGTACTGATGACATGGAAGAAATCCAATTTAATCAAACAACCTGCTAAGCAGCTGCTGAAGAGACAGGGCTGTTACGCATGATACAGACAGACATGGCGAGAACGAGAACAAATTTGGCATCTATTTTGAGCTGAATAAATTCCCAACCAGTCTTTCACACCCACTTTCCTGTCAGTCACACAAACAAAGTCGACAGGGCAGCTTCAAAGTCAAGCAATCAGAGATCTGCCCTCCTACTCACTAATGACACAGTAATCCTTGCGCACTGCAGAAACCTCTGAGAAACTGACACCGAAACTCCCTCAAGCCCATCGACACAACGGTCTCTTGTGTTTTTTGTTCCACACCGGTCTCCAAGCACAAAAACCACAGAAGAAAAGAAAACAAAAACAACAACAAAAACAATATAGTTTCGTAGACTGCTCATCCTGCAAGGAGCTAGACTGGTCCTGAACCAGGGCAAGAGTCACAATGCTTCTGAATATCATCATTTTAAGGTTTTATCTAGGTGATACATCATGTGCATATTTCTATACTGTGATGCAGTTATGCAGACCATGCAAGGTAAAGGTCTATCAAAGACCTTTTTGCTCTGCCCAGGAATAATAATTAATATGTTTGAAATGTTGTGCAAAAAGCCGACGAAAAAACCATAAAACTACAATTAATTACTAGTACCCTTTTTACTTAAGAAAATGTGGATTCTGGTTTTATTTTATGTCAGAACATTTAGTGCATTTTCATGTTATACGCTTAATAATAGTGTTTTAATAGATTTAAAATTCTTATTCAGCACCTCAGAAATGTAGTGAGTTCAGTGCCAGTCACTGTCCTACCAGTCTGAAGCACAAGATTGAGAAAAACTACAAGAAAACACTGAATCTTACATCTTCAAAGATCTATGAAGTGTTGCGTGATATTTGAAGTCACTTGAAAAAAAGTGGTCTAGCACCTTGCAAACTTGTCTAAAGCATGTTTTATCTCAGTCGATGTAACGATTCGCCTACTGGGAATGATAACTTTAAATATTAAATAAAATCTTAGGGAATCACACTTGGGGCTCGATTTTTCAGTTGGTAAATTATTTACTCACTGAATTTAGTTTATAAAATATAGCCATTTGTCAAATTAAGACAGTTAACTAACTCTTTACCTCTAACTCATTATCAATAACTCTAATAAACATATGTACTGCTCTCGCCCATTGGTTAACAACTTTGAAAACTCAGGCAATAAAAACTAACATTCATCTTTGTTTCAAATTTGTTCTGCCTTTGGATGTCACATTCACTTGCTCCTTTACATCATATTCACATTTTAAGAGAACATACAAATCTAACTCTCCCGCCTACACATGTTTTTTTTATTTTTTTATTAGATGGTTAGATTTGCCCTCAAGAGCAGAAAATGATAATCTGTCAACAACCACCTTATTGATAAGGTTAAAAAGTGTATCTTTTTCCATGGCTCTTTTCTTCTAATAAACTGAAAATGATCTCAGACAAGCTGCTCTTCGAGATAGAAAGCACACCCACACAAACCCACTGAGCATGTTTTGCCGGCGTGCCACAGCAACCTTTGAAGAGAATCGCCAAGCAGCGTGGTGAGGCTGTGTCTGACTGCCCTGGTGGGAGCTGGGAAACGGTGAGATCTAAGGATACTACCACACAAAAGGAGACGGGAATGATTACAGATGAGAGGTTCAGTACAGCTTATCTTGCCTGTTAGCTGGACAGTGTAAAGGGTTCATACAAACTTATCCATATAACATTACATACCTTTCCATAGGAGCCCTGAAAGACTATTTTCTCAGAATGTGTATTTCCCAGGGCAATACTGAACAATTTATAAAAATGCACCTGTCATTTCTGTGACATCAAGTCTGCCTCTTCCTAAAAGTGACAAAAGCAACTTAGAAAATGACCAAAGTGCCGCCAAACCCATTTTGATTATAGAGCCATGTAGGAAAATATACATTCAACTATTGTCATCCATGTGTGCATCCATCCATTAACAGGATGTCATCCAGTACAGAGTCAGATCCTAACCCAGCAGACACAAAATGCTAGGCAGGACACACCCTAGACAGGGCAGGGCAGGGCAGACACACACACATGAATGTATGCACAACAAAGGGCAGTTTAGATTAGCCAATGAACCTAAGCACGACTTGTCTTTGGGATGTGGGAGGAATCCAGAGAACAAAATGAAAACCCACGCAGCCCTGGACACAACATGCCCAGGCAGACACCTGAGACTAGACTCAAACCTGGGTCCCAGGATCTGCGAGAAAGCAGTACATACTATTATTATTGATGTTGAAGGAAGTTTGAATATAGATATTTTCATGTAACCTCTTGTTGTGTTTGCATCCAATTCCCATTTGTTTAAATGTATATATCCTTAAAACAATTGTCATCCACAGGTTTTGGAAAGTGAATGAATCCTATGCAACTGTGCAGGAGGTCTCAGTGTTGGGGCCCAGGCACCAGGGGTTTTCCGATGCCTCTTATATTGTGGGCGGCAGGGTGAGGTGGGAGGATGGACAATATAGGAACAAAGTAGGCAAGTTTGTGTTGTGGTTAACAAAACAGTGATAGATTTTGCCATCCTGCCATCCACATAAACACCAATATAAATGGTGTTGATGTGGAAATTCTTAGGAAGTTGAGGTCTTTCACGTCTGCAATTAGACGTGTTTTACCAGAGTGTTATGGTTAGTGTTTTGCTGTATGCCTATGTACTGGGGAGGTAATGTTCATAAAGCTGGTGCTAATAGGCTTCATAAATTCATCAGGAAGGGCCAGCTCTGCACGTGGCAAGTTGGACTCTCTTGAAGTTACTATTAAACAGCAGGTGTCGTGCAAAACAGGAAGCATCCGCTACACAATTGATTAATCGACAATTAATGCAGCAGCAGAGCACTATAAATAGATGTTTTATTTTACTTAAGTGTTCCTCCAAGATATTCAGAGGCCAATTCCTGCCTGCAGCTATTAGATTTTGTAATGACTTTACCTACGTGTGTGTGTTTTGTTTGGGGGGAAAGATGTTATTGTTTCTATGTTTTATTTATTTGATGTGGGGTTATGTTATGCTGTGGTTGACAAGTTTCATTTCACTGTGGGGATTAATAGTTTTTCTTTCTTACTTTCCATCTGTCAATGTGAACTATGTAGGGATTCAAATGAAAAAGTATTTATTATATAGATCAGTTTATATGAATTCAGTGATGATTCAAGAATCCATAGTTCTTCAATTTGTATTAAATTATATAACATTCCTAGAATCATACTTATACCCAACTCCACAGCTCTGTGTGGTTCTAATGCATCACATCTGACAAACTGTCCCTGTCACTCTTCACTGACTCTCAGCTCTCTAGGACATCATGTGAGTCTGCCTTACCAGAAGTGGACACAGTACTCACATACTGAAACCCATGAGATGTTCAAATCCTGTGACTGTGCTGCTGCCGGGGCAATCAAATGGGGAGCAGGGGGAAACCCAATAAAGTAACATAACCAGTTGGGGAAGTTTTCAGAAAAACCGCAGCACATTGACCTGCCATCTACCAGCTTATCTGACATGAAGGATCTTATGAATGAAATAACTTTCCCCGCATCAGAAAACTGTGTTAATTGCAGTTCCGGTTCATCTAGTCACAGCTGTGACAAGTTGCCCCTCAAAGTCCTTTAAAATAACACTTGGTCTCAAATGACAAGGTGTCATATGATGCTGTCTTTTTACATTTTGATCAGTTAGATTGCATATGCATATCATATGTATAATTCTAACAATTAGACATCAGTCCATTTAATGATAAGGGGCAAAGGTTATTGCACAAGGAGTATGACACCGGAATCAACAGCAGACAATAATAATAATAATAATAATAATAATAATAATAATAATAATATTTGTATTAATAATAATATACTCTATTAGTTTAACTCAAATGTGATGTGGTGGTAGTGCAGCATTGTAACAGATCTGTATAGTTAATGGAAAATTGGTTTCACACTTACCTTTGTCAGCACCGCCTGGTCCTGTTTTACTTGACAAGCTTCCACTGCCAGTGCAAACTGCTCTAGAGTCACTGTGGAAACAAGACAGAAAAGTGTTTATTTTTGTTTTTGTGTTTTTTTTGTCAGCAAGACCCCAAATGTTTTTAGTCTCTGAAATGCAACACCAGAAGGGAAAAACTGCTTTTAACTGTAAAACAGAAAATAATAATAATACTAACAATGTTTCTGCAGAATTGGCCACCTGCTTACTTCAAAGTGATAAATAAATCCACATCGTACAAGGGATATGTTAAAATGGAAAACGTGTTTGAACTGTAAATCTTTTTTTTTTTTGCTAAAAACAGTCAGGAAACTTAGCTTAGCAGTCAGGAAAGCTTGTCTATGTATGTCCTGGCAAACATGACGCAGTTGATTTCATATATTTACTTAACATTTGTAGAAAACATTGCATTGTTCTCTTATAAACTGGACTGAACCAAATTATCCAGTAGGAATTTGACCATTATATACATTGTTTTGCAGAGCCCTCAGGCATTATATCCTCAGGTATCCTTCTTTTGCCGATATTTTACTTTGGTCTGGATGTACCCATTTGTTTGTATTTTTCACCATCTGTATGGTTGTAGATTATTTGGAAAATTTGGAAAATTATACTGTGAAAATGGTCTTTCCAGTGTTTCTAATTCAGCTTTTAAAAGAGTTGCATGTACCTCATCAGGAAGCAGAAAATAATACATTAATCAGATACTAAAAAAACCAAAAAAAACTGCAAACAGACTGTAAAGATTCCACTCTAAAACAGAGTGGAAATGCAATGCAAAGTGTAGGCCTCTGTTATAGCAAATTTCAATCAAATTAAACATTTAGTTTATCTTTTTTCCAATGCTGAATTATTGATGGACAAACTCTGAAAGAATATATGCATGAATAAGTGTATAGTTTAGTTTATTGAACAATATTGAATGACCTAATTGAATCGGAACCTAATACAATTCCAAAAGGGTGTGAATACTATATATATATATTATATATATGAAAGCAATATTGCACTATTTGTCTAATTAAAGAAATATATATATTAAAATTAAATGACATCTTCAAACTAGCCCTATTGAAAGTAATGCTTTGAATGTTGACAGCAGACTGTTTCTAATCCCCCTCCTCACCTTTTATTTTTTCAAACCTTAGAAAAGATCTGTGTGTTCCTCTGTGTCTCTGCTGTTTGTAACTTTTAAAAGCTGAATTTGGTCTCTGTGTGGGTGGTGCATGAAAGAATGGAAAGGTTACCTTACTCTTATAAACATATGTGTGAGAGTACAACAGATCAGACTTCAAAAAGCTTTTCTGTTTTCTTACAAGTGCTTCAGAAGTGTTCCAAATTTGTGCAGCGCAAAGGAGACAAATACAGACTCCAAGTTATCAACTATTCCTTTAGTTGAATCTCGTTTTTCACTTCTGTTCCCCATAACGCCAATGTCTCTGCCTGGATATGACTTTTAGAACCACTTGTTTGTTCGGGCTGTTTTCCTTTTTCTTTTAAAACAAATGTTGACAGCCGGTTTCATACATATATTATTTTTGAACGTGTTTAATATTGAGGTATTAAAAAAAACTGGGGTATTGAATAGTTTGAGGTTTTTATTGGTATCCAATTTAAGATGAGTCTTGTATTTTTACTGTAAGTGGGTATTTGTGATGACATTTCTCATAAAATTACATGTATAATCATTGAGTTACTGCTGTCCTCTAGGACTGGTAGTTTAGGCAGACCACCTTCTCTGTCTCAACTACAGGTGTATTAAGTTATACAGGTAACTGCTTGATCTCAAAGCAGTCTACTAGTGTGCCTTTGAAGTTCATATTAGAAATTAATATATTCACAATTTGAGAGTTGTTTGTCTTAATGTTAGATATTCCAGTAGTTATATGTAGGACTTCCTTAAAATTGTACTTGAAAGCGGTTTGGCCAGCTATGCTTATATCTGGTAGCTTCACATGCATTTAGTTTCTATTAGATAATTGCACTTTGTCCCCAGAAAAGTAATGAATGGCACACAGGAAAGTAAAGTGGCGAAATGAGCAAAGGAAAAACAATAAGCTAACAGGCAGGAAATCAAAATTAGCCAACCACAATTATGTCAATCTGTGCAACACAAGACTAAAGATACAATATAGGTGTATATACATGAAGTCTGAACAGATGAATAAACTTATCTTAAATTGCATCTCTTGGGAGTGATGTTCTTGGTAGCCCTTTTGTACATCTGAACTTGCTCTATGCATTTAAACAAACTGCATCTAACACAGTTTTACAAAGCAAACTGGCAGATCGCTGTAACCATTAATTGCACTAACTGACTCTGAGGAACGGTTAACCAACCATTCAATTTTCCTGCCAATTAATGAATAAACCTTAATTTCACAAATCAGTACCAAATACCTCTTAGTTACTCAAGATGCCTCTGGCCTCTATTGCATTTTAGGGGTAAACTGTCAAAAACATAATAGCTATTCCCAGCCACCTTTGTGATTACAGTTGGTTTTGTTAGGTGAAAGATATTAAATTTAAAAAAAGGGAAAAAAATACGTTATCATTAATTCCAATGACCATATATAAAATGGGAATCTGCTACATAAACCTCACTATATGGAGAAATCTTGCGGTACCTCAAGGGTGTGAATGCCTACAGTCAAGTCTTTCAGAGATTGACTTTTGTCAAACCACACACTCTGTGTCATATAGACAATATTTATCAACAGACAGAAGAACAAAGAACATATTCAGCATTGGTCAGCATCATTTAGTTTATTTATTTTCCTTTCCTTTTTTTCTAACTTAAAGATCTACGAATTTCATTTAACCATCAATCAAGATGGGGGGAAAAAGCTAAATTCCTTGTTATTTACCAATCTTTCTTCCTGTAAGACACACATTCTCAAAGCCACAGTGATCTGGGTGTATTCTTCCTGCCCATGACTTAAAATTTTGATAAACATGCTAGATATGAACAATTAAGAACAATACTTCTTCCAGTAAATGAATTAAAAGATAACAGAGTCATGGACAAGGTGTGAGTAATTTGGGAAAAACAAAATCACAACAGATATAGTCTAACTTTTTAATATCAGATGATCAGATGCTTGTTCAAATCAGTGGGAGGCAAAGTTGAGAAATACCTGCTCAGTCCTAAAAGTACCTAACCATATTGGGAAATGCTTCTACGTAGCAATTGTAGCAAATATGAAACATCAACAGTAAAGACAAAAATCGTGCTCATGTCACCGAGGCAGAGAAGAAGTCGAACACTTACGGTAAAGGAATGTAAAATATGACGCACACAAACAGCAATGTGCAGCATCACTGCAATAAACTTGAAAGACAAACATGACGTGAAACATGAAAATAAATGTGGATCAAATGTACCTAAACCACATTACCCTGAGCGAGCATGAGCATCTGAAACAGCAGAGGAAAACTATGATTCATGAAAATTGTGAATGAGCGATGACAAAAAATACCCCGATGTATGAGACTCTAGAGACGTACAGTCCTATTCCACTGTACTGAACTCAATAACATCCCTGAGGTCATCTGTAAGTGCCCGGACTCCTATAGGGGAAAGGTACTTTAGATTCAATGCCCCCTTCTTCATCAATGTAATAATAAACATAGGAACCAGGAAGCAGGGCTACTAAAATGCCAGTGGTCTGCATCTCTGAGTGCAGCTATAACTGTCTAAGTTAATAGCATATAGTTCTTCCCTCCTTGAGGCTATGTTGTAAGATCTCCAGTCAAAATCAGAGGAAAGAATTCAGTGCATAGACTGTGCTTTTGTAAACGAAGGTGCATCCTCTGATCATTTCCAGATAAGTGTGTGTGTGTGTGTGTGTGTGTGTGTGGGGGGGGGGGGGCATTATTGCCATCTGCAGCTGCGACAGACGAAAAAATCAACATGTGGCCCTTTTGATTGTTTGTTTTTCCTTCGCAATAATAAGCAGATGTTGTTTGCTCAGGTGGACGGCCCAGCATCCTACAGTGATCTCATAGGTGCCATACGATTCCAGACCAAGAAAAAAAAAAGGCCTGGGCGACACGGCTAAGGTGTGGAACTGAGAAGGATAACTAAAGTATTGAGTCCTGTGTACCATGTGGTGGTCAAAACATGCATCTTCATCTGTGTATGTGCTCGGAGATTTTCCGTTTGAATCATTATTTTGTTCTCGTATTATTCAGAACAATAGAGCACGGTGGTTATATCGATTTTTAGCATCTCTACAGGTGTTTACATGTATTAGATCCCACACCACAGAACACATACTGTAATAAAATATGCTTCGTCTGTTAAACAGTTCAGCACACACACACACACATATATTATATATATATATATATATATATATATATACACACACACACACTCACCTAAAGGATTATTAGGAACACCATACTAATACTGTGTTTGACCCCCTTTCGCCTTCAGAACTGCCTTAATTCTACGTGGCATTGATTCAACAAGGTGCTGAAAGCATTCTTTAGAAATGTTGGCCCATATTGATAGGATAGCATCTTGCAGTTGATGGAGATTTGTGGGATGCACATCCAGGGCACGAAGCTCCCGTTCCACCACATCCCAAAGATGCTCTATTGGGTTGAGATCTGGTGACTGTGGGGGCCAGTTTAGTACAGTGAACTCATTGTCATGTTCAAGAAACTAATTTGAAATGATTCGACCTTTGTGACATGGTGCATTATCCTGCTGGAAGTAGCCATCAGAGGATGGGTACATGGTGGTCATAAAGGGATGGACATGGTCAGAAACAATGCTCAGGTAGGCTGTGGCATTTAAACGATGCCCAATTGGCACTAAGGGGCCTAAAGTGTGCCAAGAAAACATCCCCCACACCATTACACCACCACCACCAGCCTGCACAGTGGTAACAAGGCATGATGGATCCATGTTCTCATTCTGTTTACGCCAAACTCTGACTCTACCATCTGAATGTCTCAACAGAAATCGAGACTCATCAGACCAGACAACATTTTTCCAGTCTTCAACTGTCCAATTTTGGTGAGCTGGTGCAAATTGTAGCCTCTTTTTCCTATTTGTAGTGGAGATGAGTGGTACCCGGTGGGGTCTTCAGCTGTTGTAGCCCATCCGCCTCAAGGTTGTACGTGTTGTGGCTTCACAAATGCATGGAGAGAGAAGCAACTGAGAATGCCTAAATCCACAGAAGAACTGTGGTTAGTTCTCCAAGATGTTTGGGCCAACCTACCTGCCGAGTTCCTTCAAAAACTGTGTGCAAGTGTACCTAGAAGAATTTATGCTATTCTGAAGGCAAAGGGTGGTCACACCAAATATGGATTTGATTTAGATTTTTCTTATGTTCAATCACTTTGCATTTAGTTAATTGATAAATATAATCTATTAACATGTCTATTTTTGAAAGCATTCTTACTTTACAGCATTTTTTCACACCTGCCTAAAACTTTTGCACAGTACTGTATATAAATGCTGAGCAGGCCCCATTTACCTTGATTTTGGATCAAGATGGCAAGAGGAAAGGATCTAAGTGAGTTTGAAAGAGGGGCACCATACAGAAATATGGAAAAAAGTGATATGATCAGATGAGTCATCCTTCACCTTATTCTAGACAAGTGGGCGAGTGCATATGTGGCAACGCCAAGAGAACGGTACAGGCCTGACTGCTTGACCCCTACAGTGAGGGGGTACGGAGGCTCTGTTATGTTGTGGGGGGGCATTTTCCTGGCATGGTTTGTGTCCACTTGTCCCCTTAGAGGGAAGGGTCACTGCAAATCATTACAAAGTAATTCTGAGTGATCACCTTTATTCTGTGGTGACACATTTCTATCCTGATGGGAGTGGTCTCTTCCAGTATGACAATGCCCCATCCACAGGGCACGAGGGTCACTGAATGGTATGATGAGTATGAAAATGATGTGAATCATATGCTATGGCCTTCGCAGTCACCAGATCTCAACCCAATTGAACACCTTACTGAGACACTTTATGTTGGTTTTTCCTTTAATTTGTCACCTGTCTGTATGTGTATATACATAGAGTTGGCCTTGATCACTCACACTGACTCTACTTTTCTCCTATTAGACAGTTTTGCTGTGAATTTCCAGTTACATCCATTATTTTGTTTTCAAAGGCCTGTATACATTTTATTGGACATTTGACTAATGGAGTATTAACGCTACACCGTTCAGTGAACTGTGTACAGCGAGGGGGTCTGACAATTAAGACTACCACTGCTATATTGCTCCATAAGATGTAGAAGTGTAGGACTATTGTGAATACGATGAATTTTACTGAAGTAGAAGCAGTAGTAGTATCGGTTAGAGGACAAAGAAATTCTATAATTTGGTTGTAAATTTGGTCAGTTGTAAAGATTAGTTTTTCAAATGTTAAAAGGGGTTTGTGAACATAATTGCATGGTCATTCACCCAGTGACAAACCCAAAATTCGGGGAATAAACGTCAACTGATCGGGTGGCTTTTGGCAGGGCCTCAGCCGTTAACAATCAAACCATTTAGAAGTGCAACAAATAAAAATAAAAAAATCAGCCCAACTTCAGCCCAGAGATGCACATAATTTGAAAATGTCTCCGTTAAACCGGCCACATAGCTAACCACAGCCGGAAATGGAAATTATGGATTATGACAGTGAGTGAGCTGTGAGTTGCTGTCGGCTTCTCTCTGCATTCACAGCGATAGGGGTGGAGGAGAGGAAATGTATCTGACTCAATGAGTGGCTTCAAATAACATCTGGCCTGGGGATTTGACTACGACCCACCGCAAGAATGATTCCACAGCCGCCCATACATTAGACGAAACAATATTTGATTTATTCCTTCACAGTTCCCTTTACACCACATTATCTGAAACCACCCGAGAGAGAGCACGACAAAGCAACAGAAGCTCAGATTAGTGTTCTCTGTAGGGAGACATTAAACCATACACACAATAATTACACCTAGAAAAACATTAAAGTGTCCAAGGATGGACTGATGATGCATTAAATACTGGATATAACTTGTCTATCTTATCTGTCCTATCCTATCCTGCTTTCTCGCTGTTTTCAGCACTGAATGAGTAGCACTGATGACAGTTTAGCTTTCCCGCACAGCTGGGATAGTTTTGGTTGTGGCCTGCATCCAAATGCGCCCAATGTTTTACTCCTGAGAGACTCTTCAGAGAAAAGGCCCCAAGATGGAATCTATGCTAGATCCTGCAAGGACAGATGGACTGAGACTAAAAGCAGCAATCTTTTTATGCTCTTGGACATTATCCTTTGGTGTAGGCCTCTCTTGTTTCTATTCTTCATCCTTGCCAGGCATAACTAGTTTACACCAGGCTGAAGCAATGTCTTGCTTTTTAGATGAGCCATTTCACTTTGGTGATGCAGATCTAGCGACCGGGCACACGAGTCCATAGGAAGAACTTAATATGGACATGGAGATCTGTGCAGATACCACAAACATCCAATTATATTCCCTGCAGCAATGCTTCCTAAAACAACCTTTCTGTGGTGTGTCAGATCCCATTCATTTGCCTTCCACTGAAAAAGACTAAACAATTAACCAACAAACAAAACACAAATTCCACTCCAACTGTGCAGTATCTATCTTAACAGAAATTAAGTTTTGTTTCAGAGTCTTAAAGGAAGGAATTTGCACTGAGAGGCATTGCTATATCATCCACAAATCTGAAAAATAAATAAATCAACCAGCAACCTTTCCGACCCAGCACGGTTCGCAAAACACCACAATATCAGGTATGCAAAATGAGTCTGGGAGACCCAAGAATTCATCTGACATCCAAAGCACCTGTGTATCGTTTTCCAGTCACAAACTGTGTCCCCACCTCAAAGCTGGGGTTGATATTTCCCGGAACACTTAATATCTAGAGGAAACTGACACGATGCATTTCAGGCGTTAGTCACAAAGTATTACTCATTTCCCCTGGAGATCAGTCACAGTTTAAAAAAAAAAAAAAAAGAGTCTGGGAAACCGAAACTATCAAAGCAACTATATGTTGCAATTTGAAGTTTCCTGACTGAATCTTTCAGTGACCTCTCAAATAGATTGGGGGATACAAGTGGAACAGGATTTTGTATTGACTGTTTGACTACATCAACATAAGCAAGCTGGTACTGAGGAGAACTTAAATCGACAGGGAACCAAGCGATTGCCATCCAGAGCCAAGCATTCATAGATCAGAAAGAAATGCAATTCTCTTTCAGGTACCAAGATAAGTATGCCCTCCTGTCAGATCACATCAAGTGAATATGAATTTGCATGTTATGAATTATAGTTATAGGGTCATGAAATGCATGTAATACCTGCAGACTCAAATAGGCCGCTTTCCTGGACTATTTCCAGCACCTCCAGTTATCTTCCACTTTACAAATACTCTGGTCTCTGGGCTGGTGCTCCCACCGCCACACCTTAGCACAACTACTGTCCTCTCTTGTTTTCCTCTGTTTCACATCACTAACTTATTGCTTGGTTTCTATGTAGAAGCAATAAAAGAAAGATAGAAATAAAAAAATACCACACAGACACAGTTCAAGGTTTCAAATCCACACAAGAGGAAATGAAATCGGCCTCCTGCTGAGGGTCTTGCGCAGTTGAATCCTATCCGAGCTCAGGAGGCTGGATGAGGGCACGGTCGTGTTGGAGTTGTGCTTGCAAAGACCAGGCCTAGTGTGTCATGTCCGGTTGTACAGAATGATCCTGTTGAAAACTGTGTAGGCATTTGGAAAATCATTAGTCACATATCCTGCATGATGACGATCCTAGGAGTTCATTGCACCGTATTTTGGAAGCGCATATTTTGACATAAAGCGGAGTAAATCTCCACAGTATTAAAGAATCCCAACGCCATGAAGAACAATAACTGAATTGCTTCCTCCTTAACTATCTGCAGGCCTTTAGAAATGCTTTACGCCTTTACATCCCAGCTGGAGGCAAGGAAACTGTACTCCACTCCTCAAGTAAACACTGGGACAAACCCACACAGCTGAATAGCCATAAAAGACTAACAGAGTTTATTTAAATGCCAGGGAAGATTATAGTCATGGAGGTTTTGCCTAAAATCTAACACAAAGCTCAAAACTAGTTACAAAGTCATCTGATACGAGGAGGGATCGGAAGGCTACAAGTTCTACAAAAGGTAGCAAAAAGAAAAGCAAGATCCGCTACTGAGGATTATAATTACAGGGTTTTTGAAATCCCAGACTTTTCTGGGCAGGATGTGGGACACTAGGCTGGTTGCTCAACACAGAATACAAAAGAAACGCATGCTTTATGTCGAACCTGACTGAGAAGAGCCTCCTTCACTTCTTTAAAGTAAATAAATGGTCTTTTAGGTTGTTTATTAACCACTAGAGTGCGAGAAGATTCAAAATGATGTGCGTAGAAGATTAGGGTGAGGTTTTTGCCTGAATGGAAAAATGTATATATGGATGCCTTTTGACCCTCAGGTTTATGTTTTTCATTTGTGTGTAGTATGTTTGTAATGGCAAAAGCATTTGTATTCATAAAAGTTCATATTTGCCTACGTTTTGAAAGCTTAGCTCTGAGAACACCACTCTCCTGTGTGACGGCACACTTGTAAATTCTCAAGAACTAAAGTGCTCAAAGGAGGAAGATAAAAATAACACCAAAACTGATTAAAATAGTACCACGGAAGAGTAGGCATTATTGAATTAGTCTGTTGATTTTTGGCCTCAGAGCATGTTTTTATTTTGTTTGGTTTCAACTCAAACAGCAGCTGTTTTGTTTTGAAGAAAGTTCCTTAAAGCGATACAACCTCAGTGTTTTTTTAGTTTTTTTCCCCTTGGGCTGAAACATTTGGAATCACCGTACTTTCGTTTGGTAGGGCTGTACTTTCAGATAAATCAATTTAAATGGCTGTGATTGACATCTGACTGAATTTCAGCATTATTTTCTGTCTACTACATGTGAAAATACTAGGGACCACCCTTAACCATGTAGAGTGAATATTGGTAGATATAACCAGTGCTGCAGAAGTTACTATTTTAAACAAGTACAGTATAGTTGCTGGAAATAAGTATATTATTACTAATAATTCACTAATAATAAACAGTTGCAATTAGTTGCTTTTCAAGGATGAGCAAAATCATCAATTATTTTAACAAAAAACACATGCCACTGTATCAGACATATGTATATTGCAAGACAAAATGCACCTATTGCTGCAGCAGGCAGGGTGGCCTTTTCTGACATTTAGCCAGAAGTCACATCCTTCCTATTACTTCCATTCTGTGCCCACTATAAAGAGGAACAGCAACAGCTCAAGAGCTCCTGATGTGTTGGTTTCCTGCTTTCACATGATGAGCAATTAAAAAAACTCATAAGCATCTGCAAACTGCTATTGAATCTGTCTCAGCCTGCATTCAGAGAACCACCTCACTCATATATGAATGTAACAAGACTTGCATTATTTCAAGTGGTACATATTGGAGGTACAAAATACTGAAGGACAAAACTGTCCAAGACTGACTGTACTTATTCGCATTTCCAAATTGACCAGGAAGCCTAAGTTTTGGTTTCCTGACTCAGTTTGTCCAATCATAGACTTGTATTCAAATGGCCTCTCGCAGAGAATCCAGGACTATCCTCACATAGAAACATTCTGTGAGCTTGTCTTGGTAAAGTGAGATCACGTGACACAAACACGTGATTAATCAGTTGCAGTTCTGCTTTTGTCTTGTGCATCTTTTTGGTTGTTTTCATTGGACAATGCCAAAAAGACCACCATTACATTTACTGCAGGAGAGGATGAGGAGGAGGCAGTCATTCTGCTACTAGTGATGCTGTTTATAGATATATTTCTTTCCCTTAATAACGTAACTTTCAGATTTTTTTTTTTTTTTAATAAAATAGTTCAGGTAAGGAATAAATGTATCATATTATAAAATAATAAAACTCTCCTCCTGGTTTTAAACCTACTAATCTTCTGTCTTCACAAGTGGACTCACAATGAGAAAGGGTTGAATGACAGTTCTATGGTTTTCTTGTGGGCTGACAATTATCAAAGACACATTTGAGCTACTGCTTTCACAGTGATTGAAGAGCTTAGTCAACAGGAAAGTAAAAATTTAGTAGTGGTATAAGGGCTACAGTAAACTTGTGTAATAAATGGAAGGTCGGACTATGACAGATACAAACTGAATGAGAGATTTCTGCTACCACACCCTCTTGTAGCCTGACACTGCAGTATTCAAGCTTTAGAGAGAAATGCTGGGCTTTAGAGACACTGTTTTTTTAGGATGAGCAACAGCCAAAACATGACTTGAAGCAATTCTGCAGTTCTGTCCACCCACCTCTGTGTATATGAGCAAGGGCCAGGCTAGTTATGTGATGAAGACAGGAGTTCCAGGCATCGAAAAACTCATCCTTGTTCTTCTCCACCTGTAGAAAACGAAACAAGATACAGGACCCACTTTCGATTAAGAATTCATGTTTTGTTTTTTAGCCATTTTCATTTAATAGAGACTTGGTGTGTTACATTTAATTATCTCAGTGCTGTGAAGACAACAACATAATAGGCTCCCATAAATACAGACTCGTTCAAGTTCGGTACTTCTGGACATTTCTGAAGTAATATTTGTGGGTGCTGCTCGGGTCACTGCCAGCTGTGTAACTGTCTGAAACTTAGTCAACACCTGGAGTTGATTTACTGTGACTCATCTGGACACATCATTTTATCATTTTACGAGTATGAAAAAATTGAGAATTAACCTGTAACTACAAACTAGTGTGGTTAGTCTCCAGTCTACTTTGCGGTTTTGTGCAGTCCAGGAGAACTGTTAATGGATTTAACAAGAAAATCATGTTAAGTTAAGTGTAAGTGTACACATTTAATATGTTAATGAACAAGAGTATCTTATGTGCCCTGAAAAAAGTGTCTTATGTGAACATCGAACCTAAGAGGAGCAGCATCCTGTGTCCTTGACAAATCGTGACTTTGGTTTTGATCGCTCAGCTCGCGCTTGATGTAGGTCCAGTAACCCTTTGTTGAGTTCAATTTAGACTGCTGTGGCTTAGCTGATATTTAGTGAAGACAACATGATGGTTAGCTTGCAAAGACATTAGAAACCACAATACCTTAAACTACTGTGAGATTTTGTGCTGAGGTCTGGGGACATTTAAAATGCCATCTGTGTTTTTCATCTCACCTCAAAGCTTTTTTTAAATATTTTCTTTGCAACACTTCTAATCACTTTCCTCAGATCTTAAACCTGTTTTTATCAGTTTGTTTGTCATGTTAAAGTATTTTGACTATGTTTTGTGACTGACAAGCATTACAACCTATTTATATTGAGCTGATCAGAAAAGCAGACACTTTAACGTTTACAGAAACATGTATATATGATTTGAGTATTTGTATTTTGCCAAAAGGGTTTTTTAATCAAGGGCAAGCAATTAGAATATATGGCTATTTCTCAAACACAAATTGTGGAAGCGAGATTACATTTCCCTTTCACTTATGTGGAACAATATTTCACAAAAGCAAATCCCGGCATAACAATAAACTGTAACACATTTTAAATATAAAGACAGCTGAAGCTATTGCAATATAAATAAAATCATGAATTGTATGGATTAAGTAAGCTAATTCAGAAAACAATTCCAAAACCTATAGAGGTGCAAAGAAACATCTACACCTTGTTCTATCTACAGGTTTTTCTGATGACTTTCTGTGCAAGAGTGCATCAGATATGGTCAAAAGTAATTGCTGACTATTGCATTCATTAGTTATGTCATGGGGGAATTCCTAGGTATAGCAGACATTAAGTATTTATTCCAGGAGATTTGCAGTAGGTTGCAGTGTGTTAATGGGTTAGCACTGAATTATCGTCACAATGTTGACCGAAATACAGAAAATGTAGGGTGTTTCATAATTCAGAAAAGGAGAAAGGAGGAAAGAAAACAAACAAACAAACAAAAAAAAGAGCAACTTTCTCTTTAAGAAATATTTACCTTTGTGTAGAGCCGGGCCGCAAGGCTGCGCTGAAGCACCCGCTCCCTGTAGTTCAGAGCTTTCAGCAGAAAGGCCAGATCACCAACCTTATCTACGCCGAAGCCCAGGAAACTACAATGTAGAGACAAACACATGACAATGAGCCTCTATCCATGATCAGAGCTGCCGTCTCGCTGGCAGATCATCAGATAACATGAAAAAAAAAAAGAATGGCTCCATGGGTACAGAAGCCTCTCTCTAGCACCCAGCATCTGCTGGAAGAAAAGGTCACAGTGAACCAAAAATAAACAGAGAGGGCCCCAACATAGACTCTGTGTCTGTTTCGCCATCGCAGGCATCTGAAAAGAAATCAACTGCATTCAATTTGCGCGGCGCACATGCAAAGCACACAGAGACAACGACAGCTTTCCTGTTGAACTCTTCCCCTACTGACACATCATCTTTTTAGGATCTGCAAGCTGCAGCATATGCTAATAAAAGCATCAACCTTTTCCATTCCCACAATCAAGGCCAAAGGTACACAGAGGAAAGAAGAAAACAAAACTGATACTGAAAGGAATTATGGTAGTATGCCTCTTAATTTGAAACAGACTTCTTGCTTCAGATTTGAATCCTGTCGCCTTCATTTCAGACCCCAACATAAACTGCAAATAAGAAAGCGACAGATGACAGCAACTTCTCCTACTACACTAGAAACTAAGCTGTGGGAAGAATGACACAGCATCCCTGTGGCCACCTATCAAAAGGATTGGAGCACAGCTTAAATCCCAGGGGGATTCCTCACCTGTACCAATATATTTGACACCAGTGTACAACATACACTGCAATACAAGCACAAAACCCCTACTCAGGACATGAAAGCAACCATTCCAATGTATTTACCAAAATCACCCAAGTGGCCCATGTTACCCTGGCTGTTGCCCTTGGAAAGCTGTAAGAAGATCCACAAAATCATTCAGAATCAGGCTATTCCAACCTGATGGAATCAATCCCAAACCAAAGTCTACATCAACAAGTTCTTTTTAAAACCAATAATTACAGACGTTACACACAAAACACAGATAGATGTCTGTATGTGCTTTAATACCAGTTATGCACTATATGAAAGGTTTATGCTACTGACAAAATGTATAAAGACTGTATGAGAGCAATGCCTCTCCCTTTTGAAAGCTGCACTATTTTCAGACTTGAAGACTTCCTCAATTTGCAAGAAGGGAGAATTAGTTGAAGGAAAGTATATTTGATAAACCTTTTAACCGAGTTATAATTTCCGGAAAAACACAGCCTATGTGCTTCTGACAGAACTCTACACGTCTCTTCAAATGTCTCCGATGGCCTCTTGTTTTGGAGTGACACCGCTATCCTGCCTGCCAATGTGGACAAGAACCCTGTGCTTTTAATGCAATTATGTGGTTGTGTCATTTTGGGTATGATTTACATTTGACCACAAAATCATGGGTTATATCTGTTATGACTGATCTCTGACAGAATCGTCTGCTGCTGACATAAATGTGATGATAAAGAGAGCTTATTGTACATGGGTGACATATTTCTTGGAACGTAGCAGGATTAATATTGTGTAATCCCCATATGTTTACTGTGCAATACCTAACTAGGGTCACGACCCCAGGGTTGGGAACCACTGGTCTGATCTATCTGATTTGATCTAACAAACCAATTTAGGTGTATGAGACATGAGTGACAGAGTGAGAGGGATAGGGAGATGAATAAGTGCCAATGGTCAATTGTCTTAATTTTAACCTTCACAAATAAGCAAACTGTATTATTGCATCATGTTCTTTGCTTTGGCTGTAAATTACTATATAGATAAACTAAATCAAAATCAATGCAGAAGGAAAAATCTCAAAATGAATTATGGGGAACAAAACAAAACAAAATCTTTCACTCAAAAACAACAATAAAACGTATATAATGTGTTGATAAAGCTGGCATTTGATAGTTTTCAGTTTTATAAAACCAAAAATTGATAGTTTTGAATGATATTGTAATATGGGTCACATTTTATACTTTTATTAAATTATGACTTTCCTAGAACACTAAACATGGTTGTTCAAATCATCATGCCCGTTGAAAATTACAAAGAAAACAAAATCATGAATTTCTACTCAGAGCTGGAAATTGAATGTGAATAAATGAAACCTTTGAAAACTAGTTGTTTGTCTGAACTGTTTTTGAGTCTGTTCGGGCATCACAGAGTGTATGCCGGGTGACGCCATAAAGGCACGGGTTTAAAGAGCGTCTTAATCCGTTTAGAGAGATAATTAGGAGGCGTATCTGCACACGAACCCTGGGTTTGTGTGAGCTCCATTCTTCTACACGGACAATTAATATCTCAACAAATTCCGTTTATTTCAGGAATTACTGTACGTTCATCTCAGGCGAAAGGCCTTCACATCACTATAAATTTATCAAAGAGGTTAACTCCGACTTACAAAACATTAGACACATCTGGGTTTGTCTGTGCTCTAAAACCAGTTATGCAATAGATGAAAGGTATGTATAAATAAAGAAATACATTTAAAAATACATTTTATCTTGATATTTTTTTTTATCTTCTTCCCCATTTTGCTTTCTGCTTCAATCCCACATCCTAGGTCATCAATAACATAAAATAATCCTGGTTAAAACAGGTTATATACAGGGCTCCCTACTTTAAACTTATATTTCTGCTGCAATTAGAGCTATTAATGCATTAATCATATATTTATTAATAATTGCTTTACATTCAAATGATACTCTTTAAAAGGTCAACACTTCCTATACTGCATTTAATTAGATACTAGTTAGGTTATTTCATACCTCAGGATATCTCTTTATTCATGAACTTGAATCGAACACCACCAAAAGATGTGCTGATCAATGTATCATGGATACATCATGGATCATGGATCATGGATCATGGATCTTTTCTCGAAAAACTCTGAGCACCAAAAATATGGCAAGGAATATTATTCGGTCTTGTAATTGAATCTTGGGAAATTCTTTTTGGTGAAAATTAATTTTGATTACACTGTCATGTGAACAGTAATATGTTTCCATCTTACCTGGTTCTCAGACTGTCTGAAGCCGAACTCGTCCAGTTTTTCAGGTGACCGAACACAGCGCTGTCTTCAAACTGTTTGGTGTACTGAGCCATGAGTTCACGCACTACGACCTGCAAGCAACAAGGTAAGAGAGTAAAGAGTAAATATACAGAATCAATACACTAGGAAAGCTCACAAAATAAATGGGACATGTGCCATACCATTTACTTCATTATCCAAGGTGATTTGCTTTCAAAAAGACAACCACATTCCAAGGCAGTGAAAAAGCTACATAGTTTATATACACACATTGTGGTTGTGTTTGATAACTAAGCTATTTATGTTGAACTAGTAATTCATATATTTTGGGTAATAAAGAAATAATGAATCCCATCTGGGGACCCTATTCTAAAGTGTTAGCAAAGACTCTTAGTTACATTCAGTAGTTCAGAAAACGCCCTGTAGTAGAAGAAGTAGTGATTGATGTAATGGAGTTATTTAGGCCTTAATGCGCTTGGCTGAGGGAACGACAGCCTGGTAACGAGGACAAGGTCATCAGAAACCCCCCCACATGGTGGGTGGAGCCAAGGAGCTGCTGCAAAGGGGAAGACTGGGGAGGGAGAGGGATGGTGTTCTGGGTTTTAGCAACATGGAGCATGGTTGCAACACCACAGAAGCGAGCTACTGACACAGGGGAAAGGAACTTGTTTTACGTGACTGTGTGTGTGTGTGTGTGTGTGTGTGTGTGTTGGTTGTCCTTGGAGCATAGAGTGCAACGTGATCGGCGGTTGTCCTCCTCCTGGACTTTAGTGGACATGGATTTTCCCTAGTTTACTGATGAATAAGACCAGCAGCTTTCATTTAACACATTACATTTTACAGTTAAGATGATGTAGCATAAGCTATAATATTTTTTCCAACTCAGGCCAATTAAGTGAAAGGTTATACAGTGAAGGCAAGTTGCTAAACGATATTCGATATACAGCAGCAATGCAAGATGACAGTACATGGTAAGTATGTCTCCAGCAAGCTTCCGTAGTGGACAATTGCCATTGTCTGTATGGGCTTTGCAAGGCATCCAAAGTACCAAGTTCACATAACACGGATCTACACCGATCAGCCATAACATTATGACCACTGACAGGTGAAGTGAATAACACTGATAATCTCGTTACCATGGCACCTGTCAGTGGGTGGGATATATTAAGCAGCAAGTGAACATTCTGTCCTCAAAGTTGATGTGTTAGAGGCAGGAAAAATGGGCAAGCATAAGGATCTGAGCCACTTTGACAAGGGCCAAATTGTGATGGCTAGACGACTGGGTCACAGCATCTCCAAAACTGCAGCTCTTGTGGGGTGTTCCCGGTGTGCAGCAGTCAGTACCTATCAAAAGTAGTCCAAGGAAGGAAAAGCGGTGAAACGGCGACAGGGTCATGGGCGGCCAAGGCTCATTGATGCACGTGGGGAGCGAAGGCTGGCCCGTGTGGTCCGATCCAACAGACGAGCTACTGTAACTCAAATTGCTGAAAAAGTGAATGCTGGTTCTGATAGAAAGGTGTCAGAACACACAGTGCATCGAAGTTTGTTGCGTACGGGGCTGCGTAGCCGCAGACCAGTCAGGGAGCCCATGCTGAATTCTGTCCACTGCCGAAACCGCCTACAATGGGCACGTGAGCATCAGAACTGGACCACGGAGCAAAGGAAGAAGGTGGCCTGGAGTTCAAGGTGTTGAATTGGCCTCCAAATTCCCCAGAACTCAATCCAATCGAGCATCTGTGGGATGTGCTGGCCAAACAAGTCCAATCCATGGAGGCCCCACCTCACAACTTACAGGGACTTAAAGGATCTGCTGAGTCCATGCCTCGACGGGTCAGGGCTGTTTTGGCGGCAAAAGGAGGACCTACACAATATTAGGCAGGTGGGTCATAATGTTATGGCTGATCGGTGTATTTCATGTTAAATCATAATTGTAATAATAAGAATGATACATAAAGAGTTTGTTCTGATTTCCAAATTATAACTCTCTGTTAAATAATTAACCTATTAGAAAATAAAAAAAACAACTTATAGTTATTTTCAAGGACGGTTCCAGTACATGCATCAGCATTATGTAACACCAATGAGCTTCTATTAATCAGTGCAGACAGATAAAAGTCTTGTCTTGTGAAGTCTGGGGCAGGGGAGGCCACCTCCAGTCTTAATTACTTATTCGAAGCGAATATTAGGGTAAGGTGTCAAATCATCTGTTAATTCCAGGTCTTAATTCGTCGCTAGGTGAAAGTTGTTGGAATCTAAATCCTTCCCTTCTCAAGTGGGTTTGAGCGATTTAATAGAGGCACAATGTCAGGATTATTAATTGCCTTAATAATAGTTTTTTTAAAGCATCAATCTCTTAGTACAACTCTGTAGCCTGGAACCACTCTTTTAAGAGATGTTTGCTTTGACCTTCACTGAGAAAAGTGCCTGGTCTATCTGGTTTAGATAGGGGGCTGGAATTCCACTTGTGTGATCCACATGAATTATGATTATTTATGATTAAGATGGCCTTAACCCGGTGTGACTTACAGGTTTCACAAACATTTTCAAAATATGACAACATTTTCTGACAATGTAGAAGATATGTGTTTGTTAGCCACTTACCCAGCAGTGGCTATTAAAGGCTATTGTATTCTTAATATACTCTTCACTAATTAAGTAACAACATCAATTTAGCAAGGATTAAGTTTGAAGGCGTAAGTTTATTCTTGAAACAACATTACAGAATGTCAACTATGTCTGAAGTTGCTTTAAATCATAATATACAAACTGCTCTTTACTAATTGCATTGCTTCAAATGTGGAGACTTGGTTTGGTTGCAATACGGTTTTGTGCAAAGCAACGTTTTCCCCCACAGATGGTAAACACAAAGCGTCATTATACTTTTCTGAGCTTGTCTTGAGACTCTCATGTTATTAGGTATTTGGCTTCATAATCTTCTCGTGTTGACACTACACTAATATATTACAAATGGAAAACCTGGGAGTTGTGTATATGTTGGCAATTTAATCCAGGCACTTTTAATAAATTGGTCCCACTGGACTCCAGGGGAGGGTGAGACTTGGTAATGCACTGTTTGGCTTGGGAACAATAGAAAAAGGACTTGGTTCAAACCCTTTCCACTTATGAATGAGAAAGCATACAGCCTGCCAATAATACCTAGAGTAGTAATTCAAGTGAGTATAAATGTGCATGTATACACAATCAAAATTTGTATCTAGGGCTTTGTGGTTTGGCAGATTTATTCACCCTTATTTATGTATGAAAATATGATTATTACTTTTGGTTTAAGCTCCTTCTCAATTAAAATCAACTCAACAAAAAAATCCATCTCTGTTCCATGATGTCTCTACAGTTCAAGTTGAGTAAAGGAATCCTGTATTTGTTTCAGGCCTTGGTAATAATTTTCTTCTCATGATAAGTGATAGACAATCCCAGTGGAGAGAAGGGCTCCACACTTTATTTAACTAGACTAGACTAGAACCCTAATGTGGTGTTCGGGTCAAATTGACCCATTTCAAATTTTTGCTAAAAGAAAAATGATACAAGGATACAATTTTTCAACCTGAAACTCCATGGCCTTGGCTTATTTTCTGTGAAGAACATGTAAAAGAGTACACATGCTACAATGCTCCCACACATTCATGTCCTTCATACGATGTTCGGGTCAATTTGACCCGCATACACAGACAGACACACAGAAACATGGACACATGTACACACACACACACTCACTCACTCACTCACACTCACACACACACAGATAGAGAGAGAGACGTACACACACATACACCTGCTACATTGTTACAATCCAAGCACCGAGAAGCCGTCTGCTCCCACTTTCCCGCTCTCTTTACCCTCTGTAGTGTGGGAACCTGCACAATGTTATTCCAAACCTTCTAAACATTTAACATTTTCTCGCACTGTACCCCTCTCACCTGCACATCGGCTCACTTCAACTACAATCCTCCACCAGCAATATGAGCAAAAGATTCACTGCTCAGAGGGCCTTCGAGCTAATATTGGAAGAAAGTGAGACACATAGTGAAGTGGAAGAGGAGGATGTTTCAGAATAAGAGAATAATGTAGAAATAAATTCTGAGTATGAAAGTGAATTTGAAGATGAGCTTAACTCAGAGCATACACCAAAAGGAGCTCCACAGTCAGCTACTGGAGGAACCCCACAGCCAGCCGTAGGAAGAGCCCCACAGCCTGCCACTGGAGGAGCCCCACAGCACACATAGCACACATATATGTCCAAGAATAGCCAGATTGAATGGTCTTCATCCCCAGTGAGAGAACCCCCCCCCAACTCCTGACCTGAACTGTCCCTACTGGACATCAAAAAACGTAGGCGGATAGGCAGGCATTACAACCTGAAATGTAACAGATGTTGCTTATATATCTTCACTCATTGCTCATAACCTGTTTTTGCAGAGTCCAAGAAGTCAGATTTTGCCTTTCTAAAATATAACAAAAATCTTGTAGAACTTCATTCTTTATTTAAGAAGGTATTCTATCTCTATTCCCAGGCCTTTAGTGAAATGTATTAATACTTCTGACAAGATAATTAAATTTAATAAGAAACCCCCGTAGCTCAGTGTACTATCGTTAGTGTTCATGTGAATAGTAACCTTGTTTTAAAGATGGCAACATAATATCTGACTCTCGTCACTGAGGCCCTTATTGTTTCTTCATGGGGCTGCTTGCCCCAGGCTGAAGAGACTGTGGCATATATAAATCACAGGGAAACTTGTTGTGACTGAGCGACTGTTCTCGCTGGGCTGTTTTTCTTGCTCTGTACATATCTCTGTGCGTTCTTGGGTGGGCAGATTGTGCCCTCGAGACCAAAAGTGCATGGAGTTGAGATGCAGACCTACGTTTCGATACGTTTTAATTAGCATATTTCTACTTCAGAAGTGCGTTTAGCTCCAAAGCTGCTAAACGCATAGAGGCCTTAGCTTGGAGAGCAGCCTGAAACCCTATAGCACTGAACTACTGAGCCACGCCATTAGATTCCTGACTGTGATTTCAAAGGCACCACACAGACTGCCCAGCGTTATCAGGGTTTGGTGGGTTCGAAGTTGGCGAGGGTGTGCTTGACGTTGCACACAACAGTGATGCTTGGCTTTTGCAGGACACTAGCTATCAAAGGAAGTGGAGTCATCTTGCGTAAATGGTTTGGTTCTGCCCTATGCTGTGGGTTAGCATTGCGAAAAATTAGAGTGGGGCCTGACAGGACACATTTTTGGAGGCATATTTAACGTAATCTCTTTTGAGTGTGGGTTTGAGTGATGAAGCCGTACCAAAAAAGTAATAAATACAATTTGATAAAGAAGTGACTTTTTCTTTGCCGTCTTTCACATGAATACCTGCTCACGAATCTCTTCTGGCCTTGTTAAAAGCGAGACATGCACAGTAAATATGACTGCAGCAGGTAAAGATGCATTAACCTTGAGGAAAGGTGTTTAGATCTAGAGACACCCAACCAAACTGCGCCACACTGAGCAACCTAAGCTACTTAAAATTGAAACAAAACAAGAAAAATATTCAAAATGTATTAGGATGGACGAAATTTCGAAAGCACTGTCACAAGAAAAGAAAAAAAAAAAAAAAAGGTGTGGATTTGACTGTGCAGTCCATATGCTACCTTAATTAAGTAGAGAAGGGAAACTTTACAAAGATACAGTACTAGATGCTCAAAACAGATAGCATTTAAGGATGGGCCCATATTCTCTGCACTTGCACTGCAAAATCATTATGAAAAGCAAGACTTGTTCCTCTTTTTCTTTTGGCAAGAACCAAGTCATCCACTTATGAATCACAAGAGTGTCTAGCACCACACCAATTATTACAAATTACATTCCTGTAATTGAAACATATGTGACAATCAAAGAAAGCAATAAACTCTTCCTGGTTTAAATCACAATATTTTTTTATTGAATTCGAAATGACTCTGCAAAATCATTTCTAATACTAACTTTGTTAAAGGCACTTATGTCTAGAGAGAGATACTCAGAAACAGTTTTGTAATTAATAGATTGACACACATATTTAAGTTTGGTTAAATGTGGTCAAATGTATTTTAATTTAAGTATCTGTATATTCCAGAACAGAACTGCTACCATTAGCATCCATAATAGATAAATAAATAATTACAACAAAGCTGCATCTACCCTACAAGCAGACAGTAAAGTCAAAGGACAAGAGAGAACATCTTGTTGTTTGGATCTGATAAACACTTGCCAATCATTCAAATGAATAAGCGCTCACAAAAACATTAGTGAAAGAAAACCACTAAAAGAACTGTAATGCGCCGGAAATTAGTCCACAATGAGTTGATGGAATAATTGTAGAATGTGAAGGCAAAACCAAATTTACTTGACTGATACTTTATTAAGGCCAAGGCACTTTGGGCAACCTTTATTACAGAGACATCAGAGTTGCAGGCTGTGTATGACGCAGGGAAACTAATAAATCAACATTTTGTTTGCTTATAAAGGGCTAAGAAGAATCCAGGCTTTTAAAAAAAAAAAATTAAGTTGAACAAACAGCATGGGCAAAACTAGGTCAGAAAAAAAGAGTGAAAAATACTGTCTGAGTTATGTAACTGAATCAGTTTATTTTCAGTTTTTCGTCTTTTAAAGGTTGACAGATTGGACACACAACACTTTACACAGAACTGCGGGATGTTCAGTGCCTGAGATCAACAATGTTCTCTGGGCAACCGTTTTCTTCTTATACCCTCTTGGACAATCAGACTGCAAGTGCCAGCGGGGAAACCACCCCAGCGGTCATGTCAGCAGTTACAAGAAAGTTTTGAAATCCACTTTTGTCGAGTGACTCAAAGGGCATACAGTATTACAAAACACGGTTTGCGTTGACGGTCAGTGCCATAATATACAAAGTGCCGGAGCAGGACCACAACAAATTAAATAGTGTTGAATCAATGAGTTGTCAAACTGCTTAACACAGAAAACTATATGTTTATTATTTTCACTGCATTTTAAAAATATAAAATAGTTCTCCAATGCTTCCATATTTTATATTATGTAAATGCTCCTCTCTACCATTAACAGTCACCTCTCTTATAATTTGACAATAAAATAAGATTTCTGCCATGGCTAAACCATCTCAATGAGGATGTCCAAGTCTTGTCCTTAGTAATCCTTAGATGAAAAAACAAGAGCCACATAGCTCTCCTCAAGCATTGTCAAGAGGAACACCAAGAAAAAGAGGAATAAAATACAGAATCAAATGCTGACTGTCCCTTCTGAATAAAGACGCTACTGAAGATGTCCCACAAGGTACGTCTCAGATCTTGAGCACTACAGAAAACTACCCCAGACTCTTTAATTGACTCATCTTGTAGTGCCTCTCCAACAACCCTCTCCACTCACTCCTGTGTTTCATGGTGCACCTGTAGGTCTTTAAACAGCAGCTCACACTTAGTAAACTATCATGCAGTTTTCTGTCACCCAAGACATATTTTTTTCTGAGAGGAGCCGTTTCAAAATTTTGTAACAATGGACTTGCAGCTCGCACACCGTGTGTACGAGATCCGTTTCACACATGGGGCATGTGGTTGTAAGGACGGGGGAAAAAAAAGCACAATCAAAAAGGGATGCACGAGTGATTCTAGTTTGAAGATATGTACGCCAGGAAACAAATGTCTTTTTCCTTCCTTTTTTTTGTTTTTGCAAAGCAGTCAACATATGCCCTTGTTTATCTGTTGTTTACTGGAAATGGAATGATCTCAGAGACAAAATGCAGCATTTTACCTGCAGCATTACAACATTGTCCCCTTCAAACGTCACGAAGACATCGGAATCGCACTTCAAAGCAGGAATGCGGTTCTCCATCATAAACCCCTGAGGAAGAATAATAAAGCAGTGTTAAACTTCATGGTTGGAACTGAGAAGTAACTGCACACCTTGTCAAAATTGCACAAAATGAGAAGTGGTCTGTATTTAAGAAGGCAGCAACTGACGGTTAATAAAATTACACAAACACACCTTAAGCAACAGCAAAAACAACAAAAATAGCTACAATGGAAATAATATTAAGAAGATTTTTTTTTTGTATAATAATGTCAGTGTTAAGATGAGGAAAATGAAAATGTACAGTCAATTTAGGTGTGAAGAAACTGAGGTAAGACAGTAAAAGAGTAAAAAGACAAACATAAGCAAATGTATGGTTCTGAGGGAGTCAAACATGCAGGAACAAATTAATCTGCTGACTAGATCAGACAGTGTATTGCAAACTAAATGCATCAATTATGTCTTGTAATGAAGTCTCAGATTCAGTTCAGATTAAACCCTTGACGAAGCATGGTTTGTGTAATTTAGCACAAATTACTGAGTGAGAGACTTTAAAAAGCACTACACAACAAACATAGCTGGAAAGTGAACACAAAGGCATAAAGAGAAAATAAATCACAAGAAATATAACAGGAATTACAACATCCATACCGAGCCATAGACAAGAGCACAGGGCAAGCAATGCCGTAGTAAGTCATGAAAACAAATTAGCAAAATACATCAACAGCAGCAGCAACGACATGAAAACCGTAAGCTAAAGGCAGGGGAGCAAGGGGCTGGCTGAAAGAAAACTATTAATACAATCTGGAAGAAAACAAAGTGTCTACATCTGGTCAATTTGACATTTGTGTGGTTGCAATCATGCAAAAAATAGACACACTGAACAGTCCATACATAACTTAAAGTATGTATCGGTCATGTGTTGATTAACAATGCGCTGAAGAAATAATGTCACTACATTTGAATTGCATACATTTAGATTTGAAAAAGAGAATCTGAAAACTACCCAAAACAACACCTTTATGGGTCTGAAAACATTACAGTTGAGTATTGTGTATTGACATTAAGAGGGGTGAGAGAGGGTTTGACATTAAAACATTGGTATCACAGCCTGCACACCCACCACTACCAGGCCCCTCTGTGGTTTCTTCTCTCCTACACTGTGCTCTTCTGGGAGAGCTGACACTTGACTGCTGCTCGTGAAGGTAACATCTGTGGAGCTGAAGGTTACGGCTCACGATTATCTCCACTACCTTCACAAAAAGGTGCATTTCTCATTGCACCGATTCAAAGCTGCTAGACTACAGCCTAAAATGCCACCAGCTCCACTACGCCATTGTCTGTCCCAGATTAGCTTTTGTTTCCACTAGGCACCAAACCAATATGTATCTCCTTGTTAAATTTAGCATCCCCCGTGCATCCTCCGGGTGTCGATTTAGTGCAACACTAGAAGTTGTATTAAATGTGGTCCAATTTACTGGTTTGCTTTTCGCTTTGTGATAATTAATTTGTGTTAAGTTGGAGTGACTTTTCATCTGTGCTTGCAGAAGGAACAACTTGCAAGGCTTCTTTCTGCAGTTCCACTTTTTTGAGTTAAATCTCCCAAAATAATCTAGCTTAAATATGTTTAAATAGAAAAGAAAACCTTTATTTTCACAAAATCAGCAGCACATTTCGCTGTGGTGAAAAAAGCTTTGGAAATACACTGCAGGTGTATAAGATATTGATGTGAAACTTTGTGTAGATACCATGACAAGTTTTAAGTAAACATTTTTAGTGATCTTAAGAGTGGATTCAAAGAGAAGCTGGGGAGGTAGGCAGAATGTTATTGGTAGCTGAAATAAACAGGCCCCAACAAAAATACTCTTTTTGTTTTCTGTAAAAGCAGCAGAAGAACTTGGCCCTGCACAAAGCAAACTCAGCCCACTCCTTTCCTTTCATTTGTATGATGTGACAAAAGTGGGTGTTCCCAGTGAAAAACAAACACTTAACACAGAAACCGAAAAATGACCAATCACTCTCTATTAGGCTGAATTTCCATAGGTTCACTTTTTATTCTGGAGGCATTTTACTCGAACCTAAAAGAGGATACGCCTAGTCATTTATTCAGTCACTGAGGGCTTTTTTTTCTCCTCTCTCACGGAAACATACACTTTCCCTCCATATTTCATGCAAAGGAACAAAAAGGCATTATTTCATATTTAAATCAGCAATGCAAAGCTCCTAAGACCAGTTCCTGATATGTTTTCACAGAAAGTGCACAGACAGCATTGAAATAGGAGAACCTTGCCAGGGAACCTACAGCCATGCTTGTAATGTTTTCTTTAAATCAAAAATGTTAATCCTAAATCAATGTAGCTCAAAACTGGCTATTTAATAATGCATTATAGTGTGGTTAGTGTTTAGTGCAAGTACTCATCCTGTGTTTACCAATTGTGTCAGAAATCGATTTGCCCCGTTTTCTCATTTCTGCAGTGTGGTGGGGAACAACACTAATAACAAATATCACACCTTTACTAAATTTATTTAACATATTTCCAATCACCATGGCCAAAAAAAAACAAGCTGCATTCCACATAGACACCCACAACTGTCTGTAGTAGGGAAATCATACAATACTCTATTGTCACACTGCAGGGGGGTTGCCATGATGCCGGCTCTTGATATAGGCGGGGTCTCAGGAAATTGACACCGGAATCAGGATTAAAGTGCAGTAAGTGCTGGTTTATTCTTCAGTGCAGGAATTAAATGAAAACAAAACAAAACCAAAACCAAACCCTAGCTCCTGGTTGAGCCTAACTAAACAGTGAAACACATCCATCTCTAACATATAAGACAATACAGCAATCAATCCAAATCATAATCCAAAGAGTACTCAAAAGTTCCTTAACAGGTTCGTTCTCTCACAATCACAGTTTGTTCTCTCCTCGGAACACTCCCACAAGAAAGCATTCCAACTTCCTGCTTAAATACAGGAAGTTTGCCAATCAGGGGTGTCCTGCGGGTCACATGCTTTTGTAGCACGATTCATCCTCCCAGGGCTTGTGGTACACCTAGCACTACATTACACTATTCATATATTCCTACGACTTGGTATACAAGAGCAATCAAGTTGGGGAACACTCATGACATATTGCATTGTACCTTTCATCATAGATATTAGAAAGATGTAAATATTCCAAGGAAAATTAAATGTATTGTTTCCTTACAATGGTAGTGCATATATTTTACATTTAGCTACTTCAGATTGAGTTACTTCAAACTCGCATGTCAATGAGCAACTCTGTGGTCGCACATTAATTGCCATTAAACATGAAAATAACTTTTCATGCAGACCATACGCAGAATCCGACCCTTCTTCACAGACTACTCCAGTAGCATCTGCTACCCCTCAACTCCAACTCATCCAGAGCTCTGCTGCTTCCCCGTCTCTGCCTCGATTCACCTACACTTCTGCACTGCTCCACTCTCTCCACTGGCTCCCAATCTCAGCTCACATCCACTTCAGGACTTTGGCTCTTACCTGCCATTTGTCTAGATCGGTCTGCACTCCCTCCAAACCAATCCCCACCCCCCTCGCCCCTACGTGATGGAACGACATCAAGGTCAGGACTGCACAGTCCCTAACCACTTTCCGGTGTCTGCGTGAGACACACCTGCTCAGACTGTACCTGTGTTACCTCAGCCAACACCTCCTACATACTTCAGCACTCTTGCTTTGAAGCAATTTCTTATCTGATATGTCCCCTTCTGCCCCTTATCACTTATATATCGTTAGCACTTTAAATTCCCTTACTATAACTGCCTGTGTCAGATACTATACCTGCTCTGCCCTTTGGCACACAAGATGGTACTATATTTTGTCCTTGTTTTAGCTTGTGTGTACTGGGACATGTGCTTATCTCATTGTATTTTGCACTTATTGTATCTACTGCATTCTGTCACGCTTAAAAAAAAGGTTTCTTGTGAAAACCAAAAGTTGCTCTGGGTAACAGCCTTGATAATAAATAAATAGATATAATGCTGGACTTTGTGACCAGTCATATTATTCTGAAACTGTAGAAAATAGTATTATTACTTTGGGTTGTAGAAGTTTAAAAAAGAGACTGTTTCCACTGAACAAGAACAACTGAGGAAACATCACACCTTGTTATCTTACGTTATCAAGTAAAATCATGTAACGGACCACAAAGCCCGACCATGTCACCCTGATCTGCATTTCACTAGAAACTTTCATTCTAGGTAGTTTTCTTTAATCAACCGTCAGTGTGTTTGTCTCCAGGGTATGCAGCATGCTGTACTCCAGCAAAAAGTGAAGTTAAGGGTGTTTTCTGTCCACGGGCTATGAATATCTGTGAAACACTATGATAATGAAAGCATTTTTTCATTTTCTGCTGAGGATATGCAAATATGTGCAAAACGTGGCTTCTCAAACAATATGAGCACTTAACACAAAAGATATTCTGAAAGTCAGTCAGCACATGTGGATGATGTATTTCAAAACTTTCCTCTTTCACAAGCACATTCTGTACTCCAGGTGTGTCAAAGCTGACGAAATCCTACACGGATCAAAGTATTATGGTGATTTCATTTTTATGATGGTATTTAGTGTTTTGGCTCATCTTGAAACAAGCACACTTTGACTAAGTGGTGGTGTTTTAGTGAAGTCCTTTTTTCACCTGGTTAAAATAATACAAATCAGTATACAATAAGCTGATTAATAGGAAAAATGTAAATTGCGTTTATAAATGCAAGTGGTATTTGGTAACACAGAGACGCCATTGATTTATTAACTTCACTTCATGTAGCAAAACAGTGCAGAATCTTTAAACAAGCAAGGAAATGGAGATGTCAGTAAAGTGAAGTTCATATGCATATTGGTATTGTTTTATTTTGGTGTATTAAAACTGAATTTTTGACAAGCTGTAGATTTCTTTGAACATACCACTTGTACTGTGTGGGCCCTTTGGCATCTATCCCCTTTGACCACAACTCATACACATGCAATGTTTTCAGTTGTGGTATTAAGAAAGAACAGTGAAAACATTACACCTACGTGCCTAAGTGTTCTTGCTCTGTATGAAAGGCACTAGTCATGCTCATAGCAGGATTACTTACGAAGACTTTCAAGGTCTATTTTCTTCTTCCTCTTACAAAAAGAAAAACCATGAGAACTTTTCAGGAATATGAGTTTCAAACTTGAAATGTGAATTTAAACAGTGAAGGAAATGTTTTGCTCTGCATTATTGAAAATACAGTCTGATAGTATGATCAGTCTGCCAATTCGGTGCAAGTAAAGTGGTTCTCTATCCCAGCCTAGTTCACAAATACTTGTCTTAACCATTCATTGGTGTAATTTGTCAAGACTACCGAACATTGGTGCTCTGTAAGACAAGTACAAATGGGACTATTAAGTCAAACTTAATTATATTAGACAGCTTTATTCATCACAAAACAATAAAATAATTGTACTAAATAAACCAACTTTCATGTAATGAGTCAGAATATTATGCTTTATAGCTTTTACATAACTTTCTGCCGTTTCGTTATCATATCCTTCCATGATTTTTTCTTGGGTATCCTTTTAACTGATGTTTCGGTTTAGATTCCCGTAAACCAGTCAAACCCAAAGCATAGGGGACCCATATTATACTTGCTTCACTGCACAATCTTTCCCTAATGGTCTTCAAAAACAATTCTCCGAACTTCCCACGAAAAAAACGAGCAAACGAAAGTATCTTGACAGACAAAAAGAGTTTCACCGAAGATGTGTCATAGGATACGTGACACCAAAGGACAGAACTAACAAGAATAATCAGATAACCATCAAATACACCTTCAGTGCGTCTTATCTCTCTTTACAGAAAGTACAGTAGCAGCATGTAGGAGGAAATTGTATATAAAGTTGCAATGTTTACCTCGTAAGTTAGCCTAACTTATGCACCAAAAAGTTTGTGAACAGAAAGCTGGTCAATTAAGCGGTTCGGTTTGCAGTCTCTGTGCCTGGCTATCAGTGCTTTTGTAAACCAAGAATTAAAAGAACATACAAAAGCTAAAACCTTAAAATCTGGTTCTGATCACAGTGATAAAGTGCCCAATCACATTAAAAGTAAAGAGACTTGCTAGCAATGTATGGCAGCACAGGTTATTTGATGTAGATTGTGATACTCTGGGAACACTGATGACATTTCGCATTGATTACATCTAGCTGGCGCAATAACGTCACATCACAAATCTGGAAGTGCTATCCCGGGTTTCAAGGACAAAGGCCATGTGCACCTTTTTTGCGTTTCTGCGACAGGAGAGCTGCCGCTGAACTAGGACTTACCATTCCTCCTGTACACTCCCTGCAGTCTTGCAAGCAGGCCAGGTTTTCCCAAGTGCTGTAGGCCTTCAGTCCAGCAATCAGGGCCTGCAGGGATCGACTGTTCATAAGGTCTCGGCCATGATACAAGTCTTCATCCATCACCTCAGCTGCAAACCTAGAGCAGGGATGTTCAAAGTAACTTTAAGGATGAACGCAATGGCAAGATTTCAGGCACAATGTACAGTACAGAGAAACAGCACGGTGGCGCAGTGGTTGGTGCAGCTGCCTCACAGCTCCTGGGACCCGGGTTCAGTTTGCATGTTCTCCCCGTTTCGGCGTGGGTTCTCTGAAGGGGGCTCCATTTTCCTCCTGCATCCCAAAGACATTCTGCTTACTTTGATTGGCTACTCTGTATTGCCCTGGAGTCATGAGACTGTGCAGCCCTGCGATGGACTAGTGTCCAGTCCAGGGTGTACCCGGCCTTGCACCCTGTGCCTATGGGGTTAGGCCCCACCCACCACGACACAGTACTGGATGGAGCGGTTATTGAAAATGGATGGATGTAGAGTAAAGAGGTTCTCAAAGTGGTGCCCATCGGCATTTTTGTGCCCTCGATGCCAGGGAGAATTTTAAATTTGTGCCACTGAAACTTAGAAATAAGCGAAAACATGTCTACCCCTTTCCGAATTTCCAAAGTTAGTATTAATGTATTTAGTATCAATATCAGTTAATACATTTAAAACATTGTTTATACAAAATACAGCACATATACAAAGTGCATTCACGGGAACTAAGGAGGAACTGATGGGGTCAAATAATGTAGAGTTCTCTTTTCTATATTTGTGTGCCGTTTCTAAATGGTAGGTTTCGATATTGCCAGTTTTGATTCATTTCCTGTCTGTGATTGAAGACTCCAAGGGTAGTCCACAGAAATTCCTCAACAAACAAAATCAACCCAAAAAGTCACACAGAGGAAGTGGTTGAGGAAATTCTGCTACCTGATCTTCTAGAATTCCCAGAACATGCGTTTAGGTCACTTGTACCATGTATGTTCAAGGCTTGAAAATTTATTTATTTTAATAGGAAAAAAAAAAACCTTGTCTGAAGACTTGATACCAAAATTGTGATGCAAAAGTGAAGGAAAACCCAAGTTTTATAATTCCCACAAAGAGTAGGCCTGACAGTAAAACATGATTTCCACTGCCTGGAGGTTACTGGTTCAAACCTCAATTATGCCACATGACTGGAGGCAAGAAGGGTTCATATGGGGGATCTTTCGCTAACCTCCTCCTCTTATCCCTGTTACTGAAAGGATACTTGTGAATCAAGGCATGGTCTGTATGAACTGTGAGTCCTTCAGCTGACATGAAAGCCATGCCATTTGTTAACACAGAGCTCAGAGGGGACAATGAAGCAGTTGTTTCCAATGCATGTTTCCAAAGATCTTCACCTTCATAATAACTGTGAGGTACAAGGGTTACGTATTTGTATGTTTCCTTTATAAATCGATCGCATCCTGCTGGGTTTTAAAAATGCAGTTCATTAATCTTTTGCACTCCCTTTCTAGGTTGGCTGTACTTAGGTGCAATTCATTGTCATGAGAAACTAAAAGTGCAAATGCTTTCTCCTGTGGTGAAATCACTGTGAATCTATTAATTGAAATTCAAAAGGAACTCGAGAGGAAGTTGTCACTGCTTTAACCAAATGGGCTCCGATTAAAGATAAGAATCAAGTCAGTGTCAGTTCACTATTATAACGAGTATGAATCGTAACCGTACGTTTGTAATACACACGAAAAAGAGATGACCGGCACCTAGAAAGATCAGTGCTTGGGTGTTCAGAGAAACTCCATACAATGGAAACGTTATTATTTTTTTCCTGTTGATTGTTTCCACATGTGTTCTATTTTACAAAATGTTTTTTTTTTTCTGACTGCCACTTTTATTGTTTATATTAGTATAATCAGATAATGGGCCAATTAAGATTAATTAATACTAAACTTATTTAACACTATAAATGTGAGAAAAAGCAATTGTATCTGACAACGTACGCTCTCAGTAAGATATCTGACAATCTGATTGAAACAGTCTATAGTCCATAACACTTAAGAGCAGGGCAGAGCAACCTTGCTCCTGTAGCATCCTTTCAATCATCAATCACTTAACACCTGGAACAAATGGTAATTCTGACCAATTAAAGCCAATCTCCAAATCAATTATTTCAGGAGTTCAGACAACCCTAATAGAAGTATGTAGTGGAAGGTAAACAGTTTTGACCTAGACTCTATTGACTAAGGGAACAATGACCTGGCCATGAGGATGAGGCCATTTGATCCCCCTCACTAGAGGGAATGGGCCGAGGAGCAGCTGCAGGGGCGGTGTGTGGGAGGAGGGATGTACAGCAATGAATGCTGGGAAAGTTGCTGGATACTTATGCTTGGGAAGTCGGAAGTCAGGCACGAGTTTGGGGGTTGTTTCTCTCCCGAATCTCAAACTCCATGATGGATTTGAGGAAAAATAAAAACCAGACGCCTTTGTGGCACTCCAGGACCCTGGACTGTCCCTGCCATATAGCAAAACATTTAGCTGGAGGGCAGATTTAGATACAGACTTGTGCACATCTTTTATTTAGCACAATGCAGGTCATGCAATGGCTTGAAGAGGAACATAAGCAAAGTTCACACTTCTTAATATTGGGGTTTTTCCACTTAACAAGGATTTGGTTTTACACCCCTGCTCTGTTTCTATGAACCTATGAAGTGAAGGCTGCCACTTTGAGAACAAACAGTAGCTGCGCCTTACATATAGAAAAATGAAAGTGTGTGTAGTAGGGCTTTAAGATAAGTGCTTTTTAATTCTGTGTGAATAGACCGACTTGTTTACAGTAAATAAAAACAGAAGAAAAAAATATTATGAAGCTCATAACAGCTGTTAGGAAGTTAAAAGCCAGAAATGGGTTCAGTTCCAAGAAATTAGCGAAGCCTGATGCTGTTTACTCCTAGAGCAGGGTGCTAAGATGAAAATGATCGCTGTATTGTGGTCGACTTCAGTGAAGTCACAAAGACCATATCAGCGGCACTCAATCTGAAAGCAGAAGTGGCATGAAATAACCCTGTATTTATGTATTCTACATTTCAGAAAACATGAAGGTTCAATGTCACTGTGACAGTCATTTATAGAGTTTACACAAGGTATGTTTATATCTAAAAGAATACTGTTTTGTGAGAGTGTGTGTGCATGTGTGTGTGCAAATGCCCCAACCAGATATTGGGGGGGAATCAGTTTGAGTAACCTAGTTTCTTTCAATAATGCAAATTGATTTTGTCAAGAAACAGCAGTCAGCTTAAGAAATTAACAGAAAATATCTCAGTTTTTCTCAGAGTAAACAACTATAGGTAGCAGTACCATCTAGTGGTTATGAAAAGTATTTACCTTTTTGGTGCATGATGCTAATTCTTGGGGCACTGCCTATGGAAAATACATGGTAATGCAAATCCCGAAGGACGGAGATTTTATGTACATCTTACTGTCGTTGCAGTTTTAACAAGTTGAGAGCTAAAGGCTATGTTATTATCAGGCAAGACTAAAGTCAGAAAAGCTAAATCAGTCACTTCACACTACAAAAACATGGTTCTGCAGAAGATATGAGAAGGCAAGCAAGGTGTCAAAGCCATACGCCGTTTTCCACACTGCCATGTTCACGGCAAAGCTGTCACGCAAATCAGAGACTTCAAATGCAGCTGCAACAGCTTATGACTGGAAATGGCAGTCGTTTGTGTGCAAACTGATATGCCAACTGGACTTCTTCCCTGGCGACTGCAAAGTTGGGCGTAGAGTCCAGCTTGATCCAGACTATTAGACATATCCTTCACTCCGGGCACAGACTTTTTACCCGAGTCCTGACTGTACTATTTACTTGGCCTTAAATGAATCAGCACCTACAGTAATTCATGATGTGGAAAGGATAAAGTTGTGCATTTCAAAATAGTTTTCTGAGGACAAACTCTAAAGCAATGAGGTTTGATTTTACACAGCAATTTTCCAAAATATTTCATTTGATCACACTGCACAGTAAGAAGGCAAATGTTTATATTTCTCTTTTAAATTTTTCCCCCTATGTGCAGACACCTGAGTGACGGACCAGTACATCTTGAGAACATTTAGCACGATACAAAGTTTTACTGTCATATGATTCTCCACTTTCAGATACTCTTGTGGTGAAGTAGTGATGCTTCGATGCATAACCTAACAAAACCACTTCAACAACTTAATTCTACATTTCAATCTTCTTGTAGTTCATACAAAAAGCAACCGAAACAAATTCTATTCTTCTAAAAACTGCCCACCAGCTTCTTTACAATCATGAAACAATTGAAACACAAACCCGAGACATTTCAAAACGCAACCACCAACGATTTGATTTATCAGGCCGGACACGGAAGCCTGCCGAGCTGTAGTCCCTGTGAACAGAGAGCTGCCATTACACTTCTTAACCACTTGTTTCAAAGTGTTTTGTGTGTATTTTTTAAAAGAGAAGTTGGTTATCTGCTCAGATGCCAACAGATAATTGGGAGGGAGCAGAAAAACCAACAATACAGAGCTTTCCCCAGTCAGTATGTACATGTAGCTTTCAGACTCTCAGCCTGCACTGTAAAAACATATATAAAATGCCTTTAATAATGACATGGACTTCTAAATAAATCTATTTTTGAACAAACCATGTGACTTAATTGAGTCACAGTTCAAATAGTAGTCTGATCCAGGACACATTGCAACAGAAATTAAACCACTTGCATTAAAGGAAGGTTGCTTGGATTCACAAGTAAACCCCCTGAAGTGCCATAGTGGTAAAAATTAGATAGGTAGGCATGCATAATGATTCTAACTGCAAAACACGGTCAACAAAATGGTTTGAATGATGACTGCTCCTTTACGTTCCACTCGTTCCAACTAGTTGCTTGTTGTACATTTAATTATATGTTGCCTGTAGCGAGGATTTATTTCATTTCAGGATAGTCAACCATAAAAGGCGAAGTGTTCTCCAAGGAGTAAGAAGGAATTGAAAATCCAACTGCAAATGCAGGTGAGCGGGGCTGTGCTAGCAAGGGTGATGCGATAGGAGACAATATACACGCAGCACAGGTCAGTCAGTCCACACAGAATACCATTGCCCTCTGTTTGCCCCGAGACACGCCCTCATTGTCGGCTGAAAGCGGAAGACTGAAACCAAATCAAAAAACAATTTACACATCGGTCCCTTCAGGTTGTTTTGAGACAAGGCCTGCCAAAGGTCTCTTCTTACTTTGAGGCAACACAAAGAGAAACAACCCTGACACGGGCAACATGATACTGTACCGGAGATGAATGGGCCGAGGTTTTGTCAAGGATGGTGTCAGCCTTCATGCTTCAGAAGCTGTTTACCATCACCATGCAGGGTTAATTTTAGAACAGGAAAACACATGCCGCAAGCCTCCACTCACTTCCCAGAAGGTGCTTAGTCAGACAAATAAAAAATAGACAGACCATCAGACGTTAACAGTGACACTATATTGAATATCCTCCTACTAATTGTACATGCATCTACTTTTCGGGTGTAAAATCAACACTAACAGGCCTATATCTTCGGACGATGGACACATTTCTGCCCGATGCCTCTCTATGACAATAGTTTCAATAAGGCCATGCATGTCATTAGGTGAAGCCATCGTTTCTGGGAAGGACCCTGATCGTATCGGGTCACAGAGCACGGTTTGAGATCAAGTGTGAAGACAGCAGTCTCACCAGAGGAAGAGCAATGATTGAAGCTCGTCGGCTCGTCGGTCCACAGCTGCAGAAATACATAACATTGTGCTGGCATTCGCAGGAACAAAATACTTAAAGGGGAACATTATGGTTTAAATAGATCTGGGAATAGATTTAAATAGATCTGGGAAATTTGTAGGCCAAGTCAACACCTTGAACTCGTGATTCATCAGACCAGGCCACCTCCTTCCTTTGCTCCATGGTCCAGTTCGTAAATGTGCCCATTGTAGGCGCTTTCGGCAGTGGACAGGGGTCAGCATGGGCACCCTGACTGGTCGGCAGCTACGCAGCCCCATACGCAACAAACTGCGATGCACTGTGTGTTCTGACACCTTTCTATCAGAAACAGCATTCACTTTTTCAGCAATTTGAGCTACAGTAGCTCGTCTGTTGGATCGGACCACACGGGCCAGCCTTCGCTCCCCACGTGCATCAATGAGCCTTGGCCGCCCATGACCCTGTCGCCGTTTCACCACTTTTGATAGGTACTGACCACTGCAGACCGGGAACACCCCACAAGAGCTGCAGTTTTGGAGATGCTCTGACCCAGTCTAGCCATCACAATCTGGCCCTTGTCAAAGTGGCTCAGATCCTTACACTTGAACATTTTTCCTGCTTCTAACACATTAACTTTGAGGACAAAATGTTCACTTGCTGCCCAATATATCCCACCCACTGACAACGAGATTATCAGTGTTATTCACTTAACCTGTCAGTGGTCATAATGTTATGGTTGATCAGTGTATATACACATATATATATACACACACACACACAGACGGGTGACAAATGAAAGGAAAAAACAATAAAGCATCGCAGTAAGGTATTGGGCCATCACAAGCCACCAGAACAGCTTCAATGCTCTTGGCACAGATTCTACGAGTGTCTGAACTCTACTGGAGGAATGGAACACCATTCTTCCAAAAGATATTCCCTCATTTTGGCGGTGGAGAGCGCTGTCTAATACGTCGAATCTCCCATAGGTGTTCAATTGGGTTGAGATCTGGTGACTGTGAAGGCCATAGCATATGATTCACATCATTTTCATACTCATCAAACCATTCAGTGAGCCCTCGTGCCCTGTGGATGGGGCATTGTCATCCTGGAAGAGACCACTCCCATCAGGATAGAAATGTGTCACCATAGGATAAAGGTGTTCACTCATAACTTTGTAATGATTTGTAGTGACCCTTCCCTCTAAGGGGACAAGTGGACCCAAACCATGCAAGGAAAATGCCCCCCACAGCATAACAGAGCCTCCGGACCCCCTCACTGTAGTGATCAAGCAGTCAGGTCTGTACCGTTCTCTTGGTGTCGCCACACATGCACTCGCCCACTTGTCGAGAACACTAGCCAGTTGAGCGTCTTTGTGACTGAAGCTCCTGCCATTCATCATACAGTACAATGCAGTATCATGCAGTACACCTGTTTGGAGGCATCTGCATTCGTTATGTTCCTCCACTCATTTATTCAGGTTTTTCCTGATGTGACATCTTCGGGAAATCGTATGAATAATAAGACAACACTGAGCCACGCCAATCATGTCAGCTATGGATTATGTAGAAATATTACTATACAATACATTATTTTAAAGCTGAATTGATTGGGTTTTATGACCTTATTAAGCATTTTAAAAATGTAAATATAGATTTTAAACACCACTGAAGGTAATGACTTGAAGACAAATCCAGTGCTTTGTAGTTTTTCCGCTGAGTTTGTTATCCAGGAAGTTATGACATGACACATCCTGAAACCCTGAAAGAGCAGACATGCCCGAGTCTGACATTCGGCATTATTTGGTCATTTTATTTAAGTTTTAAAAGTTGCTTATATGATATATGAACTGGAGAAGTGCTCGACACCATACTATAGCAACACGTTAAGACACACAAGACCCTAGTTTTAGAAATCATACGTGCTCCCGGGAAAAGATCATTAAATAGACAGCAAAAAAAGCAAGAATCAATTTACAGAAGATATTAGTCTATAAAGCAGCGTCATCCACATTGATTCTAGCAAAACTGTAAATGCTGATGAGGCAAGAATATTTAAACCAGCAATTCAACAGATTTCATTGATCTGTGTCTCAGATTATCTCTTCACAAAGATATCTGTGCACGGTAAATTAGCTATATTAGGCTGTTATTGTAAAGATTATGTAGAGCTGCCAAAGGCTCAGAAGATGGTTTGAAACCAGTAATGAAACTGGAATTACGCAGGCTTCCTCCAGCTCACTTTTAATTGTTGTATTCAAACAGGCTGACACACTCACTTGGCTTATTTTGAAAGAAACATCATACTATAACAGCACCCACATAAATATATTGACCATATTGAGTGCTTCAAATTACATGTCCAAGTGGAGTAACATTTAATTATATATGTGACATTTAGACCAGACGTGCACAACAAGTATGGGAATGCAACTGCTGTGTTTGATGGGTATCTTAGTGGGACCAAAATTGTGACACATAACAGATCAAATGGCAAAACTCGTGCCACAGTTTCTCAACTGATATGATGCTATGAAGTAAGATAGGAGAGTTTCTTCATGAGAATAACAAGCAACACTTCAGAAACTTGCTTAGTGACAAATTACAAAATAGAGACTGTTACTCATCGTGTAAAAGGAGATGCTGACCTTCTCCTAAGGTGAAGACATCGTGCTAAGCTTATCACCCATACCATGTTTTTCAGGCCTGACCCAAAACAATCATTATAAGAGAAAAGAAAAGAAAAAAAAACTTGGAACATCAGATCCATAAAATAACCACCTTGATCATCTCAATGCTAGCACTTCCTTGACATGACACAACCTCCAGACTTTTTGTAATAGGTGCATCTCTACGAAAAGCACAAAAGGGTGGATGGTTTCACAATCTCACTGCTGCTTTAACTGTGACCTTTGCCTGTGCAGACGATGTCATTACTGCCAGAGGACAATATGGAGGATTGGAGAGTCTGCATTGTGATGGACAGAGTAGTTAAGAAGAGAGCTTTCATGCAGACAGTTTATCACCGATTGCCAAGTACAAAAAAACAAGAGTGTAATATCACAGCCAGAGTTGGATGGATTCTACAGCAGAACGGGCTTAGAAAATGTATAAAAGCGGCATGTTTTTTTTTTTTTAACATTTAGCTCCAGCACCAAACAAACAACTGCCAGATATACTATACTACCTTGAAATGTCCAAAAAATAAAAAAATGCCAACAAAGATTTTTACTAAATCAAATCAATTGGCCTGTAATTCCACTGTATTTCTGTTAGAGATCCCAGATAAGATATTTTGAAACTACTGAACTGCTTTACTTGAAACTAGAATGTAAGCACTATTGTAAGCATTTGTGCACAAAAATAAAGATATTCGTGCCAATGGTGTATTATACAACAGTGTACCTATCACAATTGTTGACTTATTAGCACAAACATGAAAAATGAGCATGGGTTAATTAGTTAATGAATCACATGGAAATTAAGTTTGAACCCTTTTTATATATTTATCTATAGCTCTTTCCAAGAACCAGAAACATGATAAGGTCAATTCTGCTGCAATGTTTCCTGTCTCGAATCTATGACATTATGAGTAATATGACACATTTGAGGAATTACTGTCTCTCTCAGTGTAAAGCAGGCTTAAATTGCTCCCCACGGGCAATTATAGGACCAATCAAGGGTTTTTGGTTCTCGACAAGCATATGCACATTGTAGTACAGTGCCAGTGTCGCATGGTTGTGTCCTACAGGTATACATGTGATTGGCTTTCGGTGAACTTCTCACCAATATTTCAGCTGCCTCTGCACAAATATGAGAGAAAACAGCATCTAAAAACATGTTTTAGCTTGACAAACACTTTTTCTTTCTTCTAATGCGAGAATTGTTTTTCATTACAAAAAAAAAAAAAAAGAACAGGAAATTCATAGGAATTCAACAGCGATCTCCTGCGAGAGTGAAAAACAGGTGAGCTTATCTTTAAGGAAATAAGACAGAGCTGCGTGGCCAATGTTCTGCATTGTGACACTGTTACTTAAACTGTGAAGAAGCCACAAAGCTCGCTGATCAAGTTTCATACTTAGTGTTTTACCCTAACCACGGCAAGAAACATTTCAATAACTATTCAAGGATTCCTGTTAGTCTCAAGACAGGTTGATAGCAGTTTCCTGTCATTATCTCAGAAGACTGCCCACTATCTCCTTCCCCATTTACTGTAAGCACATCTTCCAAAGAAAACCAGTGAATTGTATTCACCTTTAAGAGGGGATAAACAAATATTGCAACCGCTGCCAATTTTTTTTTTTTATTATAACCACTGCAGTATCGTTCTGGGTTTTAGGATTTGTTCAATATGGATTTGTCTCAATCTTGAGAATCTGAAATTCAGTGAAAACAGATGCAGATTTAAAAATTGTCAGGTTAATAGAGGTACTAATCTAGTGGCATGTCTGGTGTATAGCGATTTGAGAAGAAGCCCTTTTGTAAACTCTGGTCCTGTGAACAATAGTCCTGTGAACTTTTGTCCTGAAGTTGTGTAACTGCAGAAAAATTTGACTATACAGTACTGTGCAAAAGTTTTACGTAAAACTGCTGTAAAGTAAGAATGCTTTAAAAAATGTTAGGAGATTATATTTATCAATCAACTAAATGCAAAGTGAGTGAACACAAGAAAGATCTAAATCAAATCCATATTTGGTGTGACCACCCTTTGCCATCAAAACAGCATCAATTCTTCTAGGTACACTTGCACAAAGTCAGGGATTTTGTAGGCATATAGTCAGTTGCAGGATTAAACCATTATACCAAACAGGTGCTAATGATCATGAATTCAATATGTAGGTTGAAACACAATCATTAACTGAAACAGAAACAGCTGTGTAGGAGGAATAAAACTGGGTGAGGAACAGCCAAACTCGGCTAACAAACTTTACTGTCAAAAGTCATACACCATGGCTAGACTGAGCACAGCAACAAGACACAAGGTAGTTATACTGCATCAGCAAGGTCTCTCCCAGGCAGAAATTTCAAGGCAGACAGGTGTTTCCAGATGTGCTGTCCAAGCTCTTTTGAAGAAGCATAAGGAAACGGGCAACATTGAGGACCCAGTGACGCAGTGGTCGGCCAAGGAAACTTTACTGCAGCAGATGAAAAACACATCATGTTTACTTCCTTTCGCAATCGTAAGATGTCCAGCAGTGCCATCAGCTCAGTGGCACCCTGGTACACCCATCTACTGTCCAGAGAAGTCTGGTCAGAAGTGGCCTTCATAGAAGACTTGCGGCCAAAAAGCCATACCTCCGATGTGGAAACAAGGCCAAGCGACTCAAGTATGCACAAAAACATAGGAACTGGGGTGCAGAAAAATGGCAGCAGGTGATCTGGACTGATGAGTCAAAATGTGACCTATTTGGCTGTAGCAGAAGGCAGTTTGTTTGCCGAAGGGCTGGAGAGCGGTACACGAATGAGTGTCTGCAGGCAACAGTGAAGCATGGTGGAGGTTCCTTGCAAGTTTGGAGCTGCATTTCTGCAAATGGAGTTGGGGATTTGGTCAGAATTAATGGTCTCCTCAATGCTGAGAAGTACAGGCAGATCCATCATGCAATACTATCAAGGAGGCATCTGATTGCCCCCAAATGTATTCTGCAGCATGACAATGACCCCAAACACAGCGAAAGTCACTAAGAACTATGTTCAGCGTAAAGAAGAACAAGGAGTCCTGGAAGTGATGGTATGGCACCACAGAGCCCTGATATCAACATCATCGAGTCTGTCTGGGATTACAGGAAGAGAGAGAAAGCAACTGAGGCTGCCTAAATCCATAGAAGAACTGTGGTTAGATGTTTGGGCCAACCTACCTGCCGAGTTTCTTCAAAAACTGTGTGTAAGTGTACCTAGAAGAATTGATGCTGTTTTGAAGGTCACGCCAAATATTGATTTGATGTAGATTTTTCTTCTGTTCATTCAATTTTAGTTAATTGATAAATATAATCTATTAACATGTCTATTTCTGAAAGCATTCTTACTTTACAGCATTTTTTCACACCTGCCTAAAACTTTTGCAAAGTACTGTAACTAATGTGAATATACAGCCTTTTTACCCAGCCATTTCTAATTTAACTGAATTTGAACTTGGGATTTCCTATAAGAATGCCTTTTATATTATCCAACGAGCTTCGCTAAAATGTTTATGACCCAAAACAGTATTTGTACGGACAGATATTGATTCAGTGTTTAGTATGTCAACCTAGATGTAATACAGGGAGTGAATTTATTTCATGTGTAAAGAGGAGACAAAAAGACAACAGACATTACCTGGTAGTGAATGTCAACGCTAAAGCCGCAGCGAGGTGAGGCATCAGCCTTAGGTACTGCGTCTGGTGTTCAATGATCTTGACCTCTTCTTGGTTCTTGGGGCCAAATTGCCGACGACTATGAAAAAAAACAAAAAAACACCAATTAGCTTTTACACCTGAATACTGGTAAAGAGACAATTGCATATTAGAGAGGAAGGCATTTCATTCATAAAGTTACAATTTATGCTTTTGTTGGTTTGCTCGTTTTGTGCAGATGGGTAACATTTTAGATAACAGCGAATTATGTAATCCGCCAAAAACGGTTTCTGACTGGAAAACCACATAAATTGACAGAGACATGATTTAATTCCAGCACATACAATGAACTCCATGTACTGTTTATGTCATCTACAGTGTTTTTTCAGTGGAATGATGACTGATACTGGCCAACAAAGCAACAACAAACATTATTCACTCGTAAGCATTGCGATTGTATGGATCCACTACTCTGAGCAGACGAGGTCACTCGTCCCAATCAATCATTGACACGTTACCTTGTCAATGGCCCCAGCATGAATGGTATAGTAGCAGCACATTCTGTTTTACATCCAACCACACACACTGATTTAATTAGTCATGTGTTCAGATGACTGTTTTACCTTTTAAAAACGTTACAAAAAAACTAACAAACAGAAACGAAACTCAAAAAGCTTTCCCTTTCTGATCACCCTTGGACTTGCCATTACTTTTTGTATGATGCTTGCCTTCAGGGACCAGGATGAGTTTTCCCCCTTATGATCATATTTAATCAACCAAGTCAATCATTAAAGGCACATTTCATGCATTCATGTGTCAAGGATCTAGTTTTTGTTTCTTTTTCTTTTTTTAAACCTCTCTACATCCAAGTTGTTTTGTCAGGAGGAAGCCTGTAACCTTACAATCTTTGCATTTTTATATGTCAGGGGTCTATAAATAGCAGCCACAGGGGGTTACGTTAAGGAACCACACAGCCAAATGCGTCTCAAGTTACCATTGTTGTTGTTCTTTTTCGACAAGTGGGGGGGGGAAACAGAGCTGCACACACCAGCCGAAAAACCCTGATTTTCCACTCTGGCACCAGAGTGGGAACTGAGGCCTTCTGTGTCCCCACTTCACCCCGGCGTTCGCTGGTGGCTTCCTCTCCCCCCAGCTGACAAGATGACAGCTTCAGACCCAACACCTGTGACAGCAACACAGCGTAACCCACTTGAGCAACTTGTAATGCACTGTTGGCTGGTGTTTCTAAAAAGGTCTTCCAAATGTTCAAACTCTGCTGCCTTGCCTTTGGACCCTGTTACCACCATTGGTTTGGCATTGACTTCCAGTTAAGTCCAGGATTTAACATCCTTCTACTTGCCTATATGTCCTTAAATGGGCCAGATCGACAGTATCTAACTGTCCTCTTAAGTCCTAATGCCCCCTCTTGTGCCATTCGCTCCTCGGACTCTGGGTTCCTACAGTGAGGGAAAAAAGTATTTGATCCCCTGCTGATTTTGTATGTTTGCCCACTGACAAAGAAATGATCAGTCTATAATTTTAATGGTAGGTGTATTTTAACAGTGACAGACAGAATAACAACAAAAAAATCCAGAAAAACGCATTTCAAAAAAGTTATAAATTGATTTGCATGTTAATAAGGGAAATAAGTATTTGATCCCCTATCAATCAGCAAAAGATTTCTGGCTCCCAGGTGTCTTTTATACAGGTAACGAGCAGAGATTAGGAGCACTCTTAAAGGGAGTGCTTCTAATCTCAGCTCGTTACCTGTATAAAAGACACCTGTCCACAGAAGCAATCAATCAATCAGATTCCAAACTCTCCACCATGGCCAAGACCAAAGAGCTGTCCAAGGATGTCAGGGACAAGAGTGTAGACCTACACAAGGCTGGAATGGGCTACAAGACCATCGCCAAGCAGCTTGGTGAGAAGGTGACAACAGTTGGTGCGATTATTCGCAAATGGAAGAAACACAAAATAACTGTCAGTCTCCCTCGGTCTGGGGCTCCATGCAAGATCTCACCTCGTGGAGTTTCAATGATCATGAGAACGGTGAGGAATCAGCCCAGAACTACACAGGAGGATCTTGTTAATGATCTCAAGGCAGCTGGGACCATAGTCACCAAGAAAACAATTGGTAACACACTACGCCGTGAAGGACTGAAATCCTGCAGCGCCCGCAAGGTCCCCCTGCTCAAGAAAGCACATGTACATGTACATGAAGTTTGCCAATGAACATCTGAATGATTCAGGGGAGAACTGGGTGAAAGTGTTGTGGTCAGATGAGACCAAAATCGAGCTCTTTGGCATCAACTCAACTTGCCATGTCTGGTGGAGGAGGAATGACCCCAAGAACACCATCCCCACCGTCAAACATGGAGGTGGAAACATTATGCTTTGGGGGTGTTTTTCTGCTAAGGGGACAGGACAACTGCACCGCATCAAAGGGACGATGGACGGGGCCATGTACCGTCAAATCTTGGGTGAGAACCTCCTTCCCTGAGCCAGGGCATTGAAAATGGGTCGTGGATGGGTATTCCAGCATGACAATGACCCAAAACACACAGCCAAGGCAACAAAGGAGTGGCTCAAGAAGAAGTACATTAAGGTCCTGGAGTGGCCTAGCCAGTCTCCAGACCTTAATCCCATAGAAAATCTGTGGAGAAAGCTGAAGGTTCGAGTTGCCAAACGTCAGCCTCGAAACCTTAATGACTTGGAGAGGATCTGCAAAGAGCAGTGGGACAAAATCCCTCCTGAGATGTGTGCAAACCTGGTGGCCAACTACAAGAAACGTCTGACCTCTGTGATTGCCAACAACGGTTTTGCCACCAAGTACTAAGTCGAAGGGGTCAAATACTTATTTCCCTCATTAACATGCAAATCAATGTATAACTTTTTTGAAATGCGTTTTTCTGGATTGTTTTGTTGTTATTCTGTATGTCACTGTTAAAATACACCTACCATTAAAATTATAGACTGATCATTTCTTTGTCAGTGGGCAAACGTACAAAATCAGCAGGGGATCAAATACTTTTTTCCCCCACTGTATGTGTCCTAGGCAAGCTCAATGGCCGATGGGGCCTTTTGCTGCTCACCCCAAAAATATGTAACTCTTTCTCACAGTGTATTAGCCTCTCGACCACAATGAGCAATTTTAAATCAAGTTTAAACACACATACTATATACAATAAAGTATATTATAAAATGTAGGTAGGTAACAAACTGTTGATGTGCCAATGAAGCTGAAATCATTTTTGCTGGGTGCTACTTGAGATTTGCATTGAATTTTTTTATTTTTTTACAGATTTCACATGCTAATAATAATAATTTGTAACACAAAATCTGCAGGCTTTGGGTAAAGGTCAGGTAACTGCGAAAAAGGTTATGTGCCCTGAAATACAAAGTCACTGCACTGTTGTAAATCTGCAGTGCATTTGGTCTTCAGATACCTCACAGTGCCTAATTAACAGGTAGTTTACCGTACATCGTCTGTTTTTTCCTGTTACTTCAAGTCAAACGAAGTTTCATATCCTTTTGTGCATTTTTTTTTTTTTTTTTTTGTGATTCTCGGTTGTTAGTTCTGCATAGATCATTATTGGGAACGATATGTGGCATCTAGCTTTTTTGAAAACACTTCTTCAAATGTAACTTTCCAGTAATAAAGGCCTGATGGTGTTGGAGAAAATCTTTGTTGTAAAGAATATCTAATTTTGGACGATTCACCTAATCACAGATGGTTTTTTTTTGGCTCCCTATCTTAGAATAGTATGTACGCCCCGTCAACAATTACATTTGATCAACAACTTGGGCAAGAGCAGAGAAACTAATTGTTGAACAACTTGCAGCAAGACATTTACAAATCCCAGCTTTGTAACATACAAATTTCAGACTGAAATGGACTCACTGAAACAAGATCTTATCTGCACAACATGAATTTCCGGGCGAGATTCTCGTCTAAATGCTCTCTATGTGGAGTGAACCACATATTTAAGACTTCTCCAAAAACAGCATGAGAAGTCTATGCCTGGCTATACCTGCATATCGCCTTTTCCCTTCACTGGCATAATGACGGGTGGACAGATTGTGTGTGTGTAATACATTCTAACAATAGGTACAAGACTTTCTTTTAGACGTAGCAAACATTTCCAGAGCCCCCCTAAAAAACATATTAAGATTCCAGCCATAACTACAACAGTACGAATTCTGTACACTACATTCCTGTATTGACACTGCTTTAATGAACTATACAACAAATACAAAACACACTCAAAACTATAGGATCTCATAGGGTTTTAGCATGTGGTCGTGATATGCCCTACAATTTGACTCATGGTGCGTTGTCAAGAATACTGGAGGCTAAAGGGTCGTGACATTCAGTTTCCTCAGTTATTCATTTGCGTGTTAACAAGAAACATACGTGCAGAATTCAACACATGGAGTCACAAGGCACAAAACACATCCACATGATGCCTCCAAAAACAAAAATCATAAATGACCCCTCTTCAGGAATCTCACATTTCCCCAATGTCTGTAATAACACTGACGCGCAAACACCGTAGAGTGCTCTCTAATGTGTGTGGAATTGTTGAATGTCTCCTCTACGCCTGAGCAGTGACATGAACAACCTCAAGAAAAAGAAAGGGCAGAGTGGTGTGGATATTAAAATTATTATTTCATTTTGTTAAACAAATTATAATACTTTACCAAAACATGCAAAGTGTGGTGTAGCATTTTATGCTTGCATGAGAGGCAAAGCCACTGTGATTAGTAAAGGACAAACCTCAAATACAAAGTCAGGCACAGCCATATCAAGTTACGTATCAGTAACCAAATGAAACAAACAGGCTTTCCCTTCCAGTGCTCTCCCCCACACAGCTACAGCACCAACAAATGGTCTTGACTCGCACTTTATCTCCAGTGCATCACATCATGTGGTTTCAGTACACAAGATTATGATCTCAAGAGACTCAATACATAACCATCTGATGGCCTTTTCAACTGATCGCTGTTTTGAGAAACAAGGGTACCAATCTCTACTGTGAAGTGGGGAAGGGGAAGTGGAGGGTGGTGGGGGAGTGAACAATATAATTACACAAGAAAACAGTTGATTCAGATGGTTACATGCCCATTTTGAAACTTAAACATTGGCTTGCCCAAGTACTTCTCTTCATTTTTTCCTAACTGTACATCGAATATGGAGCTGAAGTCATTTTCCAGTTAATTGAGATGAGTATCGTGGTAGGATGCTTTGAGGTGTGCACACCAATAATTTATGGTATTTGTTTTTTGGGGAGGACAGGAGGGAATAGGGGGCACTCACAATATTTTCCAACTTCTGCCAAAACTTAATTTTGTTTTAGGAAGTGGATCTAAAACATAAATATTCAATGTTTTTCCCAATTCCATTGTCTAAAATAAAAGGTCTGAATAACTCTGGCTGGTTCAGGTTGGACAGCTAGATATTCAAACATTATACTTTTGTAAGTTCTGACTAGCATAAAATGGCCTCACAATTTATAGGGATGTAAAACTAGGTCAGTGAAATACTGCACATATTAGAATTCAAATACAAGTTTAAATCACAATGTCCTCTATGTCTTAAAGCACTAGCCTCTCCAACTCATACAATGTTTTATATTCCTAAATGAAACTTTTGACCTTTGTAACATTACTAACCCCATTGAAGATTTAACTTCTTGTTAATGTTTTTATACACAAAATCGGCTTCTCTCTGTGTAGAAATAGTGCAAGCCTCTTGAGAATATCTTAAGGGAAAGGGAGTGACTGTCTTTTATATGACTGGTTTGGTTGCATCGAGTTTATTTGCTACGCCACACTTTAGAACATGTAGGTAGAACGTGTTCCGAAAACATGTATGACAGCAATTTCATACATCAGGCCCAAAGAGTGTCAACTGATAGTTGTCGAATATCTCACTTGTGTGGGGGGTAGGGAAAAGTGAGAAAAGCTCTGACGTATGGTAGGCCTTAATACCAATGTAATGGCCGTGCGTTCTCAATTGCTGGTTAAAAACATCCTCTTTACAAGGTTATGGTGACAGAAAAGTACAGACTCGAGTACAGATGTGGTTGAGAGCAACCCTCTGTGTTAGATGCTAAGTTGCACTCTACACCACAATGCCTCAGACACCTGCAGCACAGACCACCACAGAGCTTATCAGCGTGCACAAGCCAGCCAGCTGAAACAGGTGCCACCAAAGCCCTGGAAGGAGACGTGCGCGACAGCTAAGGTACACACAAGCCACGCACCCCCGACAGCAGTTGACTGTCTCACACGCCGCCCGACTGCGGTGTTTTGTGAGAACATGCACACAGCCAGAGAGTTAAAGCTCGGACCAGTCGGAGCGGTTTTTAATTCACGTTTATTCATTCATCTGAAACATATTTGAGGGGATGGCTGGCAATTTGGGCTTCCAATTACAGCAAAACCGAGAGAAGAAAGGATGAACCTTCAGTTACGCCACTCAAGTGAATTGTCAACTCCTGGATAAGATCTTAATAGAAGGCCTGACATCAAGGCCTTGGTGAAAAATGCTGCACGTTCTTTTGCAGGTGGTTTGCAGAACAGCTGAAACATTACCCTTTACATTTCTTTTGCTAACATAAGGGGCAGTGTTGAATTTTGTGGTGGATAATAAATTATGTTTCCCTGCTAGTTTCGTCTTTAATTTCTGTTAGATCCTCCATCCTTGAATTTAATATAATCTTAATACTGATAAGTATAGCAGCTGTGTAGTACTCAGTAGATCTTAAAAATTAGCTTATATTTTTGGATATATTTTCCCCTGATTTTGTTTCTTATTGTGCTTTAATTGCCCAGGTAGGTGACTTGGCAAGCTATCCAAAAACAAGCTCAGACGCAGGGTTGAGTTGGCTCTGTGTATTAGCATGGTATTACTCTACCTAGATAAGATAGAGCATCAACCTCATTATTTTTTCACTCTTGAGCAGACAAGTCTATCTTTGGTCAAAAACAAGGGACATTTATAATTCAGTCTATGTTATAACCATCGCATGACTTACCACAAACACCCCTGTGGGAAATGGAATGGCCTGTTACAGAGGTCAATACTAATTTATCTTGGGCGGTTAACAAATGGCAATCAAAGAAGAACAAACAAAATCTCCGGTAATCAGATAGGCAACCCCTGAAACAAGAAATAACAGGAAAATGCAGTTGATAACAGAGCAGAGCATGTCTTTTAACACTCACAAACTAAATGGACATCAAACTACAAAACTATAAATTAAAAATACCAGTTCACACAGGGAAAATCCAGAAAATAGAGATACATATTCACTCAAAGAGCAACTTGAACAGTGCAAGCCCTAAAATTAAGTTTTTCACTTTACACTCAGCCCCATTGTTTTCACCCCACCGGTGGGTTGAGATATATCTATTAATAACTCTGGACAGATATCGTATATACACTCACCTAAAGGATTATTAGGAACACCATACTAATACTGTGTTTGACCCCCTTTCGCCTTCAGAACTGCCTTAATTCTACGTGGCATTGATTCAACAAGGTGCTGAAAGCATTCTTTAGAAATGTTGGCCCATATTGATAGGATAGCATCTTGCAGTTGATGGAGATTTGTGGGATGCACATCCAGGGCACGAAGCTCCCGTTCCACCACATCCCAAAGATGCTCTATTGGGTTGAGATCTGGTGACTGTGGGGGCCAGTTTAGTACAGTGAACTCATTGTCATGTTCAAGAAACCAATTTGAAATGATTCGACCTTTGTGACATGGTGCATTATCCTGCTGGAAGTAGCCATCAGAGGATGGGTACATGGTGGTCATAAAGGGATGGACATGGTCAGAAACAATGCTCAGGTAGGCCGTGGCATTTAAACGATGCCCAATTGGCACTAAGGGGCCTAAAGTGTGCCAAGAAAACATCCCCCACACCATTACACCACCACCAGCAGCCTGCACAGTGGTAACAAGGCATGATGGATCCATGTTCTCATTCTGTTTACGCCAAATTCTGACTCTAACATCTGAATGTCTCAACAGAAATCGAGACTCATCAGACCAGGCAACATTTTTCCAGTCTTCAACTGTCCAATTTTGGTGAGCTTGTGTAAATTGTAGCCTCTTTTTCCTATTTGTAGTGGAGATGAGTGGTACCCGGTGGGGTCTTCAGCTGTTGTAGCCCATCCGCCTCAAGGTTGTACGTGTTGTGGCTTCACAAATGCTTTGCTGCATACCTCGGTTGTAACGAGTGCTTATTTCAGTCAAAGTTGCTCTTCTATCAGCTTGAATCAGTCGGCCCATTCTCCTCTGACCTCTAGCATCAACAAGGCATTTTCGCCCACAGGACTGCCGCATACTGGATGTTTTTCCCTTTTCACACCATTCTTTGTAAACCCTAGAAATGGTTGTGCGTGAAAATCCCAGTAACTGAGCAGATTGTGAAATACTCAGACCGGCCCGTCTGGCACCAACAACCATGCCACGCTCAAAATTGCTTAAATCACCTTTCTTTCCCATTCAGACATTCAGTTTGGAGTTCAGGAGATTGTCTTGACCAGGACCACACCCCTAAATGCATTGAAGCAACTGCCATGTGATTGGTTGGTTAGATAATTGCATTAATGAGAAATTGAACAGGTGTTCCTAATAATCCTTTAGGTGAGTGTATATATATGACTTGCAAAGTAGGGGGGGAGATTTACTCGGGTTCGAGGATTGTTATTTTTAATAAATGATCAATACCATTTTTATTCAATTGTAAAAAAAGTTTATATTAAAAAACATTACTCTCATAATTCTATTATTTATCTTTGGGGGGGGGATAGTGTTGCAATATAGTGCAGCGTCTAATCATAATCAACAATGCAGAAAGTTATTCTGTAGTTTGTAACTTTCATTTGAGTGGTCCCCTAATGCTTTCATGCTTGTGGCCCTTATAATGGAAGGGCCACATTTTGGCATGCATTTTGTGGTACACATTTTCTCAAAACTTTTCTGCATAGGCTAAGTTCTTTCAAATGCACATTATTCCTTAATTTCTTATGCTATTTTCAGCCAACAACTTTCAATTTGAGTGTTATTTCAACATAAAAAGTTTAATCTCATAATTTCCCATAGACTTTAATGGAGGAAAAGGTCAAAAATGTCAACATTTCAAGAAACACATTTCCAGAAACGCATTTCTGTTTTTGTGAAAAAAACTTGATAGTAGTGTAATATCGTTTGTCTAATCATGATCAATCTATGCAGAATATGTAGTACAGTCTGATACATGTCACATACCTGTATTCCTTATAATGTCCATATAAAAAAATAACTAAGTTCAAACCAGGCGACAATGGGTCTGGGTGTAAAGAGTTAAGATTGGGGTAATACATATAGGACTGGTTTCACTAGTCCTGGACTGCCAAATTGTATTTTAGGCAGGGTAATTCCAAGACTAGTGTAACCAGGGTCTGTGAAACCCACTGATAATGGTGTCACTTTTTGATGTTGAAGTCAAGTCTTGTCCCCTTAATAATTGATTGACCTCCATGAGAAAAGCACACATTAGCAGTTGGCTTTTGTCATGTTAGGTTAATCAAACAACGGCAATGAGGCCCTTGGGTTTAACAGTGGCCACATGACACATCCACAAAGGTTTGTGTTTCAGTGCCACTCCCTGGTGTTGTTTCTGCTAGTGTTCCTTTGCCATCAAGTATGTTTAGTGGGAAATGTCTTCTAGGGAGTCCAAAAAGCATCCTGGGGAAGCACTCTCACACTGAGCTTTATTCGAAAGCATACTGGGGAAGGAACGCGTTTAAAATGTGTGCATCCAAAGAAAAAATTATTATATTTCAGTATGCAGTTTCTTCAATGTGCCGGTTTTATCCTTGGTTTGAGTCCTGACACATTTTCATACCCATGACTTGTTTTCACTTTTACGGTTGTTGGCTGAAGTTCAGACAGGGTTGCGGCCAAAAGGCTGTTGGCTAACCATCCTGCAGCTGCTAAGCCACACAGCAAAAACATCGGCCCATTCCTCAAATCAAGGTCAGGTCAGGGTGGGGGGGGAGACGTGAGTCCTCCGAGTGACGTCAGACAGGAAGCAGACAAGAAGACACGCCCCACCGCACGAATGCAGACAGAAGTAAGTGTGCTCAACGTGGAGCTTGCTACATTTGCAAACGCATCACCGCTGAATGAAAACAGAAATTACAGCCAGGTTATTCCCGCGGCTTTACACACACATGCTTATGTCCAGTGCAAGGCTTTGGGAACCCTGGTCATCATCCATATATTGGAGCACAGGTTCATTCAATTCAAATGATTTCCCTGTGTCAGTCACTTGGTTGTGGGGAAACCCAAGAGCATTGTGGTGGCAAGTCACAGGTTCTTCATGGGATTTGTCCGTCTCTACTGTAAAGCAATGCACTGCAATGTAATGTATAATGAACTTTCCATCTGCTGAAGGCTAATTTCTCCAGCCACTCGTGTTGAGACACTTTAAAATGTATGCTGAAAAAAAAAACAAAAAAACTGTCAGATTCAAGTAATGTGTACTAAAGCAACACAGCATCTCAGGAAATCACATATCTAAAGTTCAAAAGGAGAAACACTCTTTAGCATAAAAAAAAATGTAGCTTTTTTTATCATTTTTTAATGCAGAAAACTTAAACCTATGCTTCAAATGAATCATACAAGAACTTCAGACAGAAAGAAAAAGATTTTTGCGAACACTTAGGCCCACACAACACCTGCGCAGGCAAAAACACAGCATTCAAAATCTTTAATGTCCTACAAGCCACGCAACCTCAAATGTTTACTACTGCTCTTAATACAGAACTTCAACCGGTTCAGTCTCGGTATCCTGTGGTCGCCTTTCAAATCGACAAAGCAATCCCTCTCGTTGGATAATTATGCTGCAATTTACGTTAACTTAAACATAAACAAGTAGCCTACATTAAAGGGAGATCCACATCTATAAATCAATGTTTGCCAAATACAATCCTATAGCACTGCAATCCAGAAGGTTAAAAAAGTATTGCCTGCATTTAAGTGTTACATTTTATCAGTTTAGTGATTAATTAAATCAATTAAGTGCCATGGCCCACCGGGATCAGATTTGCTGTAAACCCTTTCCACATGCATTTATTAATTTATGATGTATTCATGCAGACAGGAAAACACCATTGGATAATGACACCAGCAGACTTTGGAAATGGATATATGACTGTGAAAAAGTAAACTAATTATTTTATGGAGAGTGCTTAAATCATCTTAGTCACAGTTTATTGGCCTAGAAAAGAACATAAACAAAACATAGTTAAATCCTGGGTTATAATTATTTTATTTAACTTTTGTAAAAGCCTGATTCTGCACAGGAGTTGCCTAGGATAATTAGTACAAGGTAGCAATCAATCAGAAACTAGCAAAAAAATTGTTGCACATACATTTTCTGTCTTTTATCCGGCATTAAGTGGGAGATAAGTGTAGGAGTACACATTTGCAAAGCTAAAAATAAGTCTCTTAAAAGGGGGTTTTCTGAAGAAGATGAAGGCAGACAACGCCCGTTTCTATTACTCGTTGAAAGTGTGTGTTGCGCGTGTGTGCGGCGCATCTGTGTGTGTGCACGTTTCTCTCGGCAGAGCAGTTGAGCACTCTGGATTTACATGAGACTGTGGGGGCTGCGAAGCTGTGAGGAGGGGGAAGTGTTGGCTGCGTGTCAGATACCGTGTCTGAGACACCGCAGAGTCGCAGTCACCCTGCAGGAAGTGTATCCTCCTTGTGTGGGCGGTGATGCAGCATAAAGGGCGCCTAGTCTCTGCCAAAGGGTGATTCTGGGGATACCATGTGCCAACCGCAGAAGATAAAAAATATACGAACAAAATGATGCGTAGCCTCAGTGTGGAAAATTGGTGTGTACACACGCAACCAGTGTATACATGTGTGAAGAAGTTCACAACAACAAGCACGGAAAATCTGAAAACAAGTGTTGGTTTTTTTTGTGTCATTTTTAGGGGAGGGGGCTTCAATATATTTTTTTAAATAAATAAGAACTCAGTATAACAGTTTTCAGCCCCAAGCTTCCCCCTACACTTATTCCCAGGAAAGGTGTTCTTCTGTTATGGTTTACAGGGGTTCAAGCTGTACAGAGAATGTGCCTGCAATACCATTTACAGTTGGAAGCATCCAATACTAAGGGCCAGTCTATCTCAAACATGATTCAATACTACAAATGTGTAAACTAAATACAATGTGAGGTGGCAGCTATGATAATTTCCTTGCAAACCCTTAGTAAAAGCACTGGATGCTGTGCATAATAAAATATTCATGGACTCACATACGCATCCTGAAAGGTTTGGCTAGAAACTCATGAAATGATCTGCGGAGACGTTATGTTGAGTGGAAATGTTATAAAGGTGAGAGCAAGCAATTCATTTGGCTTTACAAAATGTACAACTGTCCATGGTTGATTGCATAAAATGCTGTGACAGTTAGATGCTAGATTTAGTGTCTCACCCCACAAAGCTAGCACAACTAACAAGCCCCTTCAGTAAGTTTCCAGGAATCACAGCCAATAAGCAAAGATGGAAGATGTTTCGATCACATGCTCAGCATGTGGCTAAGAGAAAGAAGGGGTAATTGCCAACAAACTTCTGGTGAAACTAGAGATTTCAATAGTTTATGCGAGAGGCTGATCCTATATTCTATACTATACAGTATTCAAGGAACTCCACAGAGTTTCAGTGATGTTGCTTTTCATTATTGGGTCCTTGTGTATGCATTGGAAAGGTGGGATAAGTGAAAAAGTTAGTGCAACAGCAGCCCTTAATCGGCAAGCGATTTAAGAGGTAACCTGACAACAGTAAACAAGTAGGGACTCTGAGAATGATAAGACTGTCCGAAAGCGGGATTGGGCTAAAATAAATGTCAACCGTAGAAGTGAACCCAGCAAAGGTTCAGCTCAGACACCATCACTGGGAGAAAGTCAATTCACTCTGGCTAAAAGCAATGTCAGCTCGTTACAGCCCGAGAAGACTTACTCCAGTTCTCTATTGCCTATGATCAAACCGGTGATTCTTGTGGAAGCAAGAGCCATTAGGTGCAATGCTTTTATGGATCCTGGCTATTCTTATACTCTGATGTAGGAGTCCTTATAGAAGCACATGCAGAAGCCTAAAAAAGATCTTGCTCCATGTCTGTTACACTGTTGTTCTAGCTGACGGACAGAGTCATCAAATGGTCAGATTTTGACAGCTTGTGTATTCCCTGCATGGAGAGCCTTGGATTTTGATGACCGATGTAATGAGAGATTCACATGTCACACTCTGAATTCACAGATTTCAGGTCTGGACTTTCAGTGGGAACTGGCCTGACACTTGATTTTCAGAAGGATTTGCCCATTCCAAGACTCTGCAGGATGGCAAGAACAAGAAGTTAAGTCTTCACTTGCATACATGGGTCTGTACTTCACAGTACCCAGTTCAGTAGATTCACGCAACCCTCTGCATTTCGAAGCCACAATACAAGCCCACATTGAGCTGACTGGAATCACAGCATCAAAAATACCACAATGTTTTGGCCGGGGGATATATACCCATAAACTGGGGTTGACTAATATAGTGACACATAAAATCACTATTAATGATAATGTTCCTGTATGGAAGAAGTCTTATGTGGTCTCTTTATATAAACATGAGATCATGGATAAAGAAGTGTGGGATATGACGAACCGGGGAATAATTCAGCCTTCCTGATCTCCCTGGGCTACAGCTGTAGTACTCTTCAAAAAGAAAGATGGAGGTTATCGCTTTTCGGTCAAAAATGCAAAAAACAACCTAGATCCATATCCCACACCACATGTACTTAAAATGATCGAGTTTCTGAAAAGGCAAGTGGGCATGAATCCTCCCAGTGTACAGAAAACTGCATTTGTTACGGCCTCTGGGATGTAGGAGTTTAATGTAATTGACTTCTTCAGTCTCATATATGCTGCAGCAACATTTCAATGGCTTACGGAGCAGTATTGGTGACTTGAAAGGACACATAGATTATTTTATTGTATTCTGTGACGTGCCAGCTCAAAGACGGAGTCTCAACATCTTCTTGATCTTGCGCCCTCCCGTGTTTCATAGACTACAGGAAGCCAAGTTAACATTGAAACTGAAAAAGTGTCGTCTTCTACAATGTAAAATCCAATTCCTGAGGCATGTCATTACTGGTGAGGGCATGAATACGGATAACCAGAAGGTGGAAGCTAACTTGTCCCAACCTACACCTCATTAAGGTAAAGGATGTACTGCAACTTATGGGAACAGCAGGCATGTATCATTGCTTTACTCACGATTTCTGTGAAAGAGCTGTTCCTCTGAATAATCTTCAAAAGAAAGGAGGGTTCAATTAAGTAATTGAGAGCTCAGTTAGAACTAAAACCAGCAGGGTAGGGGTTCCTCCAGTACCAGGGTTGGGAACCACTGCCATAGATGACAATATCAGACAACTGGTTTAATAAATAACATTCTACTCCATACACACACAGGCACAGATAATGAAGACTGTTATATGTTATTTAGGATATTGCAAATATTAATACAGTAATGTCATGGTTTATCAGCTGTTAATCAATAATTCATAATGTGTGTGTGTGGGTGCGTTGCATTCCTGCCTAGTCTCCCATTTTTTAGTTTTTTTTTTAAGATTTTTTTTCCACTTCTGTAATTCTGAACCTGGTATTATGTTTAGTCTATAATTTTGTACTGTATTATTGCACTTTTGTTTTGCTCTTGTATCCTGTAAGTAACAGTAACAGACACACACAAAGTGAATGATGGGGAAGAAGTTTGAGAGAGAAATGGAAATATGCCTTCTATGTTAATTACATGTACATTACAACCAATTTTTTTAATGTTCTCTTGGCCTCAGTTTTTTTGTCTCCAAATGAAATTTAATTCCACCAAATTTCCTTTCATGTGGTGTCTGAAACAATTATAGGGTAGTCTCACTTGTGAGAAAATATTTAATTTTGCTTTTACTCATTACTGCACAGATATTTATATATATAGATATATATATATATATATATATAGAAATTATATATATTGCTGATTTCCTGTAATCAAACGGATTAAATCAAGATGTCTTGAACAGTAGGAACTAATGACTCAAAGTGACTTGATCCAGATCAGTGTCTTTAATCCTATATGACTTGACTCGAGTCCCAGTTTTAGTGACTTGCTTACAACTCTGTATTATATGTCTGACAAGAGTCTTCTGGTCCCAGCTTCTCTGTGTCCTTTAATGCTCAAAATAATTTAGAATCACTTAGAATGGTCTTCAGCTTAGAGGTGTAAAGCATTATGGGCCCCTCAGATATACAGTACTGTGCAAAAGTTTTAGGCAGTTAAAATGCTGTAAAGTAAGAATGCTTTAAAAAAGACATGTTAATAGATTATATTTATCAATTAACTAAATGCAAAGTGAGTGAACACAAGAACACATCAAATCCATATTTGGTGTGACCACCCTTTGCCTTCAAAACAGCATCAATTCTTCTAGGTACACTTGCAGTGGTGTATAATGGTGTATGATTAAACCATTATACCAAACAGGTGCTAATGATCATCAATTTAATATGTAGGTTGAAACACAATCATTAACTGAAACAGAAACAGCTGTGTAGGAGGAATAAAACTGGGTGAGGAACAGCCCAACTCAGCTAACAAGGTGAGGCTGCTGAAGACAGTTTACTGTCAAAAGTCATACACCATGGCAAGACTGAGCACAGAAACAAGACACAAGGTAGTTATACTGCATCAGCAAGTCTCTCCAAGGCAGAAATTTCAAGGCAGACAGGGGTTTCCAGATGTGCTGACCAAGCTCTTTTGAAGAGGCACAAAGAAATGGGCAATGTTGAGGACCGCAGACACAGTGGTCGGCCAAGGGAACTTACTGCAAGTAGATGAAAGATGCATCCCTTCGCAATCGTAAGATGTCCAGCAGTGCCATCAGCTCAGAATTGGCAGAAAACAGTGGCACACTGGTACACCCATCTACTGTCCGGAGAAGTCTGGTCAGAAGTGGCCTTCATAGAAGACTTGTGGCCAAAAAGCCATACCTCCGATGTGGAAACAAGGCCAAGTGACTCAAGTATCCATGAAAACATAGGAACTGGGGTGCAGAAAAATGGCAGCAGGTGCTCTGGACTGATGAGTCAAAATGTGAAACATTTGGCTGTAGCAGAAGGCAGTTTGTTCACCGAAGGGCTTGAGAGCGGTACACGAATGAGTGTCTGCAGGCAACAGTGAAGCATGGTGGAGGTTCCTTGCAAATCTGGGGCTGCATTTCTGCAAATGGAGTTGGGGATTTGGTCAGAATGAATGGTCTCCTCAATGCTGAGAAGTACAGGCAGATACATATCCATCATGCAATACCATCAGGGAGGCATCTGATTGGCCCCAAATGTATTCTGCAGCATGACAATCACCCCAAACATACAGCGAAAGTCATTAAGAACTATCTTCAGCGTAAAGAAGAACAAGGAGTCCTTGGAGTGATGGTATGGCCCCACAGAGCCCTGATCTCAACATCATCAAGTCTGTCTGGGATTACAGGAAGAGAAGCAACTGAGGCTGCCTAAATCCACAGAAGGACTGTGGTTAGTTCTCCAAGATGTTTGGGCCAACCTACCTGCCGTGTTCCTTCAAAAACTGTGTGCAAGTGTACCTAGAAGAATTGATGCTGTTTTGAAGGCAAAGGGTGGTCACACCAAATATTGGTTTGATGTAGATTTTTCTTCTGTTCACTCACTTTGCATTTTGTTAATTGATAAATAATCTATTAATATGTGTATTTTTGAAAGCATTCTTACTTTAAAGTATTTTCACACCTGCCTAAAACTCAGTACAGTACTGTTATTACCCATGCATGGAAACAAGTCTTAGCATTTGTATTAACACTTGCTCAGGACCGACAACAGCGGATTCATAATTAATAAATAATAAGTTTCCTGTACACTTCCCACCAGAGCAGCTCAGATCACAAGCACCTTTTGCTGCAATCTTGCATTATTAACATATCATCATATTGCCCTACACTAGGTCAAACATTTTTTGGTGCCCTGCTCAATGTAATGTTTGATGGTGTCTTGTAAGTTTAAAAAAAAAAAAAAAAAACTGCTGTGGTTTGGATTGTGAATTGCCTTGAATAATGTCAGCTAAAGAAATAAATGAATTAATTAAATAGTTAGTGTTTAGAGTAGCCCATTTGTAAACACTATGTATAAAGCAACTGATAATGAATGTTTAGAATGGATTATTGTAATTATATTATAACCATAACCAACACATCTCACTATAATGTGCAGTATTTGTCTGCCTGACTGATAAACATAGTTGAACTCAACTGGTCTGGCAAGTACTACCTTCCAAAAATAACCGCCGAGTTTAATTGACATTTTTGTTTTATGTGAATAATATTGAGGCAATTAGTCACCTTGTCATGTCTGTTACCTGGGTAACCACTTCTTAGTAAACAAAGGCCACTAAAAATATATTTTTGCTTTGTCCCCTCAGCAGCAACAGAAGTTTAAACAGGATACCACCACACTGGTCCTCCGTGTGCCTGTAGTCACTGACGCACACGATTCAGAGCTTCAACGACTCCAAGAATAAAAGAATCAGGAAGCGCAGTGGTAAATTCTCTTCCTCTGTTGATACGCAAGGGCCCTACGATGCGGTGCGCTGGGTTTCCAGTTTGCAAACCGAATGTGGCACCTCGATCGTGTTTCACACAGGCATGAGCCAGTCCCTCCTGGGACTGAAGTGGCAGTTAGTTAGGATGTAAACAGGTTTTATTTATATCTGTGTCATTCCCGGATCATTTAGGACAAGCCTGCAAATGTCAATAATAACAATTCTTATAATGGAACAGGATATTGATTATGAAGTGAAACACTGCATGGTGACTAACGTCTACAGCTATTCAACTGTAAGCATGACCTGCTTTGGGATTTTTACAGTTATGAATCAGATCTTGCAGGGCATCTCAGAGAAGTTTTGAAGATCTTAATTTTTTTAATTATGTTCATGTCTGTTGTTTAATCTAACTACAAAACAACAGCTGCACAGCCTTCATCAAGAACAGTGAATACATCCTCTTCTGAACTCATTTCAATATTTATTCTCAGAAGGTATCTAATTACAGTGCCTATTTTTCACTGAATTATATTATTGAAAATACCTTTGGTTTGCGAGATTGCCCATTTTCTGTGTGATTAAGACATCATAAATTACAGATTTGTGGGCAACCAAACAGCACTGGTCATCAAAAGAAGCGTATTGGCATTGCAAGGAGCTAAACATTTCTGTAAGTGGACTTCTTCAATTGAATAACTAATTTTCCCCACAAAGACTGAAAAGAAACACATCTTTGTCTATATTTAACTATATTAAACTCATGAAACTAAAATACATTTCTTTCAGATCATATTAGGGATCATCAAACGCTGCCGTACACACTTTAAATTACTCACAAAACCCACTTTCAGAGAGTGAGACCTGGAATAATCAGTTAAACACCACGAGGAGAGAAAATCTGCCCACTGGTATTAAAAACAGCGTTGCAAATAAAGTTCAATGGGGGTGTGTGTGTGCGTGCATGTGTGCACGTGTGTTCAGTTGGGGGTGTGGAGGATTTATAGGAAGTATGTAGCTATTGGGGCTTATATGCCTTTATAAATCTGTCCAACAACAGTTATATAAGGGGACTGGTTTAACTACTTAATGGTGCCTATATTCAAGATCATAGCTTATATACTTATGACTGCTCCACAGATATTACAAATCAGTAAAGCAGTATTCAATTGAATTCTGAAGTATTACAGTATTGAAGTGTTATATAGCCTGCCAATAAGCAGTTCCTTTTAAATGGTTTACAATAAGTGTTTTGGAATATTACTGAACTGTGTGACACTATACTAAACACAGATTCTTATACCTGCTCTTGCTTTTTAAGAAGTTTTTAAGAGAAGTTAAAATGACATTAATTGTGAATGTGAACCCCGCAGATTATTTCTCCTCATTATCAGCCACGTTAAAAACATACTTTTGCAATGTTTATTGTCAATTATGTATACTAACTATTGTTACTATCGTCTACATACAGAAAAAGCAAAGTGACTCGCTACAGATTACAAATGAAAGTTGACCCACGTTTATACATCTAATATACATACGACAACATTGTAAAATGACTAGGACAACTCATCTAGTGAAACCTGAGACTCTTATCCAAGAATGGGCCCAGGTTTAGGTTTAGGTGCACCTCAGCATGGCCGTTCAAGTCCAGGGCATTTCCACTATGGCCCGGGTGCACCTCTGTCTGTGCCCAAACTAGTTTCATGAGGCAATGTTTCGTATCATACTGGCCGAGTCCCAAACTGGTCTGGGGCACGTACTGTTACATCCCTTACGCAGCCAGACGCAAACACCACTGCATTTTGAAATTGTGACTACAACAATGGCAGCCGCTATTGATACAAGAGATGCCGTGTTTACCTATGGGAAGACGATAAACTTGAGCAGTTATTTATATACGGTGGAAAAGTGCCACACAGAATCAATTGCTTGGAGCAGTAATACATTTAAAAGTGTTTGAAAAGATCACGGAAATCCTGCTGGAGAAAGGACTGCATATATTGTGTGACAAAATCCATGGACTTTTTCTGGAATACATACATGCAAACATGAAAGACTATGGTGACCATATGTCCTCGATTTATATTAAATGTCCCGATGTCTTGACAATTCTCTCAAATAGTTTAAATATCCCAGTTTTTTAGCTTTCCTCTGTTCACAAACTATTAAAATCTTAAAAAGAGAGGCATGTGTTTATGTGATCAACCACATAAAAAAGCGAGTATTTTAATTATATTGGTAAACCCTCATGAAGTGGCCAGTAGAAACGGGGTATAATACAAACAATAATAATGCCACAAGCCCCCAAGCGAGTAGCCGATTATACGAGAGACACGGTTTCTTTATTTTAGTTTTAGAAGGGCACTGTCACCCGTATGGATGGTGAGATTCTGTACATCAGTAAACTCAAAGACAGCTTCTTAAGTCATGTCCTATGGCCCTAGTCTTCCTATTTCTTCTTCCAACTAGTTCAATGTATTAAATAATAATAAATTGTTACACAAAATTAACAATTTCAAGTACCTTATTTTATATTTGACTTGAAACCTCAGTTTATGATAATTAAAAAGCTCTGATTAGTAATTAGATCAATTAACAGTCCAACAGTCCCAAGTAATTGGGAGCTCATTTGGAACAAAACACAGGACCAGGGTTGACAAAGACTGCTCTAAGCATTGATGGTATTTTTCTACTGATGTTTAAGTAGAATGACTCCACACATTTCTCAAAATCATAGGGCAAGAGCAAATAAAAACTTTGACCCCACCCACAAATCGTAATTAACGACGTTGATCACATTTTGATTTAGAAATAGTGTACAGTGTAACAATGTGTACTTTGTGATTTGCTGGCAGGTCAAAGTTTAGGTTTGGACTAGCTCAGGGGTGGCCAACCCTGGTCCTGGAGAGCCACAGTGCTTTCTGTTTTTTTTTTTGGTCCAAATTGTTAACTGCTTAATTGAGCCAATTGTTGGTCTTAATTTGTCAATTTCTGTAAAACCTGTAGAATTGTGGCTCTCCAGGAACAGTTTAGGCCATCCCTGGTCTAGCCAACAGTGTAACATTTCCATGGAGGGAAAATCATGAAACTGGGCAGACCACTGCACACCTTATACCAGTGGTTCTCAATCCTAGTCCTGGGGACCCCCTGCCCTGCTGGTTTTTGTTCCAACAGATCTCTCAATTACTCCATAGTGTACTAATTAACCCTTAATTTAACTAATAATTTGCCTAATCTGAGATCTTAAATTATATTAAACAGTTGTAGAATTCGTTAAATATGAAACTGTAGATGGAGCTTGACATCAAAAAAATTTTAAGCCACACAATTTAAAAAATAAGTTAAATTAAGTAATTGAGTAACAGTGTGCCCAGAACCAGGATTGAGAACCAGTGTCTTATACCATCTCATAGTCAACTGCAGAAGAATGTTCATAGTGACATTATGATCTTGGGAAAGTTGTGTATATGATAAAAACTTAATGTTTGTTTGAAGTTGTGCATAACTGTGTGTAACAGGATCTGCTTATTACATTAAAATTATTAATATTATCGATAATTCCAAATCGGTTTGTTTTTTGTTTCTAAAAGTGGATGTTGTGTGGCTGTGTGTCTGTGTGTTTCAATCGTGTTGAAAAACAAACCCTTCAATGAGCAGTCACCTTCCTCAAGGCCCTGCATGATGCTGAAGACCTAATATATACAGTACAGTGCCTTCACAATAATCCCATTCCTCCCCATTAGCATTCCCACATTGTACTGAAAGCACTATATAACTTGTCTAGCTGATTTTCTGTATCGGTTGACTGTGGTCTGCTCTCCAACAAGAAAAACAGACTTCTCTCACAATGTTCCTTTCTTTCCTTGGGAAGTGTAACTATGGAAACACTATTGTTGTATTTCACTTCCCTTCCTTGAAGTTACGCAAACCTATCAGACAAGGTTAATGGACACGTACTGCCAGATGAATGTATCCACTGGGATATTGTCTTTAGAATCCAATAACTTTTGCAGAAACCAAGGCTTCTGTACACACTCCCTATTCTTACTTGGATTTCAATCAGATTTGGCAGTGACCACACTATTTAGAAAAGCGATTTACTTTCTCATGTTTTCTATCCACAAACTGAGCACAATTTAAAAGACAGTACACACCTTGCTTGCTCAAAGTGTCTGTTCTCTTATGGTTATGTCTGCTGGAAAAAAACTCAATGTTGAAACACAGAAAAGGCAGCTGTGCACTGTACCTGTGGCTGTAGCGAACTGCAATGATGAGGCCGAGCTGTGAGAATAGAGAGATAACGGGTAACATATTAGCAAAAAGGTATTAGCAATAGAACAACATTCAATACCATTTGAAACCTTGTGCAGTTACTTTTAAAATGTTCCGAATTAGATATTATTGGATAATGTAAAAGTACTGAATTTAAATAAGTATTATTATTATTATTATTATTATTAATACCTTGTTTTACCCAGCTGATATGCATATATAATTTGGGTCATTAATGTTCTTTACTATTCCTATTGGTAAACAGCTTTCTGAGATTAAATAATACATTTAACAAAATCTAGCCCTATTCTTCCTTATCGCCGAACAGCGCAATAAGACAAATTCTGACAGGAAATTAAGCTTAGTGTGACAGACATGTACTGCTCTCTAGTGGATAAAATGTTAAACTTACACTTCAGAGGAAGACTATTCTCCCCAACACAACAAAATCAGCAGTCAACAGTTAGCGACTCGTAAAAGATCACCAAGTTTACAAATGAGTATGGTGGTTTCAAAAAGAGGTGAATTTCTTAAACCTCATCCATCTTTTGTTCATTTCATTAAGCTTGAAGACACAAAACATTATGGAAAATAATACTAATGTACCACTATGTACACAATGTATAAAAAAACAAACTTTCAGTGCAGATGTTAGCCGAGTGTTGACATTAAAGATTCTTGGAAAGGTGCCTTTATCCCAGTCCCATGTAGTTTCCGTTTGCTTTTGTCTTTCTGTTCACCGATGGTTGAATTTCTGCATAGTAATGTCATGTTTGTAGTTTGTGATCAGTGAGTTGTGTGTGTCTGGGCCCAAAGAACACTAATTCTGTCTCTCAAATACAGTGAACCTTTAAATCAAGCTGGGAGGTGTAACGCGCAGGAATACTGTCCATAATTAAATAGTTGTTGGTAATTTGAGCAGGTGTTTAGAAAGCCTCTGGCATTAAATGACGCAGGGCCAGCACCAATGTATCCTAAGGTTTAACAGAGAAACCACACACTCTGAGACTCACCTTCATGGCAGCCATGGCTTGGACAGTCAAAGCCAGCCTTGTAGGAGTGAGAGCTGCCAGCATGGCATTGAACCTGGCCCCCTTGCTCTTCACAGGAGAGCGGTATTCTCCATCCGCCGACACTGCGCCGAATCTCAAAATAAAGCACAAGAGATTAGGTTTCATGGTATGAGCTAATGGTATCGGATAATAGCCTTGCTTATCAGGTGGAGAACATGACTGTTTTCAAAGGATATATTTTACATGTAAGATTAACCTATATTTTTGGAGCTTTTGCTTTTGTAAACCTGTTGGTGTTTTAGCGATGCCATATGCGTCTCCGATTACACATTTCAATTACACAGACAATGTTAATGCATAATAAAATGCGTTACCGTGTTAATACTCTTATGGAAGAAGAAATAACCCTAAGATCAGACATAATATCTTTATAAAGACTTCTCAACTCCAAAAGACAAAGCTAAAATCTATTTAAAAAACAACCAAAGCTCTTTCACACAGCACTAAAATGATCAGTAATAAAATGCATAAAAGTATAGAGTATGTAAATAATTGATCTCTCACCTGCTTAAAAGATTCTCCCTGGGAATCCGAACGTTGTCAAATGCTAGGATCCCGTTATCAACTCCGTGAAGCCCTTGAAAAGCGAGGAGGTACAAATTAAATGTTACACACAAGCATTACAGAAAGAAAACAGATATATTATATCTGATTAATCAAACACAAGACTGGCTGTCTTTGAATATCTGCATTACCATTTAATTTAATATCCTAAAATGATAGCAGGAGGATACACTTAATTTACTTTTTTTAATTAATTAATTTAAAAAAAAAAAATTGCACAAATTAAAACACACACACACATATTCATTACTGTGCCTATAAGTATTGGTAACTTTACAATAGTGTGTATTATCTACAGTGAGGGAAAAAAGTATTTGATCCCCTGCTGATTTTGTACATTTGCCCACTGACAAAGAAATGATCAGTCTATAATTTTAATGGTAGGTGTATTTTAACAGTGAGAGACAGAATAACAACAAAACAATCCAGAAAAACGCATTTCAAAAAAGTTATACATTGATTTGCATGTTAATGAGGGAAATAAGTATTTGACCCCTTCGACTTAGTACTTGGTGGCAAAACCCTTGTTGGCAATCACAGAGGTCAGACGTTTCTTGTAGTTGGCCACCAGGTTTGCACACATCTCAGGAGGGATTTTGTCCCACTCCTCTTTGCAGATCCTCTCCAAGTCATTAAGGTTTCGAGGCTGACGTTTGGCAACTCGAACCTTCAGCTCCCTCAACAGATTTTCTATGGGATTAAGGTCTGGAGACTGGCTAGGCCACTCCAGGACCTTAAATGTACTTCTTCTTGAGCCACTCCTTTGTTGCCTTGGCTGTGTGTTTTGGGTCATTGTCATGCTGGAATACCCATCCACGACCCATTTTCAATGCCCTGGCTCAGGGAAGGAGGTTCTCACCCAAGATTTGACGGTACATGGCCCCGTGCATCGTCCCTTTGATGCAGTGCAGTTGTCCCGTCCCCTTAGCAGAAAAACACCCCCAAAGCATAATGTTTCCACCTCCATGTTTGACGGTGGGGATGGTGTTCTTGGGGTCATAGGCAGCATTCCTCCTCCTCCAAACACGGCGAGTTGAGTTGATGCCAAAGAGCTTGATTTTGGTCTCATCTGACCACAACACTTTCACCCAGTTCTCCTCTGAATCATTCAGATGTTCATTGGCAAACTTCAGACGGGCCTGTACATGTGCTTTCTTGAGCAGGGGGACCTTGCGGGTGCTGCAGGATTTCAGTCCTTCACGGCGTAGTGTGTTACCAATTGTTTTCTTGGTGACTATGGTCCCAGCTGCCTTGAGATCATTAACAAGATCCTCCCGTGTAGTTCTCATGATCATAGAAACTCCACGAGGTGAGATCTTGCATGGAGCCCCAGACCGAGGGAGACTGACAGTTATTTTGTGTTTCTTCCATTTGTGAATAATCGCACCAACTGTTGTCACCTTCTCACCAAGCTGCTTGGCGATGGTCTTGTAGCCCATTCCAGCCTTGTGTAGGTCTACAATCTTGTCCATGACATCCTTGGACAGCTCTTTGGTCTTGGCCATGGTGGAGAGTTTGGAATCTGATTGATTGCTTCTGTGGACAGGTGTCTTTTATACAGGTAACGAGCTGAGATTAGGAGCACTCCCTTTAAGAGAGTGCTCCTAATCTCTGCTCGTTACCTGTATAAAAGACACCTGGGAGCCAGAAATCTTTTGCTGATTGATAGGGGATCAAATACTTATTTCCCTCATTAACATGCAAATCAATTTATAACTTTTTTGAGATGCGTTTTTCTGGATTTTTTTGTTGTTATTCTGTCTCTCACTGTTAAAATACACCTACCATTAAAATTATAGACTGATCATTTCTTTGCCAGTGGGCAAACGTACAAAATCAGCAAAATCAACTGTAACATTAACTAATATTATGTTAGTTAACATGAAGATGTCAGTAACTAAAGTGAACACATTACATATTTGACATGAATATACTCACTTTAAAGATGACATATTTAGATGTTTTGTTAAGAGTTGTCAAAATAGTCACCATATTTTGAAATACATATGAAATACCATTAAATACCAATAAGATTATTGGTATATTTACAAAACATGAACAGTGATTATTGATGTTAACTAATACATAAGGAGCACTAGTAATATCTGGGGTCCTAAGCTAACTATATTTTTGCTGTAGATTTGTAACAATACAGTAGAGTCCTGTATATTTCTTATTAGCTTGAGATACCTTTCAAAAACATTTCCAGAATGACAGTCCATTCCTACAAGATCCAGGACAAGGTATTGAAAACGCTGCTAGGAAGATTCATTTAAGGAATGCTGTAGGTTTATTATGAGCTTTTTTCCCTGATCATTCTTCTGATTTATATTTAAAAACGATATGGGAACACTAAGACAAACATGACATCAGAGATACCAGGTTCCAATAGCAATCGTCAAATTGATCAAGACCCGATTACTCTTGTCATGGATTTAAATACAACAGTTTTGTATACATATAAATAAGTAATGTAAATGTAATGTTATTTGAAAAAGTGCACATTTTATCAATTGCTAACAATTAGGGGTGGGTATTGGCAAGTACCTTGCGATACAATATATATTGCAATACACGTTACAATTCATCAAGATATCATAATTGAATCACGATACTTACTGAAGTGTTAAAGAAAACCTCAAATATTATTAGGCTATATATTTAAAAGCACAAACCTGAGCTAATTCCCATTAAAAAAACAAATTAACTAAGTAGCTAACAGCAAGCAACCTCTTATTTCAAAAGCGTGATGACATTTTGAAAGCACTATTAACTAGTGGGGTACCGGTATGTCCTGCAACATTAGAGAAATTCAAACTTCATATCAGAATTTCATAGGCATAGGTTAATATAAATCGCTTTTTTTATTGCTTTCTGATTTCCTGTTCTGGATTTTCCACATAGTTTATTTTATTTTAAATGAGAAAAAATAAAAAATAAAAAAATAGGCCTGTATTTGAAAAACAGTCAATTCAATGTATACTGGCAACATGTTCTCAGTGATCAGAAATATACAGTTGACTTTGGATATTTGCATAGGGTTTGGACCATCGTGAGCAAGTTATTAAAATAAAATACAAAGACGACATTGTCTGTACACACGTTGCTTGCTTTACGTGCAATACAATACATGTACAACTCAATAGATCACCCTAGGATATAGTACAATGTCCTGTTTCAACAAACGCCACTTCTCAGCATCTCAAAATGAAATATTGGCTTCGAAAAAGAGCTTACACGACTTCACAAAACAAACAGTATTTTCACTCAATTGTTTTAATTGAAAAAAACATACTCAAATGTACTGATGAATATTGCTAGCTCACATCTTCACAGAAAACAGTTCACATTACTCTATGGTCAACGAAAGTGCATAGCTGGTTAATTCTACTAAGTATGAGAAAAGATTTTGATTGAAGTCTGAACTTTATTGCAGAGTTCAGCACTCTGCTATTATCAGGTTTAAAATCCATTGAGAAATTGTGAACGGTACCACGTCACTTTATGCACTAATGCGAATTATTAATTAAAAATATATGCATTTAACCAAAGCATGTTTCTATTTAAAATAATGCATTTAAAAACCAGACCTGCTGCCTGGTATGCAATCAAGTATGCAATTATCCGATATGCATTTAAAAGCGAGTCAACAGTATAGCCTAACACGTAACCTATCATTTATTCTTTGTGATAAACAGTTACTTGGGGTGTGTATCTTTCCCTTTCTGACGATTTGATACACATATAGATACATGGTCAACGAACGATACAATACAGGAGAGATGCGTTTAAAAAAAATCACAATTCGATACAATTTGATTCTGCTTCAATTCAATGTGATACAATTCAATACAATGTGATTCGGTTAAACTCAAAGTGGTTGGATTTAGAAATACATTTAAAATAATTAAATTTAAATCATCCAACTAAGGGATAGAAATGTACAAACTGGCTATTTCCCATGCAATTATTATGGCAGCCAATTTAACACATAGCAAAGTACAGGTCCACAATCCCTTATCTGCAATTACCAAATTTGAAAAGCTCTGAAAACCAAGGTGCATGGTGTCAGTTGTGTTTCAGCACTCCTAGCAGTCACACGTGTGTCAGGGGCTCTCTGATATCATTTGCTTTTATGTTTGAAATTTTATTGAACATTCACTGCAAAAAATATTAATGTGTTTTAGGGGTGTAATGATTCAAAAAAATGTCAATAATGTCATGATTTGGTTTAATTTTCGATTTTGTTTGTTATTTTTCTTCACACACAGTCTACGAATGAGTAACGTTTCTTGCCAAATTACAATTATTGTAACTCTGCCAGCCAGGAAATCAATAATAACAGTATTAATAGTAAATTAACAGTAAGGGTATGAAACACTTTAAATAATATATATATAGTTATGTAGTTCTAGTTTTACAAATTAATATCACTGTTAAATTGCAAATCAAAATGTTTTTATTTTTTCAAATTGAGCGCATATAGCCTACATAAATGAAAAAAATGAATAATAAAATAAACTTTATGCAATTAAACCATTGTAGAAATCTGTCTGCACATATGTAAGCAGACTTATACATTTATAAAACAAATAAAAATAGCACAAATTCCTGACAGACGGCAGAGGAAAGCAGTATAGGTGCAAATCTGCAAAACTGGGGTACAAACTGTTACGTCCCTTACGTAGCCAGATGCAACACCACTGCATTTTGAAATTGTACCCGAGACGTGTTAGGATATGGCCGAAGAGACCCTGAAGCATGGAAACGTCAATGCAAATTACAAACCAATATAAATTATATAAAACCAACAACATATGGATCTGTCTGTCTATATATCCTTGAGTCTTTCTGTGTAAATATGTAAGGTGTTGACATTTAAATCGTGTTTTTTACTACTACTTTACTATGTACACAGTGTTCAATATACAGTACTAGGATAATATACTCCTGGCTCATCAATACAACTGGGTAATTGTTCTTTTAATTAAATTAGAACTGTTAGATTTATTTATTTACTTATCATGTATTTCTCTACAGAGGAAACTTAAATACAGGAGAGAAAGTGCCACGTACACAGTACACACAAGAAAAACATAAATAAACAGATGAGCCTAGTGATCTGCATCTTTGTTTGTCAACCTGGAAAAATAACATTAATTGATGTATTTTCCGTGTGCTGGTTTTGATTGTGATATATCTTGAAAATTAGGAGACAGACTTAATTTATTATTAAATCATTAAATCACAAGAAATCGTGTGCATTAGTATGCAATCGTACGCATCGAAAGCAGCCTCTGTGATGCGTCTACATTATATCCTCATAGACAGCAGCGCTGCACTCCTGCGGTTTCCGTTTTAACTTCATCTTCATCCACATTGTAAACAGCGCTTTAATTTCTGCATCATCCCAGTTGTCACCTCTAACGCTGGCATTTGTGATTGTACTGCTCAACTCAATATAATCGCATTTCGGATTGCATAGTAAATAGCTGGTCTCGTATTAAAATGCACTGATTTGAATGGAAACCTGCTTTGGTTAAATTTATATCGTTTTAATGCAAAATGCGGATAATTAATAATGTTACCTGGTCCCGTTCACAATTTCACAATGCAGTTTCCACGTGTAAAATGCATGCTGTTAAATTCCAGACTTCAATCATACTTAGTACAAGAACAAACAATAGCAAGTTTACCAGCTACACACTTTTATTTTAATCGACCGAGTAGTTTGAACTGTTTACATCATTATAACTCATTACTTAGCCTAGACTTTTATCATATATATAAAGATGTGAGCTAGCAAAATGTATCAGCACATTTAAGGCTATAGATCGATATGACATTCAAACAATAGAGACAATACTGTGTGTCCTGCAGTGCTGTAATTGTTCGGTGCCCGTGTTTATTCTGTGTTTATTCCGCGTCTCTTTGACTCAGACACGCATCTCTGGGGGCGGGGCTTGAGTTGCGTCACACGCTGACGCTTTCCACCCGGCCCAGGGCCCGGAGCGTCACATTCACATTTAGGCCGACATTAGGCCGGGTCAAAAAGCGGGACTAGTTTTGACCCGGCCCAGGCCCGGGCTAAATCTATCACCCCGTTCACATACGAGTTAAAATCTCAAGTGTGAACGGGGTCATTGACCCTCACCTACCGCTGTCTCGACCACACTGCACCAAACACTCGTCTCTCCATACATCCCCTCCAGACCACTGCACTCCTCCAGTGCCAGAAGACTAACTCAACTCTGCCTCCTCTCCACTCTCCTTCCTCCAGAGCCCGCTTCTTCTCATCCCTGGCCCCTAAATGGTGGAACGACCTTCCCACCAAGGTCAAAACAACAGAGTCCTTGACCTCCTTCCAGCGCTTACTCAAGATGCATCTTTTCAGACAGTACTTGTAATATTAGTCCTTTTAATCCCCGTTAGATAGCACTTCACAGAGTTTTATTATGCTTCATGCATTTTTGATTGTTTTCCTCCTTGCTCCCTTTCCTGTAGCCCTGGACTGTAACCCTTGACAGACAGGCTTTTACAGTCCAGGATGTATGATCTCACTTACTGTACTTGCCTGTGTAAATTGGAAGTTATAAAATGTATTATATTTTGAATTGCTATGTTTCATGTAAATTTAATTTGTAATGGTTGATGCCTTTACTTAACTGTATTTTTTGCAATTATGTACTTAATAATAATAATAATAATAATAATAATAATAAAGAGGAGAAATAATTGATGAATACAAGAGCATGTGGGAGCAGTTCTATTACATGGGGTAAAGTGACATGGCTTCAGTTTTAATTATTCATACCCATCATTCTGCGCAGTGCTTTGTTTAGCGCTCTCTCTCTTTTCATGCATCTTGAAAAACAAAAAACAAAGTGATGATGTCTTAATGGTCTTAGTCTTCATGGCTAATGAAAGCCTCAGAATAATAATACAAAAATACACCTGTCTGTAAGTTCCCACAGTTGAGTAGTGTATTCAAAGCAAACATACTAACAAAGACCAAGAGGCTTTCAAAACAATTCTGGGATAAAGTTGTTGAAAGGCACAGATCAGGGGAGGAGTATAAAAAGACTTCAAAGGCATTGAATATTCCTTGGAGCACAGTTAACTCGATTAAGTAGAAGCTATACGGCACCACCAAGAATCTGCTAAGAGTAGGCGGTCCTCCCAGACTGAGTAGCCGGGTAAGAAGGACATTGTTCAGAGAAGCCACCAAGAGGTCCATGACAACAATACAGTGTTCTATGTGAGATGGGAGAAACTGTCCATGTGTCAACAATAGCTCAGGTACTCCACAAATCTGGCCTGTATGGAAAAGTGGCAAGAAGGAAGCCATATCTGAAAAAGGTCCATGTAAAACCCAACTTGGAATTTGCAAAAAGGGATGTGGGAGACTCTGAAAAGATGTGGTAAATAAAATGCAAAAATTGAACTATTTGGCCTACAATGCAAAGCATTATGTCTGGCACATACCCAACACGTCACACCACCCAGGTAACACCATCCCAATGTGAAGCATGGTGGTGGCATCACGATATGGGGAGGCTGGGACTGGGTAGAGGGCAAAATAGATGGAATATACAAACAGGCATATCTTGAGGAAAACCTGCTTCAGTCTGTCCACCAACAATGCCCATCCAGAGTGTGAACAATGGAAGAATGGGCAAATATTGTACAATGCAGATGTGCAAACCTGTTAGAGACTTACCCCAAAAGGTTCACAGCTGTAATTGCTGCCAAAGGTGTTTCTAACAATTATTGACTCTGGGGAGACTTTTCAGTAGTTTTTTGTTTTTCATTAACTATAGGCACTGTCTAGGCAGTCTGAATTGTATATAAATGCCCTCCATCTTACACTAATTCAGTACAATCCAAGATAAAATATGAACATCGTGGGGTTTTTTTTTTAATACCAGAGCCAACTGGAACACAATGTTAAGAGTTTCAAAACATACCTTCTTTGTGCTTCATGTCCACAGCACTGACTCCAGGGTACATATTCCCCCTTTCATCTCGAATAGGAACAATGAAGCAATGTGGCCCTTAGAAATGAAAAAACAAAAATAATTTGTTTAATGCAGCACAAGGACAGAATACGGTTTCTGCTTTCAGAGGCACAGAAGACAGAAATACAAAGATCACATCATGAGCTCCATAAACCAACCATGAAGAGGTCTTACCCTGGGATTCCCCATTCATAATGAGCTGAGCGAACACGGCTGCGTAATTCCCTTTCATCGCATTCCCAATGTACATTTTCTTTGCGTCTTCACATGGCGTGTGGATGATAAATTTCTAGAGAGGGGAAATGATGTCCGTTCAGGTTTCTCGCCTGGGCATTTGGTTAATGCAAATCATGACTGTGCCCCAGTGTGCAAAGGCTCATTTAAAATTCAAGAAGCGCGGTCACCATTCAAATGCAAACTCCTGCAGAAGTACCCAGACACAGAGTAACAGTTCCTATCGCAGCATAGTCAAATGGGTCTTTGGTTATGAGAGAACTGTATCTGGCACTGCGGTTTACTGCAGTCCCCCTTTCAGGTTCAACTTTAGCTTTGTTGTCCGAGGCTTACAGTCCCGGGAAGAAGCATTTTCACTTTATCTTTATAGTTTTATCTTACAACAAAGCATTCAATTCCAGTTCTCGGGAGCTACAGTGTCTTCAGCTTTTCCTTTCACTTGAGCACCTATTGTTGACAATATCTGTCTTTTCAGACCCATTTTAATTTTTGTCATGTCATTTCATTGTTGTTTTGCTCAACAAATTTCTGTTCTGTGGAGCATTTTGCAATTTCCAAAAGGCGCTATATCAAATCAATAAATGAGGTTTCTTTTTATGAATTTATCCTCTTATTCATGTCTGAAAAGCAACTTGAGGGATGGATCAAGTATTTGTAAATGTGAATACCTAGCACTTATTTTCTTTATGAGGATTGAGATCACATACTGGTTGGTTAATAATTTTCTCCCATTCCGGAGCTTTAAATTGCAAGATTAAAATACAATAAACATACGGAGACTGCTGGCTCCAAGTTCTACTCAAGTGATGCATTATTAGGGACAAATATTTGATCCTGCCCCTCCCTTTCCCTGCAGATGTTGGGAATTTGACAAGATTTACAAGAAGCGCTTAAGGAAGAGCAGAATATAGTTTATACTTGAGATTGTAGAGGGCAAGTGAGGGACTGAGTCTGAGGCATGACCACACTGGTTAAAAAAAAGAAACAATAACGACCTTTAAGAGGAACGGGGGCCTTCACCTGGGAGGATGGCTCATACATGGCCTCAGTCAGGATCCCCCTGACATTGCTGCCGTGGCCTCTCTCTGTCATTGCGAACATGCCAGTGAACTGCAGGTCCTGGGATTTGGAGAAATAACATCATGACATGGACCTGGAACTTACGGAGCAATATGAAAATGAGTCGGTCGGCCATACTGCATAATTCCCTAAAACGACGTTAGATGCGGCTTATGGTAGAGAAATTCTCTGGCAACAGCTCTGGTGGACATTCCTGCAGTCAGCCACCAAACACACGCTCCCTCAAAACTTGACATCTGTGGCATTGTGTTGTGTGACAAAACTGCACATTTTAGTGGGTCCTTTTATTGTCCTCAGCACAAGGTGCACCTGTGTAATGATCATGCTGTTTAATCAGCTTCCTGATCTGCACACCCATCAGGTGGATGAATTATCTTGGCACAGGAGAAATGCTCACTAACAGGGATGTCAACAAATTTGTGCACACAATTTGAGGCGTATGGAACATTTCTGGGATCTTTCGTTCCAGCTCATGAAACACGAGATCAACACTTTACCAACACTCAAGTAGTCCACCTACCCGTATTGGAAGGTACCATTTTGTCTTCTGTTCAGGGCTTCCGAGATTAGTGACTGCACCCCCAAACAATCCACACAACACTCCCATCTGCAGACAGACAATGATTAAGATTAAGACATTTTTATTTTAAAATGTAAGAGCCAGGAAACTAAAATAACAATTACATAGAATTGTACTGGCGTCCATTTTCCCTTGTATAGAAAGTCATGTAGACATGCCTGTATTTTTAGGTTACAGAGAATGTCCCCTTCTAGTCATTATAAGTAGGTCACACCTGTCACTGCAATGGTCTACAAAGCAGACATCAAACTAATTCTAAACCATTCAGGCCTTTTGAATAAGTGAACATTGTGGAATATAAATATACAATTTAATTTGTGAGAGAAGGGGAAGAGAGTGAAAATGCTAGACAGCAAATACATCGGTAAGCCACGTGCACAAGAAATTAGACTTCCACCTCTCGCTTTGTGCATATATACAAACCTTGAACTCCTGACCTATTACTGACAGAAGCAAGACAGATTCAATAAAGAAATACAATATCATACATTCATGTGTGGGGATGCGTTTCTAAATCGCTATAATGTCTGGTGGATAAAAATATTCTACACAATTATGGAACTGCAATGCATTACAATAACACCATCTTGTAAATAAGACACATATACCTCCACAGGCTGAGTGTCTCACTTTGTAAACTGTGGACCCTTGGTGAAAGTGTAAAGTACCTTTACTCCGGTGGCCATATCGGCCGCGCATATCACCTCTGCGATCGCGAGGCTCTTCTGGATGAAATCTTTTTTATTCTCCAACTGCGTGTGAAGGGAAAAAAAAAAAGCATTTAAATCCAAAGGTCGTCAGAGATAACAGAACAAACAACTGACCATGCATCGCAAAGTCTACTGTAATGCTTCTCAACCCAAACAGCCTAAATACACCTATCTCACTTCAACTGTTGTGTGGCATGCCAGCTCCATCCAGGTGCCCATCTGCCTGCCTATCCCGTTATAACCAAGACAGTTCTTCCTGGCAGAAATCCGAGTCAGATCGAAACACGTCTAATATAAATATATATTTTAATTCGAATGCATTTAAAAATGTTTTGAAGACGAGTCGGTACCTGTTCTTTGAGGTGCTGCTGAAATATGGGCAGTTTCAACAGGTAATGGACCCTCTCGCTGGTGAGGTCTCTCATTTCATCCAGGGAGAGGTCATAGCTATGGCAGGAAACAAAACATTAAAATACAACTATGCCCACACAATATCAAGACCACAAATAGTGAAGATGCATCTCCTGTTCAAGAGGGAAATGGATTATACATCTTACTTCTTGCACTTGAATCCTACACCTACAATCACCAGCTATAATCAGATGTGATTATATTAGTACTGGTGTCAATGGTGTAATATCAAACATGTCCTGTTGTTGCTGCTGGTGCTTCTAACATTTGTGTCAAGTAGTTACATAACATGGGCACTAGCTGTTAGGCAGCCGTTTTAATGTTATAGTGGTGGTGTGCTAACAGAAACTTTGCAATCTAATAACGGTAGTTTGCTACTGTGGTGTGTGTTCCTGCTTCCTAAAAACTGGTCCTTTATCCGAAATTACGCCCCACACGCTATAGATACAATACTGAACCTCTCCATGCCACATTTTGACATTTTAGAAATTTTGGGCTGCCACAGTAACATAGGAAGTGAATGTTTCTCTTAGAGAGCTCTATGAAATGAGGCTAATGAGAATACATTATTTCACAAATAAAAATGATAGCGGTTACCGGATATTTCAATCGTGTACCATTGTAGAGACAAGTTCGACACACACACATATATATATATATATATATATATATATATATATATATATATATATATATATTAGTTACATACACAGTCCAACATAAATGTTACAGAGAGATATTGAAAATGTCCACCTGCTTTTCTGGAACAGGTCGCTCCGAATGATCTCTGTCCGCAGTCTTTCTTTAAGGCTGCAGCAGTCTCCTTCCAGGTATCTGGAGAAGCTGCTGGATCTTGCAGAAGAGCTCCCCGCCATGTTCCTCTCCCCCAGAAAATGTGTCAAAGTACGTCCTTTTCCAACCGCGCAGAGACAACTTATCCGACTGATTCAGTACGTGCAGCTCGGCTCCACTTCCGCGTCTTCGGTGACGTCACTCGGTGTAACGTGCAGTTAAATTAAAAACGAGAATTGTTTGCAACTTTGTGCAATGGGACACTGCTATTATATTAATCTAATACGTTAACTGTATATATATATAGATGGAGAGAGATAAATATACATCAGTTTGGCAGATGCATGTAACCGGTATATTTTTACAACACACGCCTCCTAGTCTTATGTACAGGTCGGGATTTTGATTTACTGTAGTCGGTAAGAGCTGTCATTGAAACTGAAACATGTTGGAAGCCCTCGACCTGTTTGGCTCACCCGATTTGCACCCGTCATACCCTTGCCAACTAAATCAGTGACGACTGGAGCAGAGATGTGCTACAAAAACTACCCACCAGCAGCGTCGCTGATGCTCACGAAGAAAAGTTGACATGTTTATGCTTTTACTTAAAGCCAGACCATTTGATGTAATCAACATTTACACAAACTACAGGGAATAGCATTCATTTACCCTGGTTAAAAACAAATGCAACAAAGAATGAATGGCAGATACTGCCCCCTGCAAAAACTGCAATACATGTTGCATTAATACACTGGTCGCGTTCTTGTGGCGCAGGTGTCCGCAGTTATGCGCAGATCTGCAGACTGCACCGATCCCATTGGTGGAGCCGCGCAGACCCGCGCAGAACTGCGGACATTTGCGCTATATGAACGCGACCGCTGTACCGGCACTAACAGTAATGAAACCGACCTCCTTCCGCTAAAATATGATTGTTCTATAGGTCAGGTACTGTGAAGGCCTTATTTTATTTTTGTTTTATTTTACTTGGGATTTCTGATATTTTGTGAAACAGTAACTCAAGCAGCGTTTCAAATACAATACTGACCGGTTCTCCCAGCATATAACTTAAATTGCTGATGAAAAGCAGACTATAGATGCTACAACTTACATTGCTGGAGAAGAAACACAGCCATCTATCAATAGGCTTGACATCGTCATAAAACCAAGGGAAGGCCTACACTCTATTCAAACAGCTGTTTGTTTTTTGCGTTTTACTTCTTTGGCCAATATAGTGTATTGTTAATTCTCTGGGCAGATAAAATGGACTACAGCTTTACAGCTGTAAAATGAAGAAACAAAAATGTTATTTTCTCACTGCCCATTCTCTGTAATGTGTAGATTTCTATAGTGGCGTTGTTACCCTTGAGCTCCTGTTTTGTTAAACCCTGCAAGTGGCCTTGGACAAATGTGTTTGCTAATAATAATGGAGTGGGAATAGAGTTGCTGGTATCTGTCCCAAGTAGGCGTGTTTGAAAAGATCCACATATGACATCAGGGGGCAACATCAATGATAGGACAGCAGACAGATTCATCCAGGTTCAGGGTTGGATATAGTGAGAAGCATCTGGAGACACTGAGGTTTAGGCTGGAATCTGCTGAGGTTTAGGCTGGAATACAAATCCAGTAAAGACAGACCTGGGTGTGTGAGCTCTATCAGGACATGTCATTAGCTACTAAATTGAGGCATTACGCTGGTGTAGGCAGCTCAGTCACATCACATTCATATAGCTGTTTTTTTTTTTAACTGGAGCAATCTAGTCAAAGTGCTCAAGGGTACAGCAGCAGTGTGATTCTTACCCAGGATTGAACCTCCAGAGCCTTGACCACTACTCCACAGTTCCCACTCACTTTACAATATTGTCTAAAGCATAATAAAGGTCTTTTGAATTGGAAACGTACTTCACATTCTTACCCAAATTCAGAATAGTATGTTTTTGCATAAAGTGCCATTTTTATTAAAATGTAAACATTAGTTATACTTCATGTCAAATTTAAAAAAAATAAGAAACATTATACAGCCTGCACAAACAAGTGTACTAATGACGGGAAAGATTTTAAATCCTTACTGTTGGTTAAAAAATAAAAATAGAAACAGAATCACAATCTCACATTCATTTTTTAGAGTTCAAGGCACTTCATGTTACTTCAAACAGAAAAAATATACATTACACAATCACTGTGACAGTATTACAGTACAAACATTTATGAAGACACTGATTATGTAGGTTTCCCTCCAGTTTCCAGACTTTGGTCTCCCAAGGCGTCCCTTATTGTTGTTTCCCTTGAAACTGCTGCAGCTGTGTCCTCTACTGGCAGTATATATCATACTTCAGTCTGGCCCCTATCTTGGTTCCTCCAAGGCACTTCTCAAACCTATTATCCATCTCTTTACTCTGGTCTTCGCTGAAGTGATTTTTCCAGTCTCCCACTTCCCCTGTTAAGGAAAATAACAACCAAATTGCCTTAGCTGTTACTGTTTTTTAGATACATGTGTGTTTAATAAAGATACTAATACTAATCAGGGTGTAATGATTTACAGGTCAATATATACTCCTAATGTTTCCAGATACCTTTCCTGAAGATCACATTGCACATTGGGCCGTGTGTGTGCTTGGAACTTTCTTTCATGGCTGTGAAAGTGCTCTCTTGAGCAATAGTGTTGACCTGCTCTTCACTCAGGGTGAAATTGAAGAATTTGGCAATCTGCTTGAGTTCTTCACTCAGGTTCTGAATAGAACATAAAGACACACAAGTACAGATTTCACATAAAAGACTGTATTGTTTTTCCCTGTCCAGACAAAGAAAGTCTCATAATCATTTCAGTGGAAAGTCAGTCATATACTCAAGAATGTTATGAGTGTAAGAGCTATCACTTTGAACACATCTAAACTTACCTCTTTCATGTCTTCGTAAGTCACAAACATGATATTGGGATTGTCCATGCGCTTCTCCCAAGAAAGGGCATGGTCAAAGTAAGAGCCCCAAGAAACTGTAAACAGAAAATTAAGATAATAAAAAGGTCTACAACAACTCATTGTATTTCTACATCATTAAAAAACTAATTGGCAAACTGAGTGACTTCCTGTTGGGTTTGGCAGCTTTACAATGTACTTGACACCGACCAAAAACAAGGCAGTGATTTGAGGAGACTTATACAGTGAGGGAAAAAAGTATTTGATCCCCTGCTGATTTTGTACGTTTGCCCACTGACAAAGAAATGATCAGTCTATAATTGTAATGGTAGGTGTATTTTAACAGTGAGAGACAGAATAACAACAAAATAATCCAGAAAAACGCATTTCAAAAAAGTTATACATTGATTTGTATGTTAATGAGGGAAATAAGTATTTGACCCCTTCGACTTAGTACTTGGTGGCAAAACCCTTGTTGGCAATCACAGAGGTCAGACATTTCTTGTAGTTGGCCACCAGGTTTGCACACATCTCAGGAGGGATTTTGTCCCACTCCTCTTTGCAGATCCTCTCCAAGTCATTAAGGTTTCGAAACTGACGTTTGGCAACTCGAACCTTCAGCTCCCTCAACAGATTTTCTATGGGATTAAGGTCTGGAGACTGGCTAGGCCACTCCAGGACCTTAATGTACTTCTTCTTGAGCCACTCCTTTGTTGCCTTGGCTGTGTGTTTTGGGTCATTGTCATGCTGGAATACCCATCCACGACCCATTTTCAATGCCCTGGCTCAGGGAAGGAGGTTCTCACCCAAGATTTGACGGTACATGGCCCCGTCCATCGTCCCTTTGATGCGGTGCAGTTGTCCTGTCCCCTTAGCAGAAAAACACCCCCAAAGCATAATGTTTCCACCTCCATGTTTGACGGTGGGGATGGTGTTCTTGCTGTCATTCCTCCTCCTCCAAACACGGCGAGTTGAGTTGATGCGAAAGAGCTCGATTTTGGTCTCATCTGAACACAACTTTCAACCAGTTCTCCTCTGAATCATTCAGATGTTCACTGACAAACTTCAGACGGGCCTGTACATGTGCTTTCTTGAGCAGGGGGACCTTGCGGGCACTGCAGGATTTCAGTCCTTCACAGCGTAGTGTGTTACCAATTGTTTTCTTGGTGACTATGGTCCCAGCTGCCTTGAGATCATTAACAAGATCCTCCTGTGTAGTTCTGGGCTGATTCCTCACCGTTCTCATGATCATAGAAACTCCACGAGGTGAGATCTTGCATGGAGCCCCAGACCGAGGGAGACTGACAGTTATTTTGTGTTTCATCCATTTGCGAATAATCACACCAACTGTTGTCACCTTCTCACCAAGCTGCTTGGCGATGGTCTTGTAGCCCATTCCAGCCTTGTGTAGGTCTACAATCTTGTCCCTGACATCCTTGGACAGCTCTTTGGTCTTAGCCATGGTGGAGAGTTTGGAATCTGATTGATTGCTTCTGTGGACAGGTGTCTTTTATACAGGTAACAAGCTGAGATTAGGAGCACTCCCTTTAAGAGAGTGCTCCTAATCTCAGCTCATTACCTGTATAAAAGACACCTGGGAGCCAGAAATCTTGCTGATTGATAGGGGATCAAATACTTATTTCCCTCATTAACATGCAAATCAATGTATAACTTTTTTGAAATGCGTTTTTCTGGATTTTTTTGTTGTTATTCTGTCTCTCACTGTTAAAATACACCTACCATTAAAATTATAGACTGATAATTTCTTTGTCAGTGGGCAAACATACAAAATCAGCAGGGGATCAAATACTTTTTTCCTTCACTGTACATTTAGGGAATTTAAATATGCTCTGCATAATATTCATTACTGAACTGCAGAAAAGGGCTGAGAGAGTGAGATATCTATTTGAAGCCATGGAAGGAGAAAAGTCCAAAACAAAGCTTAAAACTATGGGGGTCCTAGAGGCTCATGGATTGCTATCCAGACACCACTAGCTGCCTTCATTTGCAGTGTGCACATGTTATATTTTCCCCCACTGACAGACCTTGCCTTCCTGACCAAAAATAAAGTTAATGTTTTTGCTTCCTTATTTGATAAGAATGCGTATGCCTTATTGCCGAACTCCATTAAGCTTTGGGTGAGTATTCATCTACTGTTTTACATATAAAAGCTTGACTTTCTGCTGTTACCTTCTCCACTCATGAAATCTGCAAAGAACTTGTCCCAGGACTCAGCAGTTGGCAGAATAGGGTTTTTGTTGGTGAAGTGGAAGAAAGAGACCACAGTGTCTTTAGGGTTGCGCAACACCACAAGAATCTGCAGAAAGAAATAGAACATGTGCAGAACCATACAACCCGTCTGGTAGTGCAAGAATCTCAGTGTCTCAGAAGCAGATTCATTGTCAAGGAGGCCCCTGCAAAGTATATCTAATGTATTGTCCTGAAAAGTGCCTGTCCATCCCATGTGCTGCCACCTACTGTGGTGGCCATTGCTGTGGATATAGAGATATCCATAGTGTGTATGTGAAACAATACACTACACCAGGGATTATACCACAGGCCATTGTTTGTAACTGTGTGACTTTGAAATCATACACTGCTGCAGGGACTTTACTACAGGCCTTGGCCTATATATCTTTGTTGTATAATATAGTTGCATAATGTATGGTTTCACCTAACCTTTTTATAAGCCTGACCACACCTGTTTGACAACAGTACCAGAGAAGGTAGTTTGACAAATAGTGTCAGCTGTAACCTGTTCTCCAAGAGGTTAAAAGTACACAAGAGGTTCCTTCACCTACCTTTGTTTTCTTGTTAGTAAGGGAAGCCGGTATGTTGTCAGGGTGCATGTGTGTTCCTAGAAGTCTTGGGGAAGGAGCCTCATTTATAGACTGAAATGTAAAAAGAGTGCCGTTGCAAATGTTAGCAGGCCAAATCTACCCCAGAGTCAAAAAACCTCAAACAAACAAATCCACCTGTTCCTTCATTAGCAATAATGGCATTAATGAGGTCAAACAGGCCAGACAGATATTTTTACAAAAAGAAAGCATTTATATAGTGCTTTTCATAAAATGCACTCCCTCGTCACTCTCCTTCCTCCAGAGCCTGGGTCTTCTCCACTCTTACCCCAAAGTGATAGAAAGACCCACCCACCGAGGTCAGGACTGCCCCGTCTCTAGCCATCTGATCTAGATGAACCTGCTCAGACTGTGCCTGTAATACCAGAACTCCCTGCCTGACAGTACAGCACTACTACTTCAATGTACACCTGTGTTGCACCAGTATGCCCCCCACTGTTATTTAGGTAATATTTCTTCACCCAAAACTGAATGAAACCATCTTTCAAACATTCACAATTTATAGTACAAATCGAAATAGGGCACAAAGGCCGCTCAAACACGTATGTCTTACGACTGGTTTGTGGAAACATAACACAAGATGCAGTCACAAACCAGTAAAACAATAAAACTAAACAATAAGTGCCATACAAAATCTTAACTTCATGGTCTAGTTGTGACCTATGACAAACCAAAACAAACCTTTCCCTAATGGTTTAAGCCTGCTTCCCATAGACTCACCTCTCTGCTGTTGCAGACCCCCAGGCCTCTCATTATTAACTCTTACAGCTTAACCCTTGTGTGCTTCACTAGGCACGCCTGTTCCAATTGTTTGCAAACTGGTAGCCATTTTCGCTCTAACGGACTCTGAATTCGTGGTCAGCCAAAATGGCAGAAACTGCTCAAGGTCCTAGAGGCTGCAGTGTCTAATCAGAGATATATACTTACTGACACCAACCCAAGCACTGGCAGAACCTTGGCATGGAACCGTGATGATAATGTGCCATGAACGGATTTAAAGCAGTCATTCAGCAATTTATAAAACCCAGATCAGGAAATGGCAAGCAACTGAACTGGGATCACTGAAACCAAAGCCCAGTATAATTTATTCAGACGTGTGCTAGAAAATAAAAATAAAATGTGGTTTTGTTAAATGAATGTTATGATTTTTAAAATATTATGATGTATTTGTTTCTCAGTTATACTAACCTGGTATTTTTCTGGATTAACAAATTCCAGCAATGAAGGAATGGGGGCATGCTTTTCATCTACACAGCTGTCAACCGCAGACATTTTACGCATCATCCCAACCATCCAGTTAAACCCTGGTGAGAGAGCAGGAAGTCATGAGACCGCAATACAACTGCGAATCGCCGTCCCAATTCTGCAGGGTTAGATAATCAGAGAACCATTCGATCGAATCCCATGGCTCCACAGCACAGCTTAGTGCCAAACAAGACTGTTTGTCTAAGTCTTCTGCTGTTCTTGGGCTTTTGTGTGTGTGCAGCAAGGAGGCAGGGTTGTGAGCTGTTACTTTTCACACACCTCTGTCCCTCCATTTGAATCTCTCCTTAGTGAACTTTCACAGGCAGCCCCCCCGCCCCATTCATTTGGGGAGTTTTTAAACATGTTTAATATGATATTTTGATTTAACATGTTTGTTTTTTGAGACAGATGTTTCTGCAAAGTGAAGTATTTTCACTATGTAATCAGTATAACTGACAACAACAACAAAAGTAGCAAAAGAGTTGTACTTACCACATTTTGGATAGGCTGCTAGCATTATGTCATCTTCCCTAGCCTCAAAAGTCTCCATTGCTTTTAAATTCTCTGGTTTACACATTATTATGGGATATAATACTCCATTGTACATGTAAACCTTGTCTTTCTCTGTCATGTTTTTGGCTTCTTCCAGCCTCTCTTTCATTTCTTTTTCAAATGGGGTGCTCATGTTTTGTGCTGTAGTGTAAGCCTGCTGTATTCTGTGTCATCTGCCTTCCTTCACTTCTTTCCACTCTTTACATGCAGCTGGAGTACTGGCTGAACAGTGAGGTGCAGTGTGGGAAGGGAAGCTCCTCCCACCCAGCCAAAGCTTGTGTGAGAAGCAGGACTTTCCTGGTTTGCAATGCACGCAATAAATCTAGACCGGAATTCCAGCCCTTTGCCCTGATTTTAAGAAAAAACTTGTTCTGGTTTTAAATGTTCCCGTGCTTCTGGAGTTACAGCATGGCAATAGCGATCATGGCAGCTCCCTGTACACTAAAGCATTTTCCTTTTTTAAATCAACTTACTTCCCCAGCAACACAGATGAGCAGAGAAGACACAGCAAGAGCTATTGTATTTGTTTTTAATTCATCACCTGTAATCCATTCATCGCTGGGTAGCATTATTATTAGCTATATGTGGAACTTTTCAGTGCCTCCCCTCCACCTCCAGAGGTCACAGTCTCCTGAGTTTTAGTTCAGTTTTCCCCTTGATTTCACTATGTAACACAATTTTTGTTTCTGGGTGGTAAGTGTTATTTCCTAATTGCTTAACATGTATTTATACTAAAGTAATACAATAAAGACTACACAATTTGGATTCATATGTTGCTTTTTTCTGACTTTATGTGAACAAAAATACACAAATTCACCTGTTTTCTCATTGGAAATAGGTACATTTCAAAATATCACTGTCCAGGTCACAAAAGCAAAGTTTATGGGGAATAATAGCCATTTCGCAATTAGGCATAAGCAATTAGGCATAAGCAATTAGGAAATAACCCTTACTACCCCAGAACAAAAAAAAACAAAATTTTGTTACACAGTGTTTTCAATTAATCTCCATGTAGTTAAGTTCATTGATCCTTGTTTTCTAATTAAGTTCAGCAACCTCCTCCTCATTGCCCTAGTTCATTGGTGTGAGCTATATATTCTTTGTTTCCTGAGTGCTTTGCTAAGGCTTGTATTCTCCCTGAGGTACATTACCAAACCCTGTATTTCTGGTACTGCAATCCTATGTTTTTACCCTTACTTCTGATTCTTGGATCTCCTTCGTTGCATTGTTAGCTACAGTGAGAGTTATTAAGATAGTTAAGATGCCATTTCACAATGATAAACACAACCAACAGTTTGAAAAGGCTGTTGGTGTCATAATCTGGCAACACCGTCTGCATTGTGCAAGTGTTTGGGCAAGAAAAGTTCATTACATACATGTCCAATTTTGTCAGGCTTTATCATTTCAATACTGTTCTTGTAAAATATTTGTATATACTTTTCTAATAGGAGTTCACATTTCCTGTAATTTTCGTTAACTGGCAGATGGTTCAACTGTTGCTTTTGGTCCAGATCCCAGGCTCTGGGTGGTGTGGGGCAATTCACTCCATGTGACCTGGTCAATTACTCTGATATGTCAACACAGGGCTAGATCTAACTCAACAATAGGGGAGACTGGGGACAATTGCAATTTGTTTTTACCTCTCGCTCCATTACCCTGAGGCCATGTGAGCTGGTTTGGTGATTTATTTATACAAACCACTTGCATTTGTCTACTGTGATTTCACAATGTTTTAATGTACTTAGAGGTAACATGCAGACCGCAATAATGCTTCAAATCAGTCTTTACAGTGACAGTAACAAGTTGTGAAAAATCATAAAATAATAAAATCTTAATTGATATAGTTTTATTGTTGGAAGAAATAAATAAACTTATTTCTTTCAACAAGAACATTTCTAAATAGATGTATATGCATTATTAATCTCAAGTCTCATGCAGTGCTTTGTTCTACTAAAACTGGAAGCAGGCCTACTTTTCAAGCTGTAAATGTTTTGAAAACTCTTTTGAAAAAGTCTCCTATGTAACTGGAGAGATAATAATGGCAGGTCTGAGATCACAACATGTCTGGGAAACTAATTTAAGGTTTCTCCACAGCAGCAGTAGGATCAGTTTATTCATAAGCCTGATTCAATGCAAAAACTCCCACAAAAATTTTCTCCGGGCAATCAACAAGCATACAGGCCTGGCTTCACTACTCCAGCCCATCTCAGATCTCCAGAGGCTAAAAACAGAGCTGCCCACATTCCCCCAAACCAACAAGAACACTTTCTGCAAACTCACCTGGCCCGAGGCCATCTCACCTGTCTACAAACATGCAGCAGGCCAGCCTGTCACTAGCTACACATGGATGGGTGGGGTCAGAGCCGTCCCTACCCTTTTGGGGGCCATAGGCAAGATTTAAGTTTTGAAAAACATTTAAGTGGTGCCCATCTTTAAGGCAGAGAGAGAAATTGTTTAGGTAAAACTAAAAGACACATAAACATTGAAATAGTGCACATCACAGAACATTTATTGAACTTAACATACACTGAACATGTTGAAGAAATAGATTTAGTAATGAATACAAATGTAAATAGTGCACTGTGCACATTGGCATAACAGCAATAACTAATAATAACTAATAACTAATTTAAATAATATAGTACTATCAAAAAATCATTAGCTGACAACTTGCAAACTATGGTAGTAGCTACCTAGCTAATAAGCTATCAAAAAAAAAATCTACTGTAAATTTTCAGCATTTTCCAGTAGTGCATTTACTTCAATTGCCTTTTTATTTTTTCCATTACCAATACTTCTCATGTAGGCAAGAACTCTCTTCCCTTTAGATGACAATGTCTCTTTCAGAGTGTAAGCACGCCCATCGTCTCCAATAGAAAGGGCCATTCTCTCTTAAGGGTTTCAGTTTTCATGCATAGGAAGATATCCCTTCTCTGGGAATAATAGGTACAACAGTCCCTCATAGTTGCACTTCTGTTTGGTGTACTGCTTAAAGAAGAGGAGCTTCATTAATCTCTTTTTGTCAGTAGGGATGAATTAACACCAGTCAAAGCCTCATCTTTAAAATTGAAGACATAGGCCAAATATTATATATATATATATATATATATATATATATATATATATTTGTATATATGTAGGATTACTACAGAGGGGGATACATGTAGTCACTTCAAAACCTTTAAATAAACCTAAAGTGCATTTTACAGATTGGTCTTTGAACAAATCATTTTTATATACTAAAACACTATAGAAAGAATAATTATCTTGGCTATAAACCACAACAAAAAACATTGATATATGGTGGCTAACTGATTAACAGGTTAATTTAGACTAAACTAAATGCAGAAAACACAAGGAAAGGTTTAGGAACCGGTAGATAACACATTTGTTGTCTTAAAAGCATACTGTACTTATTTTTTTCCGTTCAGAGTAGGTAAAATAAATTATAGGATGAATGCTGAAATATACAATTCCACTTCGAAAGCACCAAACAAAATTGTCAAATTACATAAGACAAAAGAGGATAGACTTAACTGATCTCCAGCTTTACTGTGACATGTTTCTTGCCTGAACTGGTTTAAGAACCGTGAGCAGATGCTCCTCTTTTATGCATTTCAAATCAGCAGTATGTACACCCAAGGTCGTTATGGTATTTACAACTGAATTTAATTCTTCATTTCTCAGGTTTGGCAACACCGACTGGATACAACTCAGCAATGTATGAGTGTCTTCCCTGACATTTCTATGCCTTTTCATTGAAGAAAGAAAACACCCAGATTTAGTAAACTGTTCACAGCTAATTATGAAACTACTATCACTTAATCTATTCAATTTAAGCAATGGCTTATCACTTAACCAGGCTGTTAACCTGGGGAGGGGGGGGCTTAAACTGAAACTGGATTGTGTTTTAAAGAAATTACTTTAAATCCACAAATTTTGTAACCTGGTACCGGATAAATGTCACACAGGAAATTAACATGTATGCATTGTGTAGATTTAGAAATCCTCGAAACATCAGTATCTGACACTGACTTGTCATTTTTCAGTGCAAATTCCAATTTATGTTGTAAATATACCTGTGACATTGCAGATCTTCCATCTCTTCTATGATCCTCTGAAATGTGGAGGATGGTACCAGGTATTTTGCTTGCAATTTCATATAGAACATAGACAGCTGTTTTAAGTACAATTCTGGCACATTTTCTGGCAACACATCTAATTGGCTTTCACCTGGAGTGTCAATATTCTTTTAGAACTGGTTCTGTGATTTCTAGAAATATGAGCACTAACAGAAGACGTCACTTTGAAACTCCTGTTACAGCCTCTTAAAGGGCAATTCACTGTTTGACCTCTGGTCATGGGTGTCCGAAGGTGCGAAACAAGCTCTTTGAGTCTGTGCATTGTTTTTCACATGAAGGACTACTGCACCTAAAGGAACTCAAATCATCTACTGTTATTGAAAAAAAAATGGTATTACATATTCACATTAAAAACAGCAATGCTGGAAATCCCCTTATTAACTTTCTTAACACACCCCTACAGCACATGAGGCCATGTGTTTTACGAAGCATATTTGTAAACACAGACAGATATTTATTCGATGTTGTGGGTCGTCCTAAAACCTGCCCGGAGGCACCTGGTGACGACCAGAGATCAAAGACCATAACTTTATTTTTATTTAAGTCCAGCTGGCGACAGCAAAACATGATTAAGCCAGGAGATCTGCAGACATGATCAAGGACATACCAAGGCGATTTACAATACAAAGCAGTCACATCCCAGCTAACACACAACATTGACACAAACGTAAACATTGTGTGTTAGCAGGGATTTACACTGTCCTTACATGTAGTCTGACAATACAATCAAAGCCCGTATAGTATTGGAATAAAAACATTATTATTAGTCTCAGTTCATTCCCTATAATACAGCATGTTCTCTATGATTTTACCTTGCTTTACATACGTTTTTACCATACGATATCCCAATACACTACTGTATCATATTATATATACTACATTATAACTTATATAATTATATACTGTTGTATATACACCAATATGTATCCACTGCTACTATACTAAATTACATTCGTTAACTGCTTTATATACTAATACGTATTCCACTGAGGTTACTAATAATAATAACAGCACGTTAAACTCGTATATACGGGACTTTAGTACCGATTATTAGCGCACATGTGAGCGCGGTGCTGTTTAAAAGTGCAGCCGAGTCTGCGAGCCTGTCAACCTGCTATTAATCCATATTATCCAATCGCGCTTTGTGTTAATAGAGCTTAACATTGCATGTATGTGTTTAATGTAAGTTTAAATGCTTAATCTTTTGAATGTATACTGGTACATACCGGTCTTTTAAATTCATAATAAGTCAATATAAGCAGATCAAATCATACAGTTTGTCAGAGCATATCCATCCTTTATCTAGTATTAGAAAGTACCTATAACTGTGAATGTACGCATAGTAATGGTAAGTTTAAAGGATGTCAGGAAAACGATATAACAATAATAGTTTTAAAGAACGTTCCCACAATATATATATATATATAGTGAATGAAAAAACCCTACATGACTACATGTGCTGCAAACAAACTAATTTTCACTTCATAATTAAACCACGCCCCCTTCCCAGTCTGCACTGCCTTAATACCGCGAGGTATTTTAAAGCACATTAGACGTCATATTACGGTGGCCCTGAAGTGCAACTGCTGAAAAAATAAAACAGCTGCTGATAAAATAAAGCAGCGGCTGCGAGATTTGCAGTGGCTGTGAGGTTTAGAAGTGCTGAAAAAATAAAGCAGCTGCTGCAGCATTTTCTGAGGCAATTACGGAAAGGGAGGGTGCATTGTGAAATATATTTGACTGATGCCATTGGACAGCAAGCAAGTCACGTCGGCCGAGCAGCTTCTCCAGAAGAGACAACAGAATCTGAGAAACGGGCGCCAACTGCGCAGAGCGCGAAGTATCATATTAATATTGTTGTGATCTGCTCTCTATCCACTTTGTGGTGACATGTTAATAGATTTATAGGGCTGTCCTAAAATCTATTCGAAATTAATGAAAGCTTATGTATCACTAATTTAACTAAACATGTATATGTCCATATACAATTACAGTACTCAGCCTATATGTAAACTCTAAGAAGTGAAGGTTCTAATAAGAACCTTTTTGGATTCCCAGGGTTGATACTGTGGAGGATCCTTAAGGTTCTTATTAGAACCCTTTAACAAGGTTCCCTGCAAACCAGGATCATTGAAGCACGTTGAATGTACGTTAAATCAATCGCGATCATGATGAAAAGGGCTCTTAAATGCTCCCTTGTGTTTACCACGAACCCTTTAACTCACGAACAATCCAAAGGTTCGTTAGAACCGCTGAAGAATCTTCAATTTTTAGAGTGAGTATGTACTCGGTTGGTGTTTTTCTGTTACAGTTATTAATTTACTGTGGAAGCTTTATTTTCTGTTAACTGTATTTGAAAGATTTTACGTATAAAAAGTAAAGTAGTCATGATCCAATGTAAATTACAATGTCTGGTCACGCATAAGTGGGGCAGGCTAATTTGAGAGCAATTCCAAAAGATAGAATAACACTCATTAATAATAATAATAATAAAAGATGTTGCTGTTTATATCAATTAAATATAATTTTCTGTGTAAATGGGTTAATGTTTTGTTACAGAACACTACTGACAGGTCGTGGTTTTAAAGCAGAAAAGTACATTCAGTATAAAACGCATGTAGAAGTAAGATAAGTTAGAGAGACAATGCAAAAGTCCTTAATAAAATAAAAATCCATCCATTTTCGAAGCCGCTTATCCTGGTCAGGGTGGCGGGGAAGCCGGAGCCGATTCCGGCAGGCAAGGCGGATCGGCAGGAATACAGCCAGGACGGGACGCAGCCCATTGCTGGGCAGTTTAGCTTTGCCGATCAACCTGGCGGACGGTGGGAAGAAGCCGGAGACCCGGGGAAACTGCGCAGACAGACACCGAGCCGAGACCCGAACCCAGCGCCACCGTGCCGCCCCTAAAATAAAAATACTATCTTATATTAATGTGTTGTTTATTATTGTTTCTTAGTGTTTTGGAGATTCATATTTGTTAAAGCCGTCTCTCTGATTTTGCATTTCCCAAATTAGCTCATGCTCTTGTGTATTAGATCAGTAAACTGCTCCTTCTGATGGAATTGTTAACGGATGTTTTCTGTTAGCGCTTAAGAATAATAAAGCACTGTCACACTGCCTTGTAATAATGAAGTACAGTTGTTAATTTAGTAAATCTAGCTACTTTTAACCCCATTCTGTCTCCTACCTAAGCTTTCATTAATTTCGAATACATTTTAGGACAGCCCTATAACTCTTAATATATCACCACAAAGTGGATAGAGAGCAGATCACAGCAATATTAATATGATACTTCGCGCTCTGCGCAGTTGGCGCCCGTTTCTCAGATTCTGTTGTCTCTTCTGAGAAGCTGCTCGGCCGACGTGACTTGCTTGCTGTCCAATGGCATCAGTCAAATATTTCACAATGCACCCTCCCTTTCCGTAATTGCCTCAGAAAATGCTGCAGCAGCTGCTTTATTTTTTCAGCACTTCTAAATCTCACAGCCACTGCAAATCTCGCAGCCGCTGCTTTATTTTTTCAGCAGCTGTTTTATTTTTTCAGCAGTTGCACTTCAGGGCCACCGTATGTTCTACATAAAGCACGTCTCCTCTGACAATTTCCACTATGTAAGACAGGGGTAGTCAATTATTTTGTGTCAGGGTCCACATTTCTTGGTCAAAGTATAGTCATGGGGGGGGGGGGGGGTCACACCTTCAAATGACCCTTTCCAACACACACACAATTCTGTGAATTAGTAATATACCCCATAGCTTATATTTAGCACATTAATTTGACAAAGTACAAAAATAAAATATTTAAATAAATGTATATATTAGTACTAAAACCGTTTCAGACCACTTAAATTGTAATTTGTTAAAGATTATTGTATTCATATAGATAAATATAATAGAAACTTTCAAGCATTTTGTGTCTTATTAGATTCAAGTATTTCCCATTTTCCTTTGTCCCACTGTGCACTGCACAAAATTAGTGTTGAAAAATTAGGGCGAAGACGATTGTGTAATTCAGGGTGGGGGGTCCCCCGTACGATTTTGACAACTGGAGACCTGAAATGCGCGATTCTGAGTCATTTCGAAGTCCAAAAACAGCCCAAAATCTTTGCTTCACAACCACACATCACCAGCGAACAATCCCGTATCAACTGACATTATATATGCAAACTAGAGGCGGTTTGTGACGCTTCTATCATAGATCTATGTCGGTGGGCCTCTGTGATTGAAACGGGTGAGGATGCACAATTCTCTATTTGTGCAGCTTCTAGAAATATGCCTCTGATTGGAAATCAGCTGTTTCCACCACTGATGTAGTAGTTTCTAGGTGAACACAGGCTATGGCACCGTGAGCCCCTCGTATGTATGCACGGTTATATTTTAGAGTCGAGCTTGACGGATGTCCACAAGACAAACAATGCACATTTTAGCTGCTTATTTATAGAAATCAGGAAAACCGAGCTCTTGCCGCAGTCCAGAATGTGTACAGAAACTAATAGTTACAAATTAGCTGGTAGTGTAATTCAGGAAGTTTTCATCTTAGCGAAGAGTAACGATATGTTCATTTCATTTTAAAAGAAAGTTATTGTCTTTGATCTCCGGGCGGCTTCGGGCAGGTTTTAGGACGACCGCTCAAGGGCAGTACAGACAACACGCACAAAATTGTAAAGACAAATTGTAGGTCAGTTCGTATCTCTTGCACATGATGCTGGCAAAGCAACTACAACACCGAAAAACAACTTACACTGAACCCACAGACATATATTCGAAAAATCACAACGGTTTTCCCTCAAGTACTGTTATTAATCTATTTAAAAAGTTAAAACACACACAGTATGCCCTATGTCCAGGTTGAGTTGTTTTTTTCTATTTAGTCCGTGAAAATAATAACAATAAAAATAAGAATGTATTCTTGACCAAATATATGCTAAAGAAACTTTTAAAAACAGACATGTGTATTAAACAGTGTTCCCAAACCTGACTAGCTCTGGGAGCAGAAGTTTGAGTCTTTAGTTTTGTGTGCACCAACCGGCGACGTTACCAACGTCTTTACTGCAAAAAATGGCCTCCAGGGACGTGCGGCTGCAGTGGCGTAGGCAGCGTGAGTGTGGTGCGTCAGAAGCACAAAGTAGTTCCTTTGTAATTCTAATTCTGTTTTTTGTAATGTTCCCTTACATTATAGGCGGAATGTATATGTGTGTGCTGTGAGAATACCAGAGCAATCTCCTATTTATTTCCTATTTTATTTTTATTTTATTTATTTCGTTTTTTATTTTGTTATACATGTATTTATTTTCTATTTTATTTACGCTTTTATTTATTTCGTTATTTATTTATGTATTTATTTCCTATTTTAATTTTGGCACGGATTACCCTCCATAGTAAGCTGGTCAGTGTTCAAAGGAAAAGAAGAAGTGATGTTTAAGTGTGTATTTTACCTTTGCTTTACGGTAAAGCAATATAAAACACATACTTAACCGTTAAAAAAAAATACATTAACCGTAAAATTACATTATATATATATACACCTGTTCAATTTCTCATTAATGCAATTATCTAACCAACCAATCACATGGCAGTTGCTTCAATGCATTTAGGGGTGTGGTCCTGGTCAAGACAATCTCCTGAACTCCAAACTGAATGTCTCAATGGGAAAGAAAGGTGATTTAAGCAATTTTGAGCGTGGCATGGTTGTTGGTGCCAGACGGGCCGGTCTGAGTATTTCACAATCTGCTCAGTTACTGGGATTTTCACGCACAACCATTTCTAGGGTTTACAAAGAATGGTGTGAAAAGGGAAAAACATCCAGTATGCGGCAGTCCTGTGGGCGAAAATGCCTTGTTGATGCTAGAGGTCAGAGGAGAATGGGCCGACTGATTCAAGCTGATAGAAGAGCAACTTTGACTGAAATAACCACTCGTTACAACCGAGGTATGCAGCAAAGCATTTGTGAAGCCACAACACGTACAACCTTGAGGCGGATGGGCTACAACAGCAGAAGACCCCACCGGGTACTACTCATCTCCACTACAAATAGGAAAAAGAGGCTACAATTTGCACAAGCTCACCAAAATTGGACAGTTGAAGACTGGAAAAATGTTGCCTGGTCTGATGAGTCTCGATTTCTGTTGAGACATTCAGATGGTAGAGTCAGAATTTGGCGTAAACAGAATGAGAACATGGATCCATCATGCCTTATTGCCACTGTGCAGGCTGGTGGTGGTGGTGTAATGGTGTGGGGGATGTTTTCTTGGCACACTTTAGGCCCCTTAGTGCCAATTGGGCATCGTTTAAATGCCACGGCCTACCTGAGCATTGTTTCTGACCATGTCCATCCCTTTATGACCACCATGTACCCATCCTCTGATGGCTACTTCCAGCAGGATAATGCACCATGTCACAAAGGTCGAATAATTTCAAATTGGTTTCTTGAACATGACAATGAGTTCACTGTACTAAACTGGCCCCCACAGTCACCAGATCTCAACCCAATAGAGCATCTTTGGGATGTGGTGGAACGGGAGCTCCGTGCCCTGGATGTGCATCCCACAAATCTCCATCAACTGCAAGATGCTATCCTATCAATATGGGCCAACATTTCTAAAGAATGCTTTCAGCACCTTGTTGAATCAATGCCACGTAGAATTAAGGCAGTTCTGAAGGCGAAAGGGGGTCAAACACAGTATTAGTATGGTGTTCCTAATAATCCTTTAGGTGAGTGTATATATATGTATGTTTTGTATATAGTAAAGGTCTATATGTCTGTTTAGGAAATGTGTACTGTGCGAAGTTTTCACAATGTAATCTGTAAATCAGAACCTTTGTTAGTTGTATATTTTCAACAGTTTGTTCGTTGTTGTTTTTTTTTATATGATTATTTATGCATTTATTTACATTGCAAGCCTCCAGGAATGTATACTGTTATATCGCTACATGGTGACCTATAGACTGAGCCTGTGCTCACTTGTGGCCGTCTTATCAACTTGCTGTGATATTGCTGCTGCTAATATGTGAGGTCATTTCTAGGTCATATTTAGTTTTTGTTTCTTCTCTGCATGTGACACAAATTAATGCTGTATACAGAAGAGAGGGGGGGCAAAGCATTCATTATTGCTTCACTTGAATCAAATTACCTGGCCAGTCTGGCTCAGCGGTCTGGTCTTGAATGCAGTGTATCAGTGCCATTTTCTTCCATTTCATCAAGTACTCGTTTCTTGTGATAATCTCCAGGCGAGACCCTGAGATAAGGCAAACGGAAAGGGTGTATCCTGTGAACAGCCTCCAGCTTCACCACAATCTTGTATGTTCCTTGAAAAGATCTGTTTGTATTTACCAGCTAGGTCTTCAAGTTTTGTCTTCCACTGATCACTCACTTCACAAGAATTAATTATTTTCTCTGAGACTAAATAATTCCACATGAAAGTTGGAGGATATGACAAAAAACAAAAGTTGACATTCTGTAATTTACAGTTTTATCAGCGAAGTCAGATATTTTACACAAGTCTAGTCAAACTATTGAGCTGCAGTTGTCCTCCCGAATAGTTTTCGCTCTCCGCTGTACCAGGCAGTCCTCGCCACTCGATGGTGCCAATACTGTTCTTCAGCAACAGAATGGTCTTGCACCTTCATGACTTTGCAGTTTTTAGTAATAAATGTCATCTGTAGACTTTCCTCTCCCAAACACTGTCCAGGATCTTTCACTCTCAAGTGTTCTTACGGTGATGTTGGATAAAACATCCCTCCTGGGTCTGTGCAACACTGATCAATCAAAAGTGGAAAAATTTTGGTCATATTTTCAATTCGGAGACCAAGTAAACAACACGGGACAATAAGAGGCCTACTCTTGAGCCCTCCGCCAACTGGCCCTGTGTGAAACCTCATGTCGTCAGCCGAATACTGGAGCAGAACCCTTCTTGCTGAACTGGCACAACCAGGAGTGGACCATCAAGCTCTACTGGGTCAAATAATTAGACAAAGCAAGGCAGCAAGAGGCCAAGTCTTGCGCTCTCAGCCTAACACAGTAGACATTCCCTTCTTGGCACTGAAAGCAGCTGGTTTCAGTTCTAACCTTTCTTTTTCCCCCCAAACACTGTCCAGGATCTTTCAGGAGTGTTTTGAATGGCTTCACTCAGAAGACTGGACAGGACTTCTGACAGACTAATGTGACTTTCAAGTGTAGGATTCTTGTGTTCTTACAGTGATGCTGGATAAAACATACATCCTGGGTCTGTGCAACAGTGATTGAGCAAAAGTTCTGAAAAATTTAAAACGTAGACAAATAGTGGAAATATTCTCAATTCTGAGTGCAAGTACACAACGTAGGTCAGTAAGAGGCCTACTCTTGAGCCCTCCGCTTCACACAGCTGGGAACAGCGTTAACAGCGCTCTACTGAACTGACCACATACAGTGCCGTGAAAAAGCATTTGCCCCCTTCCGGATTTCCTCAATTTTTGCATATTTGTTATCTATATACAAAATGTAATATAAGACGAAGAGAACCCAAGCAAACACAAAATTCAGTTTTTAAATGATCAATTTATTTATTTAAGGAAAAAATACACCAACTGGCCCTGTGTGACAAAAGCAGCATCTCAAATGCACTCTCGTGGCCCACGTGGTGAGCCCTACCCATAGTGCCCGGGGCAGGGGGGATGTTTCTCCTGGCCCGCGTGGTGAGCCGAGCCCTGCCCATAGTGCCCGGCCTGGGGGGGTTGTAGAGGTAGCCGTCTGCTGCCTGTGCCTGTGCGATGTTGGCGGTGGTCATATCTGACTGTCTGCGGTGCCCTTCGTTCCCCTCTGCTGCCACGAGTTGCTGTGCCTGTGCAAAGTCACCAAAGAGACTCTGAGAGCGCCTGTCTGCAGAGATGAAGCGAAACAAAACCCCACAGACAGCAATCCATCCATCTCCACATGTCAGAGGGTTTTTGGATTCAAGCAGAGTGAATGATTTGATTGCAGTACCATTGTCCGCCTTTCTGCCACTCTCCTCAATAATGACACCCTCACAGATCGACCCTTTTCACTCCTGAACGGTGAGGACACAATACATATCTTTCTCTCTCCACCCCACCCCCTTTATAACTCTAGCGCCACTCAATGCCAGTTGCAATACTGACGGCCGTACCAGAGAGCTGACAAGTCTGTCACACTTACATTATCATTCCTGCAGGACAGAAAATGGGATACAAAATCTTACTCACCTGGTTGGGGGCAGCATTGAGCTGGCTGTTGGAGGTCATGCTGGGGGCAGCGTTGGTATTGACTCGACTATAGCAGACCTCCATGTCCTGGGCACAAGACATGACACTGGGCGAGAGGAAGAGATGCATTAAGAATAAGTATCTCCATGTTCTGAGCACTAAATTTAAAATGTGTCAAATCGACAAAGCTTTCCTGGTATAGACTGATTGATATTCTTATTTCTCATTTCCCCACAAAAGACCCCATTGCCAAGATACATATTCATCAAGTGAAAATGCAGTGTCTTGAGATTCAGCTCGACAGCTATTCCCTGCCTATTACAGGAGACACAACACAAGGTGGCTTTTAAAAGCGCGCTCTTAGAAGTTAACAGTTTCTGTCTTTTGTTTTTATCTGCACCCCTATGAAAACATACTATGTGCTGGGGAGGAACTCAAATACATGAGTCAATGTGACAAATGGGTGGTTCTGGACTTGGATGGGGGTAATCCTGTCATCTGGGTCCATTTTCAGCATCCTCTTCAGCAGGCTGATGAACTGCATCCGGTCTGTCAGTTCTGCCAGAAAGTTATTCCCTTCCTGATCCATTTGCATGTGGAGCTGTGGAGTAAAATTAGGGTAGTTAAGGTTTCTTCATAATGCCTGCTCTTTCCCAAGACAATTATACCTCAGTAAGTGCAGTAAACAGTGTTCAATGAAAAGCCTTTCAATGTCTCCTACACAATTTGTGACTCATATCAATACAACTGGAAGTCTACTAGACCTTTGTGAAATGTGCTGAACAATACATAGGAATGCAGAACATTAGTGAAAATGAGATGCCTGCACTTCTGCAGTTGCTAACACAGTTAATACGACCGAGTGTTGGAAGGGCTCCGTACCAGCGCCATGCCATCAAAACCACTGGACATGTACAGCCACTGCTCCTTTGACTGGATCCCCGTCTCTCCCTCATGCTCCTCTGGTATCTGTGGATTCCAGAGGTGATTTTACACAGGTGTTAATACACAGATAGGGCTATTTACACATTTTCTAACAGTTTAGTTTAAGAAGAACAAATGTGTCTTTGAATGCTCTAGCCTCAATGTGTTGAGGTCTGACCTTCAGTCTCCACAGAGAGTCAGCCAAGTCTCTCTTAAAGAACTCTCCTGTCTTCGTCCCGGCACTTAACAGGTTCTCTGCAGGCAAACCCTGCATCTCAACAATGTACCGGATCTAGAAAAACAAAAATACATCAAAACCCACTGAGAGTAATGCTGGAAAATCAAAAACCACACACACACACGTCAATTCATGAACTGGATTCATTTATCCGTGAACCAGGAGAAGGGTTTTCCAAACAGTGTTCTATAGGTAAGGAATGTTTTACCGCTTGGAACAAACCATCTGTTTCTGGAGGGTTATCATGTGATGCAATTCAAATGTAACATTAGTCCATACACAGGTAAAACTAGGAATGGGATTCATTAATATGCACCTCCTTACCTTTTTATTTTTAGAAACTGGTTATATATGACACATTGTATACAAATGCTTATTAAGTGACCTGAAGGAGGATTTTAAAAATACTTGAAATACTAGAGAATTAATTAAATTATTTGGACACATATCAGGCTTTTACAAATCATCCCTACTATTTTTGCGGGATGAGAACAAAATATGATCGACAGCCTCTCATTTGAACATCAGAAGAGACGAGAATGTGTCAGAGACTCTGCGTTTACTGCTCAATACTCTATCAGGTGCAAGTCTCCTGCAGAGACAGGACACATAGAAGCAAGAGGCAAGCAAGACATGAGATTGCAGACAGGGGGTGACTCTGTAACCAAGGCCTGCTTTAACAAAACCCACAGCAAGGAAAACGTGAGGAATATGAATTTGATCTCACTTTGTAGTATTTGGCTTTAGTTCTTGGCATATTTCCCTGGTTTGATTTGAAACACCCCTCTCTGTAGAACGTCTGACACTGTGAGCTATATTTTGTATGAACATTTATAAATGTCTCTTAAGCTGCTAGGGGGTTCGCTGAAGATAAAGTCAGTACAGGTTTTCTTTCCCAGAATGCACACTTTTGTTATTCATCAATGTGCTGCTATTGGAACTTTTAATAATTACTTTTAAACTATGGGAAATGCAGTATTTTCTGTTGTGAAATTGTGTACTTATAAAACATCATGTGTACTTGATCTAGTTTCCTGCTAAGATTAAAAGTTGTTTTGTCATCCACGTTCTCTTTCTCCTGGTCTCCTGTAATAAAGTTCTCTCCCATGTTTTACAGAAACTGGCCACATTGTGCTTAACAACTACACATCTTCATGTGCTCCATGTAAAGCACACAGGAGACTGTACACACAGGATTATTTAGAAAAAGCAATGCCACGTTGCCTTACCTGAAATATGTGTCCTGCAGGCAGAGCGCACTGCCTCCGAGACATGAATAGCCAGGCCGAAAAGCTTGACTTGGAGGGGCTGCCTGGCCGAGTCCACCAGCATAATGTTGTCAGGCTTGAGGTCGGTGTTGATCATCACCAATCTTTCCAGCTTCCTCAGGGCAGTGGTGACCTGCTGTAGGATGGGCCTGATGTACTTGAGGGGCAGGTGCCTGAAGCAGAGGAAGTCGTACAGGTTCTTATCCAGCATCTCAAATACCAGGCACAAGTGACCATTGTACCTGAAGCACTCGTAAGCCTGGACAAGGTTGTATTTATATGGGCTCTCTCTGCTCAGACTGGCCAGGATGCTGCCTTTGATCAGGCCTTGCTGCTCATAGGTGGATTTGCTCTTCAAGATTTTGATGGCCCTATCCCATTGGTAGGGTGATTCCTGCACTTCACCACCTGGCCGAAGACGCCCCAGCCCAGGAACTCCAGGACTTCATACACGTTTCTCTTGGAGCAGAGCACCTCATGCTCCACCATCTGGTATTCACCGTTATCCTCGTCCGTGGCAACAGTGGCACCGCTGCTGCTGGTCCCAATCTCGGGCGATTTCACAGACATTCTTTACTCTTTATCTTACTCACCTAAAGTTTGCAAAAGTCAGCTCGAAAACTAAAAACATAAATTACCACCGTAGGTTGGCTATTTCACAGATCTTCACTGCTGTGTGGATTGATTTGGAATGGAGTCAAGTCAGTTGTGAGACACTAAAGCATGTTCTGGAAGTAGAATGTCATTGTTACGATCATCAGTATCCCAGGGTTATGATAACATCTGGGTCCAATAATAAAAGTCGCAACACAATAGATGTATATATAAATATACATACAAGTACAAAAATAAACGTCACCTCCACAACATTGCCACTAAAACCATCCATGGTTTTTCACATATAACGCTGTTAACAATGATTAATAACAATGATTCTTAATCAAAGTTGCTGTACTGATTGTTTCAAGGCCTTCTTTGAATTCCTCAATTTGATCACGATTTACTACAGAAGTGTAATAGCGTGCAGCAGCTTGGATGAAGGCAACTTCTCCACAACAGTATCATCACTCCAGTCCACTCTTCCTTGATTAAATACCTAAAAAAATGTAAATGTCGCAGAAAAAGGTGATGAACTGTTCATTGTGATAATAAATTGAACTTATTCCCATACATCAGATCTTTGAAAATTATGAGTGGACATTTGTCAATGAGTAGTATGTATATTGTACAGCAAAAAGTACTTCAGGGAATGTGTTCAACTAATACCTCTTTCAGTTTGCTTTGAACATCTTCATCAGAAACATCCTGCACAGACTACTGATCTATTCTTGCAACTGTATTCAGCAGTGATTCAGCAAAAATGTTTGGCTTCAGAGAGCTCTGAATGAGAATTGTTCAAACAACAGGGCTCGGGGTCGTAAGCATAGCTTAACGAGACTTCGCCCCGAGTGAGGGCAATGATGGGTTTAAGACGGGGAGCAGGAACTGGGAAGAAAGGTGCAGAGCCAATGGAAACAGAGGACAGCAGCAGAAGTGCACAAGGATGTGGAGGAATGTTAATAGGTGAAAAGGAACAATAAAGAGAAAAGGAAAGACAGGGAGACAGCGGCCTCTAGTGGAGATAGAGGGCGATGGTTGAAAACCATGACAATAGCTTGGCTAGGAAACAGCTCTAGAAATATTATAGGCTTTTAATGCAATGAATAGAATATAAATAATACAAATATTAATCAATTAAACGTGGAAACCTGAAAAACAATTAAAAGACTAACGCTAAAAAGAAAGAGACAGCCGAACCTTTGAAAAAATGTTTTATTTAGGACACAATGCTTAGGATATTCAATCATTCAGACAAATTGCATTTATCAGTACGCCATTTAGACTATTAAACAAGTTTTATTTTAAATCAAATTATAGGCTATGTGCATAAACAAAAATCACCTTATCACTTGCGTATGGAAATCATTTGTAAATTTAAACAAATATGATTCGGTGTTTAAAAAAAAAATCGTTCTTAAAATAAATAAAAATAAAATCCAAACACCATAAGAACGTTATTTAATTGAACCTACAATTTCTAACATTAACAGTTATAATAACTCCTGACGCCACCGCCTCTATAATGCAGTTTATATTGTATTATTATATTATACGAACATACTACCTGCATAAATCCATAGCTGAAGCTCTTCTGAATCCATAGATACCACATGTATAGCAATAGTATGTATTATGTCCAAGTTATGGAAAGAATAGCGATGCCATCCTGCGTCTGCCCACCCCCCACGTCTCTCTGTCTGGAGCTGTATTTCGCAGCGCCTGTAAGCCGGCCCTTATCAGGTGATCTATGCAGCCGATCAGAAAGGATTTTTTCGAGAAAACAAAAGGCAGATCTAGAAGTCATGTGTTACCTATAGTAACAGCTTCTCCATTGGGCAATGCCAGCCTCATTGCTTACGGGATTTCTAAAACCAGGAAGTACGCGATGTAAACAAATCGCACATGGCTGTTTCAGCGGAATCTCAGCTACACAGGTAAAAAAACGATTTATTTTATCTCAAATGTTTTAAAAGATATTTAATATTATGTAAGTTATGCACGATTTTTCCGTCCCCAGAGGTTAATAATGTATTAGTAAATGTTGAAATTAACATTAACAAAGATTAATACATGCTGTATTGTTCATTATTATTTCATGTTAACTAATTAAACCTTTTTCTAAAATGTTACCAAAATAATATAAAATAATAATGATATTAAAATATATTGTATTTAAAATTGAATAGTCTATAATGGTTAGCTTACTGTAACGAGAGAGTGATGGGGGATGTTGAGCTCCTCTTGCGCTTTCACGAGTTCACATCTTTGGTGCCAACTCTTCGAGAAAGCCCCATTAATGGCCCGGCATACACCAAATGCTCGGTCTGTGCTGGCCTTCTCCTTCTGTAGTGAATTGTTTATGGCGACATTCAAATTATGCCCAAAACAGTTAAGCCATGGCCAATTTAGCTGCTATATGGCTGCAACAACATTAGCTCCGTTGTCTGTGGTGACACATGAAACCTTTCTTTCATTGAAGCGCCATTCTTTAACACTTTCCAAGGGACTATCCGCCAAATAATTTGCAGTGTGGCTCTCAGGCACGTAAATGGTTCCCAAGCAGTTGGATTGTAGGACCCAGTCTTTGTCTATGGGATGAGCAGTAATCGACATGTAAGGTGTCATCGTATTGCTGCTGGACCACATATCTGTCGTAAGCGCAACATAGTCCGCGCTACTGATGTTACTCATAACTTCGGTTTTCACTTTATTATACAGCTCTGGAATAGCTGTTCTTGAGAAATAATTCTGACTGGGTATGTCATACTGATGGTCAAAAGTTTGCAGCATGGACTGGAATTCAGCCTTGTCCACAAGACTAAGAGGCATCATCTCTTTAACCAGAAAACGGGTCACAGCAAGAGTGCACTGTGTCCATTTTAAGCTAGATTTATTGTACTTCTTCCCACAAACGAACGCAGCAGCAATCGGTGTTAAACTAGAGTTTTTCCCGCTTTGAGATCCGGCTGCGGAGCGGGGCTCAAATGAGGGCACTACTGCTGGATGGTGTATTTGAATATGGCTGTGGAGATTAGTGGCCTGTGCATCTTTAACCTTTACTTTTTTCTTGCACAGCCTGCAGATAGCTCTGTTGGATCTGCTAGTTCACCATCTGCATTTGGTTTAAAACCATAATACTGCCAAATTAACACTGAACATCTTTTCTTGGATATCAAGCCGTTGTCCTCCATTTTTTGCTGGGAAGAATTTGACGTCGGAGGCGAGCGATGGCGTGCACGCTCACAGGTGGGCGGGGTCAGTGTGGAATAGACGATATTATCGGATATCACGATAGTTTCTAAGGCGATTATCGATTAAAAAAAATTACATATCGCCCAGCCCTACCTCACACCCCTTCGTCATAAACTTCTGCGCCCTCCACCCCTCCCAAATCGCTGTCATAACTGTCTACAATACTGAACAATGTGCCAAATTAAAAGTTGACAATAAAACATTTGCTTAATTCAGTTTTATCGGTCTCCGAAGCAGTACAATGTCCAAAACATCCCTCATCTGACTCCTTTAAAAGCGCTCTCATTTAGTGAGCATTTTCGCCGCGCCGCCATTTTGCCCATCTCCCCTATGTGTTTAGATCATGCAAAGTTGGACTAGATCAGCCTGGACTAGATCAGCCTGGACTAGATCAGACCCTCCTACTGCACAGGAGCTGCTTCTGTAATAAACACATGCAGCTCACGGGTGAACAGGCTCACCAGTCAACAACACTGTTTGCTATACACCCGATTTTCAAAACCAGTGGAGGACATTTTGATTTGTCGCTACACCAGTTTGTACAATGACCATAAATAAATGCGATACCTTTTTCATAATGTAGCCCATTAGTGGTAGAACAGTTTAAAAGCAAAATTAAACATCCAAAAACAATTGTTGCTAAGGAAAATATGTAGAAGAGAGAAGTCTGCAAAATACAAAGTCGAATTACTGCACTGACAGGGGTTGACAGTTGCCTCTGTCGCTGATGTAAAGCAGGAGGTGCTGACGGCCTGACAGAGGCAGTAACAATGGCGTCTGGTCCGCCAGGCTGTGAGACTGGACTGAGGCGATACAAAGACTCCACGGGTCGTGCGAGGTTGCGACCCTTCAGCCAGTGACCGCAGTCCGACAGCAACACTATGACTAGCAGGATCCGCCATCACCAGCATCACCAGTTTCCCTCAAAAGACTCTGTGCCCTCAGTCTCATTCTATGTCACATGCTGTACTTATACTCCCTCCATAGTATATTTTCTAAATTAGAAACCAGCCAACATAACACGGGATTGCCAAATAACTGCATCAATCAAGTGCATGTTCATATAGTCTCCCATTTCACTGTTTTTATAATATAAACCACATCAGCAACAAGTGGGGAAAACATTTCTTAATTCCGTTCGGAATAAAATCCTAATGTCTACATAAACAGTATTCAAAACAATCTGAACCATTCTGCTGTCTGATCATTATTTTCCTCTTTAAAAACAATGAAAAAAACAACAATCAACAATATTGCTGCAGCAATCGACTGAATGAATGACATTTCTTTGCACACATAGATTTGGCAGTTCTTCACAAAACTGTCAAACTCTTGGGGAGCGTGAAGTTTGGATTGAGGTCGAGGCTCCGATGGGGACATTTAACTTTTTGTTTTAGCCACTCCAGTACAGTTTTGGCTGTGTGCTTCGGGTCACAGTCATTCTGAAAGGTGAATGTCCATACCAGTTTCAGCTTTCTTGCAGAGGGCAGCAGGTTTTCCTTAAGGACTTTTCTGTACTTTGCTCCATGTGGGAATACACAATATTGGGTTTTGCACCTAACATAATGCTTTGTATTTAGGCCAAAAAGATCCGTTTTACTTTTGTCAGACCACAACACTTTTTGCCAAATGGCTACAGAATCTCCTTAGTGTTTTTTCTATACTTCAAAAGGGATTCAAGGTGAACTTTCATGACTACTATACGCCATATTTGTGAAGTGCTTGTAATAATGCTGTCACATGCACACTTTGACCAGTCTTGGAAAAGATGCCATTGGCCTCTTGATAGCCCCTCTGATCAGTCCTTCCGTCTCGGTCATCCAGGTTGGAGGGATGGCCGGATCTAGGCAGGGTCTTAATAATCATCTTGCCTGTGCCCCATGGCATGTTCAAGGCCTTTCATATTTATTTATACCAATCCCCTGATCTGTGCCTTTCAACAACTTTGTCCTAGAGTTGTTTTGAAAGCTCTTTGATGCTCATGGTTGAATCTTTGCTTTGAAATGCACCTCCCAGCATAGGGAATATAACTGATGGATTTATCCTGAAATCATGTGAATTACTACAATGTAATGTAAGTGGAGGACACTTAACTTGGTGATTGCTTACACCTGAGCTAATTTAGGGTTGCTATTACAAAAATATATATTTTCCTGCCTTTACATTTCATGGTACAAGGCAACAAAAGGTGAACACTTTGAAAGACTGGATATTATTTCTAATAAAAAAAAAAAGTGCACACTAAAAAGCCAAGTCAAAAACAATCTTTCCACACAGTTATCAGTGTTGACAAAACCTGAACATATAGTGCATTCACACACACACTTATGTTTGTATGTATAAATCTGGAATCGCAATCGACATTCTCTTTGTATACCCAGTGAACTTTTGATGAACAATTCCCTTCATTAAACAATATAACTCACCACTAATCAGCCTCATACTAACGTTGGGTAGATGAGGACAGATATTTGAATATGTATGCTGTAAAAGCCATCAACTTCTTGCAAGGCAGTAGCACAAATACCAAAGCTATAGCAATATTGACAGACTGTAGACTACATGCAGCGATCACCACCAGTAGCTATGATCAAACTCAAACTTTACAGAAAACGATATTCTGAAGTGTAGTTTAAGAAGTCAATTATATTAACATAAATCTGTAAATATGAGATTTTCCACTGCAAGAGGTACCTAAACCACATTATGCAGAACATCAACCAGGAGTTCGACCACCTTAGCCAGGTGTAATCCGCAAAGTCCAAGGCAATGAAAGACATTTGGTGGATGTGATAAAAAGATTACCTTAATCACTGAGTGATTTGCACTTACAAGAGATCAAGGTGTAGCGAGAGAGGGAGAAAGTGTGCACAGATGATTGAGCTACAGAGGCTCAATGAATCCCAAACACTCGGTTCAAGGCAATTAGAATTAGAAGGATTTTTCTTTGTAAAAATAGGAACTTTGTTACACTCAACACATTTTGATTGCAAGATTGCTGAAATTAAACTACAAATGTTTAAACATTCTGACAAATGTCACACTGAGTTGACCACCGTGAAAGCAGAATGGATCATGACACTGGATTATAATATTTAAAGGATGATTCTACTTCCACAAATGGAAACAGGAAAGACCTAGCATTAATAACAGGATGAATGATTCAGTTATATAAAACAACCTGCTTCAGAAAGAGACCACTGAAAGAGAGGAGAATGAGGCTCCAGTAACAATTTATGTGAGGAGCAACTGTAGAGTTGGTGTGTGCACAGGATGCTTGGTTAATATAATATCAAGCCTGGGTATAACACAAGCTTTGTGGGGAGTTTTAACCTGGAATATACTCTACCAATCAAAAGTTTTAGAACACCCCCATTTTTCCAGTTTTTATTGAAATTTAATCAGTTCAAGTCCAGTGAACAACCTGAAATAGTACAAAGGTACGTGGTAAACTGCTAGAGGTTAAAAACAAAAGTTTAGGTTAGCAAAAACAGAAAAATAATGTACATAATGTTATAAAAACATGCCTTTTTCAGGGATCAAGTAATGGGTTAACAACTTACAGCTGTTCTACAGCAATGGAAGTAAATTAAGCCTTGAAAGTTGATGCACATGTACATAACAATTCCGACAGGTGTCCAAACTTTTGTTGACTACTTACAAACTGTCTGTTTAAAAGCAGTGTTAGAACAGACTGTGTTACAACACCCTCTTAAGCATTATTTGAACAGTACTGTCGGGCATGAAGAAGTATATTGCTATGATAATGGTGAGAAAATGGCAATTAACAAAGGAAGACAGACAGACCATTATAACCCTTACAAGTGTAGGTCTTTCCGAGAAATTGCAAAGAAAGCCAAGGTGTCAGTGAGTACAGTTTCTTACACCATCAAAAGGCACTTGGAAACTGGAGGAAACTCTGACAGGAAGAGGTCTGGTAGACCCAAAGCCACAACAGCCAGAAGACAAGTTTCTGAGAGTCAACAGCTTGCATGATAGGCGGCTGACAGGACAACAGCTTCAAGCACAGCTCGTCAAAATAAGCAAGTCTCAGTTTCAACTGTGATGAGAAGACTTTGAGCTGCAGGTTTGACAGGTCGAGTGGCAGTAAGAAAGCCATTGCTAAGTTGGCAAAATAAGAAAAAGAGGCTTGCATGGGCCATGAAGCACTACCAGTGGACTGCTGAAGACTGGATGAAGGTCTTATGGATCGATTAATCAAAATTTGAAATCTTCAGTTCATCACACAGGGTTTTTGTACACTGCCGAGTAGGCAAAAGGATGGTTCCTCAGTGTGTGACACCAACTGTCAAGCATGTAGGAGGAAGCGTGATGGTCTGGGGCTCTTTTGCTGGATCCAGAGTTGGCGACTTGCACAGAGTGAGTGGCACCCTGAACCAAAACGGCTACCACAGCATTTTGCAGCGCCATGCAATACCCTCTCAGGGGTTCATCCTACAGCAAGATCATGACCCGAAACATGCCTCTAGGCTATGTCAGAACTACCTTTGAAACAAAGAACAAGACGGTAGGCTTCAAATCATGGAATAGCCTGCACAGTCTCCAGACTGAAACCCCATTGAGCTGGTTTGGGATGAACTGGACAGAACGGTGAAAGCAAAGCAACCTACAAGTGCAACACATTTGTGGGAACTTCTGCAACAGTGTTTCCGAACAATATTTGATTTCCATTGTAGCAAGCTGAACACACTATTGGCATTCTGTTATATTTGCAAAAGGTGGCTACTTTGAAGAGTCAAAAATGTAGATACAATTTTGTTAATCAAAACGATTCCATGATTTCTTTATCTCCAATTGTTTATTTGTTTTACGCTTTAATTTCAGAGTACATTGAGACATTAAACTGCGTACATTTAAATTAAAACTGGAAAAATTGAGGTGTTCTAAAACCTTTGACCGGTAGTGTACCTTTACAACTTAACAGCTTTAGATGAAGTATTTTAACAAATGGAAGATCAGCTATTGAAAATGTTACTCCACTTCAGTTTGTTAACCATGAAATGGAATAGTCATCAGCTTAATGGAAGGGCCTTTTCTCCATCCAGTGTCAGTGTTATTGTGTCTTAAGGATGCCGAGTCAGTCTGTGGTATACGTCCCATTTACACATTAATTTACCAGACATTTGTATCCTAGCTGACTTCCATGGGCTTTTTTTGTTTTAATTGTAAAACGTAAGATGAAATTAAGATAAACTCCTGTATCTGCTCTCTGATTGGAGGGCTTTACTGACTGAGTTCCTCACAAGCTGTAGACTGTAGTTTTTACCAGTAATGAAAGAGGTTAATCTTTAAACCTAGCAAATGTAAAAGCTCTGTTTTTAATGATTTGATGCTCATTTACATAATTGTATGTATTTGAGCTTGGTAAACTTTGACTTGGAATTTACTTTGCCATTTTGCATTGTTTGTTATGCCTTTCAGATGGACCTTTATTTGTATACATCATCTCCACAAAATGGATTGGAGAAGAGTCTTCAGAAAAAACACTTACCCCACTGAAACCCAAGGAATCGCCTTCCTGAAAACTGTGCTAACTACACCAGGTGCTACTTTGCAGTCTGAAATGACAGGAAACAATGGCCATACCACAAAGAAGACAGTCCTTGGAGGACTCTCTCATCTTCACAAGTCTCTAGGCCATCTGCTTCCAGCAACTCTGCAAATCCTAATTCCACTCCCCCCTTTCATTCCTCAGAGACTGGTGCATGGTCTCAAATAGCACATAACCCAGGATTGCCCTCCACATCAGTCAGACAGACCAGAGACCTCAACCACTAGATCCAAACACAGGGGCTTTAAGTCTTACTTACTTACTAAACTATTAGAGTTTTCTTTTACATGCAACTGCAGCTGTAGATCACGTGAAAGCATATGATATGCTATACTTAGATTTTCAAAAAGCTTTTGACAAGGTTCTGCACCCAAGAAGCTGTAGGCATTCAGGGAAATGTAAGTAGATTAATTATGAACTGGTTGATGTATAGGAAACAGAGGGTGTCGAGTAGAGGAGCTGCTTCTAACTGGAGTGAGGTTGTTAGTGGAGTTTCACAGGGATCAGTATTAGGACCTGTACTTTTTCTATATTAATTCTAATTAATTGTTCTATATTAATCTATCTATATTAATGATCTGGACTCTGGAATAGATAGCAAACTTGTCAAATTTGCAGATGATACACACATAGTTGACTCAGCAGATACAATCTTGGCAGCACAGGCTATTCAGAGGGACTTAGATAATATTCAGTTGTGGACCGACACCTGGCAGATGAAATTCAATGTGGACAAGTGCAAGGTAATACATGCAGGTAACAAAAATGTCCACTATAATTACACTATGGGAGGTACAGATCTAGATTAAGTAACGCATGAGAAAGATCTAGGAGTCTATGTGGACTCCTCACTTTCTCCATCCAAACAATGTGGGGAAGCAATATAAAAGGCAAACAGAATGCTAGGGTATATTGTCAAAAGTGTAGAATTTAAAACAAGGGAAGTAATGTTAAGACTATACAATGCGCTAGTTAGACCTCATCTGGAATACTGTGTGCAGTTCTGGGCACCACACTTCAAGAAGGATATTGCTGCTTTAGAGGCAGTTCAGAGGAGAGCAACCAGAGTTATTCCAGGTCTGAAGGGAAAGTCCTACTTGGAGAGACTGAGGGAACTGAACCTTTTCACCCTGGAACAGAGGAGACTACGTGGGGACTTGATCCAAGTCTTCAAAATCATGACAGGCATCGACCACATCAAACCAGAGGAGCTTTTCCAGATCAGCAGGGACACACGCACCCGGGGACACAAATGGAAATTGGGCTTCAAGGCTTTCAAAACGGAAAACAGGAGACACTTCTTTACACAAAGAGTTGTCACAATCTGGAATAAACTACCCAGCGATGTGGTAGAAGCTGAAAGTTTGGGAACATTTAAAAATAGACTGGATAGGATCCTTGGATCACTTAGATATTGATGGACACCAAACGAGCATGGTGGGTTGAATGGCCTCCTCTCGTTTGTAAACTTTCTTATGTTCTTATGTTCTAAAAGGCACATGACAGCCCACCTGGAGTTTGCCAAAAGGCACCTGAAGGACTCTCAGACCATGAGAAACAAAATTCCCTGGTCTGATGAAACAAAGATTGAACTAATGTCTGGAGGAAACCAGGCACCGCTCATCAACTGGCCAATACCATCCCTACAGTGAAGCATGGTGGTGGCAGCATCATGCTGTGGGGATGTTTTTCAGCTGGAGGAACTGGGAGACTAGTCAGGATCGAGGGAAAGATGAATGCAGCAATGTACAGAGATATCCTTGATAAAAACCCGCTCCAGAGCACCCTGGACCTCAGACTGGGCTGAAGGTTCGTCTTCCAACAGGACAACGACCCTAAGCACACAGCCAAGATAACAAAGGAGTGGCTACAGGACAACTCTGTGAATGTCCTTAAGTGGCCCAGCCAGAGCCCAGACTTGAACCCCATTGAACATCTCTGGAGAAATCAGAAAATGGCTGTGCACCGACGCTCACCATCCAACCTGATGGAGCTTGAGAGGTCCTGCAAAGAAGAATGGGAGAAACTGCCCAAAAATAAGTGTGCCAAGCTTGTAGCATCATACTCCAAAATACTTGAGGCTGTAATTGGTGCCAAAGGTGCTTCAACAAAGTTTTGAGCAAAGGCTGTGAATACTTATGTACTTGTGCTTTTTTTGTTTTTTATTTTTAATACATTTGCAAAGATTTCAAACAAACTTCTTTCACGTTGTCATTATGGGGTATTGTTTGTAGAATTTTGAGGAAAATAATGAATTAAATCCATTTTGGAGTAAGGCTGTAACAAAATGTGGAAAAAGTGAAGCGCTGTGAATACTTTCTGGATGCACTGTATTCCAGGTCTGAAGGGAATGTCCTCAGAGAGACTGAGGGAACTGAACCTTTTCACCCTGGAACAGAGGAGACTACATGGGGACTTGATTCTTCAAAGTCTTGAAAGGCATTGACCACATCAAAACAGAGAAGCTTTTCTAGATCAGCAGGGACACACGCACCTGGGTACACAAATGGAAATTGGGCTTCAAGGCATCAAGACAGAAAATGAGAGACACTTCTTCACACAGAGAGTCGTCACAATCTGGAACAAACTCCCCAGCAATGTGGTTGAAGCTGAACATTTGGGAACATTAAAAAATAGACTGGATAGGATATTTGGATCACTTAGTTATTAATGGACACCAAACGAGCACAATGGGTCAAATGGCCTCCTCTCGTTTGTATACTTTCGTATGTTCTAATGTTCTTAAGCCAGCTATGCTAGTAGTGTCCCTGAACGCGATGAATCAGAAAAGGCAGAAGATCTTTTACCAAGTCTTCCCTTGCCACCGTCAAGCAAACCTGAAGATTCTGAACTGAGTAATGCCGCACTAGTGAGCCATTTGATTTTGAGCCTATCAGTTCTGAGCCCAAAATACTTTCTCTGAGTTATGTACCTTTTGTCAGAGCTCATGCTATATCAGTAACAGCTGAGTTGACTCTAGTCCCAGCTGAGGATTTCCAACCGAGAGGATGAAAGTTGACTTAGACAACGTCTTTCATGGGATTGGACCTGGGTGATTTCTCTCCGGTCACCAATCTACCCGCATGTATGATATGGAGGGATCCAATTCTGAGATCTATGACACCTCTTTCCCCTCAAGGATGTGCTGCACTTGACTTTGATGCACATTGTAACTGATAATGCTCAACCAATTACAAGACCGGCTTCAAAACCATTAACCCATCATCAGTTTATGCCTCCCATGGCCAGACAATGCTGGATGCATTCTTTCCTTCCCAAAATGATTCCAGTGATAAAAGTTCAGATTCAGATTGGTGTGATTCTTTTACCATTGAACCAACAGAACTACTCCTTCCTGATATGAACAGTCTGGAAAACTGATTCTGACCAACTGAGGCCCCAATACAACCAGAGCACAATGTAGAGATCAATAAACAATACTGAGGTGCAATTGCACAAGGCAGTAGCCAGATTCAGTAAAGCAGTGTTTTTGTCGTTTTTTGCGAGTAGAAGTGGTTGGAGAAACCATGGGATGCGATGAGGGGGCCCAGGGAGCGAGTGTAGAGAGAGAACAGGAGCGGGCCCAGGGTGGAGCCTTGGGGAATGCCTGTGAGGAGAGGTTGGGGGGTGGATGAGGAGCCTTGCCATGTCACTTGGTAGGACCGGTCGCTGAGGTAGGAGGAGAACCAGGTGAGAGCAGTCCCAGAGATTCCAAGGTCAGCGAGGCAGGAGAGGAGGTTGGAGTGATCAACGGTGTCAAATGCTGCGGAGAGGTCAAGGAGGATGAGGACTAAGGAGAGGGAGACCGCTCGAGCACAACTAAGGGAGTCAGTGACTGCCAGGAGAGCCATCTCAGTGGAATGAGCTGTGCGGAAGCCGGATTGCAGAGGATCAAGGAGTGAGTGTTGGGACAGAAAGTCAGAGAGCTGATGGTGGACCGCCCGCTCGAGAGTCTGTGAGAGGAAGGGGAGTAGGGAGACAGGGCGGTAATTCTGAGGAGAGGTGGCGTCAAGGGTTGGTTTCTTGAGCAGTGGGATGACAGCAGCTTGTTTAAATGCAGAGGGGAAACAGCCAGAGAGGAGTGAGGAGTTGAGGAGGGAGGAGATAAAGGGGAGAAGATCAGGATCGGTCGCTTTGAAGAGGCGAGAAGGGAGAGGATCCAGGGCACATGTTGTAGGTTTGTGACGTAGGAGGAGAGCAGAAACTTCAGCCTCTGAGAGAGGTGAGAATGAAGAAAAGGAAGCTTGATCGGAGGGAGGTTTGGGTGTGATGGGAGAGGGGGGTGGAGTAATGAAGAGCCTGCGGATGTCTGCAATCTTGGAGGAGAAGAAGGAGGCGAAATCAGCAGTGAGAGATGAGGGAGGAGGAGAGGGAGGGGGAGGGGGGGCAAGGAGGGAGGAGAAGGTGGAGAAGAGTTTGCGGGGGTTGTTGACAGTGGATTCGAAGAGTGATTGGAAGTAAGACTTCTTGGCTGAGGTCAGTGAGGAGGAGAATGTGGACAGTAGAGAGCGATAGACTTCAAGGGCAGCAGGGAGTTTGGTCCTTTTCCACTTCTGTTCGGCGACACGCAGACTAGTTCGGGTTGAGCGGAGAACAGCAGAGAGCCAAGGCTGAGGAGGGGAGGGACGGGCAGGACGAGACGTGAGAGAACAGAGAGAGTCAAGGGAGGAGGTGAGGGAGGAGAACAAAGAGGAGGTAGCACAGTTGACAGATAGATGGGAAAAAGAGTCAATGGAAGGTAAGAGGGTGAGGGCAGTGGAGGCAAGGGTGGAGGGGGAGACAGAGCGGAGATTACGGCGGAAGGTGATGGAGGGAGTGGGTGGAGTGGGGAGGGAGGGGAGGGAAAGGGAGAAGGAAATGAAGTGGTGGTCCGAGATGTCCATGGGTGTCACGGAGAGTGTTGAAGGGGAGCAGGCTCAAGAGAAGATGAGGTCAAGCTGGCGGCCTGCCCTGTGAGTGGGGGGAGACGGTGAGAGAGAGAAGTTAAAGGAGTGAAGGAGAGGAAGAAATCTGGCACAGTGGGAAGGGTTGGAGAGGTGGATGTTGAAGTCTCCCAGCAGCATGGTAGGTGAGGACAGCGAGGGGAGGGAGCAGAGAAGAAAGTCTAGTTCATCCAGGAAGGAGGTGAGTGGACCAGGTGGACAGTAGAGAACTAGAAGGAAGAGGTGAGAGGGAGAGGTGATTTCCACTGCATGGAATTCAAAGCTGTGGGTCGAGATAGAAGAGAGAGAGGGGGGGAAAGAAGAGGAGAGAAGGGGAGAGCAGGAGCCCTGTTCCTCCTCCCCGCCCGGTAAGACGAGGGGAGTGGGACAGGACGAACAGAGAGGATAATGTAGCAGGGGTGGTAGAGTTGTCTGGCGAGATCCATGTCTCGGTGAAAGCGAGGAAATCCAGAGACTGGTGGGAGGCGAAGGCGGAGATGAAGTCGGCCTTGTTGGAAGCTGAGTGGCAGTTCCACAGGCCCCCAGAAAGTGGAGTAGAGGGGAGGGAGGAGGAGGGGAGAAGCAGAGAGATGAGGTTGGAGAGATTAGAGAAACAATGGCACCCAGGTGCACGCTGAAAAGATGGAGAGAGCAGGACAGGAATCGGAGAGAGTGTCATGGTTGCCTGTTGTTGCTGTACAGCGTCTCCTCGCAGTCTTCTCCTCGCTGGAGTCCCCGCAGCTAGAGTCCCTGCCCTTTGGAGATCTGGCCCTTCCGAAGGGGGGCACTGAAGGCTGCTGGCGCTGACTGCTGGTGCAGAGGTGTGGGGGGCGGTTAAATACGACACCTGTAACTAATTAGGACAGTGCACACCTGTGTTGCGTTGAATGAAATCGAAAGTGGGAGGTTTCTGTGTCGGCGGGGCCCGTGGACTCATTGTGTAGCGCTCCGGCATTGCGGCCTGGGTTCCTGGTGCGACCTTCACCTCACGCAGCTTGTCAAGATATGGAGGGTAGTCCCTGTGAGTTGCCACTTCTGATGCCATTGTAGCGCTCGGGGTTTTGCAAGAGATGAGGTGTAACACAAGTCCCTTTTATTTTTTCAACAAATCCGCCACTGCTAACACACCCTGCACACACCATTACATAGTCACACTCTAACACAGTGGTTCCCAAACTTTCTGGGTGGCGTCCCCCAGAAACATTTGGGTCAGAGCTCGCACCCCCCCCATGTCCCACACGTTCATATGTATATTACCATTTTTTTTTTTTTTGAAAGGCCTCACGTTTACCAAGGATGAATATACTTCAAAACTTTCCATTTTATAAAATTTCACTAGTTCTTTAATATATAGGATAATCTATACAGCTGTAATGAAGGTTGACGGAAGGGTAGGATTTGTTATTTCTTGTCTGTGATTGGCTGACAATGACAGATCTGCGCGACTCCGCCAATGGGATAGGTGGAATTCTGCAGATCTGCGCAGACCTGTGGAAATCTGCGGCACAACAAGAATGCGACCAATGGCTTCCTCTCAGAGAATTTCTGTGTGGAAATACTTCGACAAAGTAAATTAAAACACTGTTAAGTGTATTATATGTGCAGTGCAATTAATATACCACAAATCTACAGCTGGTATGTTAACCATACCGTTATTAAAACACACACAGCCAGCTATTGCTATATACACCGATCAGCCATAACATTATGACCACCTGCCTAATATTGTGTAGGTCCCCCTTTTGCCGCCAGATCAGCCCTGACCCGTCGAAGGCATGGACTCCACTAGACCTCTGAAGGTGTGCTTTGGTATTTGGCACCAAGACGTTAGCAGCAGATCCTTCAAGTCCTGTAAGTTGCGAGGTGGGTCCTCCATGGATCGGACTTGTTTGGCCAGCACATCCCACAGATGCTCGATTGGATTGAGATCTGGGTAATTTGGAGGCCAAGTCAACACCTTGAACTCGTGATTCATCAGACCAGGCCACCTTCTTCCACTGCTCCGTGGTCTCACGTGCCAATTGTAGGTGCTTTCGGCAGTGGACAGGGGTCAGCAAACTGCGATGCACTGTGTGTTCTGACACCTTTCTATCAGAACCAGCATTAACTTTTTCAGCAATTTGAGCTACAGTAGCTCGTCTGTTGGATCGGACCACACGGGCCAGCTATCACTCCCCACGTGCATCAATGAGCCTTGGCTGCACATGACCCTGTCGCCAGTTCACCACTTTTCCTTCCTTGGTACTGACCACTGCAGACCGGGAACACCCCACAAGAGCTACAGTATTTGAGATGCTCTGACCCAGTCGTCTAGCTTTCACAATTTGGCCCTTGTCAAAGTTGCTCAGATCCTTACGCTTGCCCATTTTTCCTGCTTCTAACACATCAACTTTGAGGACAAAATGTTCACTTGCTGCCTAATATATCCCACCCACTGACAGGTGCCATGATAACGAGATTATCAGTGTTATTCACTTCACCTGTCAGTGGTCATAATGTTATGGCTGATCAGTGTATTTTGTTTTCACTGGAACTTGAACGCACAGGTATGTTTCCAAATGTATTTAATAAAGTTGTTGTCTTAGATGAGTATTTTAAAATAAAGTTCAGAACTTCTTGCAATTGCAAAAATTGTCACATTGCATTATTTCGCATTTAATATATTTTTTGTAATGCATTTAGTATTGCAGCAGAGAGTCCTGGCGAGCTCATTTCCCACCACTCGATGGAGCTGCAAGTTATTATTATGTATTTATTTTACCGTAATTATCACCTCATATAAACTGCTGTGTATTTTGGTCTGAAACTACCAATCAGCGGCTTCACAGACGCTGCTGCCTGACAATCCTCTATTCTGATTGGCCAGGACTGGGTATGGAAGAATCCAATAACAGAGACCCAATTTCCACTCTTGTGTGTCACGACAGTACAATTTGTTTTTAATGTGTAAGTGTAGAAAAAGTCGTTTCACATTGATAAGTCGATGCAAAAGATATCGGTTTATGCAATGCGATTTTAGCGGGGTGGCAATCAACAGTTGTCATGCCCTCGTTTATTTCTTGTGTCTCGTCCTAACTTTTTACACATTCAGCTATTTCCCCGTGCCCCCCTATAAAGGGTCTTGCGCCCCCCCAGGGGCCCCACAGTTTGGCAACCTCTAACACACTCCTTCTTCTGCTTCCTTTCTCTTTTATATTCCCCCTCTATGCTCCACCCACCACACTACCTATACCCATTAACCACTACAGTGCGATGGCACGCTACAGTATTACATGGTTTCTTTGCCTATCTAGGTGTATCCTAATTATTTAGTCAATTCCCTCTGCTACTCTGCACTAGTAATACCAGGCAGCTAGTTTCTGGAAAACAACTTTGGACGAGTTCTGTACAGTCCAAAAATAGTCCCGGAGTCTTAAACAGCTGACAGTGGAGAATGGAAAGCTGTTCTGTGTATCCGAAGCAATGGATCTATCTTGGGGACCTTCATCCAGCAGTGGATTGACAGACTGAGGATGAGCCGATATCGCTAAAGTGCATAATTACACTTTTACATTGAATTTATTCTCATACCTCAAAAAATACTCGTTGTAAATATCTATTTTCTATGATAATCTAAAATTGACAAAACAGGTGCAGACATCAAAGAAGCAATTCAAATTAAAAAAACTGCTGAAAATAACACACTACATGGCCAAAAGTATGTGGACACCCCTTCTAATTAGTGGATATAGCTATTTCAGTCACACCCATTGCGGACGGGTGTATAAAATCAGGCATATAGTCATGCAATCTCCATATACAAACGTTGACAGCAGAATGGGCCGCACTGAAGAGCTCAGTGACTTTCAACATGGCCCCTTTCCAATGTTCCCATATCTAGTGGAAAGCCTTCCAGAAGAGTGGAGCAAAGGGCGGACCAACTCCATATGAATGCCCAGGATTTTGGAATGAGATGTTTGATGAGCAGATGTCCACATACGGTTGACCATGAAGTATAACTAATTAATTGTAGTGTGCCAGAAAGTCCTAAAGTAGGAGTTTTCAAACCAGTCCCGGAGTACCCCCTGGCCTACTGGTTTTTGTTCCAACCTAGGTCTTAATTACTAAATCAAATTGTATATGGCTTTGTTAGGTCAATTAAGGATTCAATTAAGCAATTAAAACCTTGGTTGGAACAGAAACCAGCAGGGCAGGGGGTACTCCAGGACCGGTTTGAAAACCACTGTCCTAGAGCAAGCAAATATTTGAAGTAAATGTTTTTCTTTGTGAAGCCTATGTCATGAAATGCCTTAATTAAAAATGTAATTGCCAAATGTAAAAGGAGACTTTGTCAGCACGGTTAATAATAAAAATGGTGTGTGGTGAATTTTTACTTTTTGTCTTCATTTTGTTTGAGTCTGCATATTGCAAGGTAGTGTTTTACATGATTATTGGTTTACATTAAATACTATACATAAAGCATTTAGGCCCCAACATCTATAAAGAGCCCCCTTCCAACATATGAATAATCAACTTTTCCTACAATGCAATGTGTTCTACATTTGTACATCATTCAGTGACTCCCAAAGCCCAGGTATGGATGTTATTTGAATAATTATTGTTGTGTAGCAGCGTGTTTCTTTCTGAATAACTCATACACATATTAATGTGGTACTTATAACTACAGTTTACTCAGTATTTTACTTGATGCTTATTTTAATTCAATTCAGAATTTAGAATCATTTATAGATTGCTCATTTATATAGGAGTTAATGTCACCATCTGCTGGGTTCATCTTGTCTCTAGTATTCACATTTAATGTGAGATATAAGATACATTTAGTGTTGAACCAAGGTTCTGATTCGAAAAGCTCCGAATTATCCATACGTGTCCAGCTATTCCTAACAATCACTTAACATTCACAGCCATGGTCTATATATTATTTATATATATAATGGGTAAGTCTTAAATCAGAAAACATGATTTCACATGTTGGACTGTTTTTACAATGAAAATAATTTTACTTCTCTATATCTTCAATAACCCACCTCCCATTTGAGGGATCCTGGTTATAAATAAGCCAATCAAAACAATTTGTTATGTGAGTTATGTGAAAGTGAACTTTTATTTCAAAATTGAATCGAATAAAGTTTCAATACTTGATTTTATTACAAATGTTCATATTCTGTGAAGGGACAGGGGAGATTGTTGGAATTGCATATTTCCACATATTCAAATCATTTTATGTGAAGACTATGCACTAGGGCTGGCAGTGCTCCGGCTAGCTCTGGCTCCGGAGTGGCCCCAGAGATTCAGCTGCAGCTCCAGGCCGGATCTGCAGCTGATGGAGAGCCCCTGCTCCGGGTCAACAGCCACACAAAAGGGATCATTATTTATAACATTTCCACTTTTACTTCTCTTATGAAAATAACTTTAACAAAAACAAAAAATTAATAGCAAACATCTGTTTAAGCATTCAAACGTGAAAAAGTAGAAAACTGTTAAGATGTCTGTGGCAATTAGGGTTGACAGCCGGACAGTATTTTTTTGGACTGCCTGGTATTTTTACACTACAAGGCCAACAGTATGTGGACACCCCTTCTAATTAGTGGAATTGGCTATTTCAGCCACACTCATTGCTGACAGTTGTATACAGTGGCTCTCAAAAGTATTCACCCCCCTTGGACTTTTCCACATTTCATTGTGTTACAACATGAAATCAGAATGGATTTAATCAGGAGTTTGTGCCAAACTTTCCTTCCTTCCTAAAACCTGCTGGATGTGGCTCTCCAGGACCAGGGTTCGAGACGCCTGCTGTAGATCAATACTAAGTCTCCTGCTAGAGGGCTTTTTGTTTTCTTCATACTTTCACTACAGGCTTCCCAGATCTTCACCAGCACTTATCCAGGACTCTGTAAACCTAAACTGACATCAAACCGAGTTGAAAGTCAGTCTCACCTGATCACTTTCCGCGAGTCCTGCGCTCTGAGCTTCGGACTTTAGTTGGAGTCCGCCACACTCCTGCCAGCCCTCTCCTCCTGCAGGAGAGCAATCAGTCACACCATCAGCAACAGTGCAGTTCATATCGTAGCGCTTTTTAAACGGCAAACCCAGACTGCAAGACATACCCTAAGGCATGACAGAATCGTCAGGTGTGCCCAGACCTCTCTCACATCTCCTGTATGATCTCTGGATTCCCATTGTGCCCTTTTGGAAGTGCAGTGCCAAGCTGTTGGGCAGGGATGTGTTGAGGTGTGCTCCTGTTTGAGCTTGCCGTTTTGTATTACCTCTATATGAAGGCTTTTGTCTTATATAAAGTATGGTTGGATGTTCGGTGTATTGGATAGCAGGGTGCACAGAAGCCACATGCTGTCAGCCAGTGGAAAATGCAATGTATGTATACACTCACCTAAAGGATTATTAGGAACACCATACTAATACTGTGTTTGACCCCCTTTCGCCTTCAGAACTGCCTTAATTCTACGTGGCATTGATTCAACAAGGTGCTGAAAGCATTCTTTAGAAATGTTGGCCCATATTGATAGGATAGCATCTTGCAGTTGATGGAGATTTGTGGGATGCACATCCAGGGCACGAAGCTCCCGTTCCACCACATCCCAAAGATGCTCTATTGGGTTGAGATCTGGTGACTGTGGGGGCCAGTTTAGTACAGTGAACTCATTGTCATGTTCAAGAAACCAATTTGAAATGATTCGACCTTTGTGACATGGTGCATTATCCTGCTGGAAGTAGCCATCAGAGGATGGGTACATGGTGGTCATAAAGGGATGGACCTGTTCAGAAACAATGCTCAGGTAGGCCGTGGCATTTAAACGATGCCCAATTGGCACTAAGGGGCCTAAAGTGTGCCAAGAAAACATCCCCCACACCATTACACCACCACCACCAGCCTGCACAGTGGCAATAAGGCATGATGGATCCATGTTCTCATTCTGTTTACGCCAAATTCTGACTCTACCATCTGAATGTCTCAACAGAAATCGAGACTCATCAGACCAGGCAACATTTTTCCAGTCTTCAACTGTCCAATTTTGGTGAGCTTGTGCAAATTGTAGCCTCTTTTTCCTATTTGTAGTGGAGATGAGTGGTACCCGGTGGGGTCTTCTGCTGTTGTAGCCCATCCGCCTCAAGGTTGTACGTGTTGTGGCTTCACAAATGCTTTGCTGCATACATCGGTTGTAACGAGTGGTTATTTCAGTCAAAGTTGCTCTTCTATCAGCTTGAATCAGTCGGCCCATTCTCCTCTGACCTCTAGCATCAACAAGGCATTTTCGCCCACAGGACTGCCGCATACTGGATGTTTTTCCCTTTTCACACCATTCTTTGTAAACCCTAGAAATGGTTGTGCGTGAAAATCCCAGTAACTGAGCAGATTGTGAAATACTCAGACCGGCCCGTCTGGCACCAACAACCATGCCACGCTCAAAATTGCTTAAATCACCTTTCTTTCCCATTCAGACATTCAGTTTGGAGTTCAGGAGATTGTATTGACCAGGACCACACCCCTAAATGCATTGAAGCAACTGCCATGTGATTGGTTGTTTAGATAATTGCATTAATGAAAAATTGAACAGGTGTTCCTAATAATCCTTTAGGTGAGTGTATATGTTGCATCATGTGCACACAGGGGATCTCAGAACAACAGCAGCAGAAGAGGAACAGAGAGCTCTGATGGTTTAGGCAGCTGGAACAGTGAATACACAGTGTTAGAGGCAGCATAGGACATCATTAGTTAGATCAGACCTGTTGGATCATATTTACTACTCTGTAATCCAGTCCTGGGCAACCCTGCTAAAACCACAGTGCAAAAGGCAGGAATCGCTTCATTCATACCTTGTCAAGATGTGCAGCTTTTTCCAGGTCATCAAAGCTGGAGGTCTCTCCTTTCAAGACCAATTCCAGCAGACTTTCCTTTACTCTCCCTTTACGTTTTCCTGCAGACCACATCTCTCTCTCTGCAGCTCGGCAGCAACACATTGCATCTTTTGCAGTTCTTTCTCCAGCCTGCAGTTGATCTTGCTCTTCTCCTTCAAGTCTTCAGACAGCTGCTGGATCTGCTGCTGCTTAGAAATCAAGTCCTTGCAGTGCCATTTTTCATCATCCAGGACCTTCTAGAGGTGGGCAGTCAGCTGTTGCATCTCAGCCTGATCTCTCTTGCGGGTTGACAGCAGGGACTGGGGGGAGAAAGATGCTTGTATAATATCTGTCACTTGTTAAAATGGCAGCTTTTATAGAACACTTTCTTTGCCGATTCAGAATGGAATTGCGGCTTTTCTTGAAGGTGGCAACATCTTCACAATCTAAACTTAAAAAAATAGAATGCAATGAACACAAAGTATTGTGTTCCCTATTCATCATCATCATCATCATCATAATAATAATAAATAATTTGTTACCACATATATACGCTAAGTTGTGATAAAAGTTAACTTAAGTACATCGACATTAAACTGTGCTCTACAGCACAATAATTGAGGAAAGGGTCTTCTAATGAGTACGTGGGTATGGGTGCTAATTATCATTTTGCTTAACAGTACTATCACTATGAAAGCACTGAGAAACCCAGTGTCAATGCCACAGCCTCTTCCTACATCAGCCCCATAATCCTTTTGTGCTGCCCAAGGCAATAACAGTCTGGATACCTTTACTTCCTGCTTGCTCGATCTCAGCTGCTCTGTCAGACTGCTTACGAGTTGTTCAAGGCTGTCCCAGATGTCCTTCATTTCCTCCAATTCGCACATGGTTGCAGCCAGCATCTGGTCCTTCTGCCGAGACAGATCATCCCCGGCTTCCTTCACTTCCTCCTCCTGTTGGCACATGGCCGAAGCCAGGAGTTCATATTTCTCCTCCTCCAGAGTGTCCCTCTCTTGCTTTACTTCCTCCAGTTCCCTCCTGGCTGAAGCAAGTTGTTCGTCCTTCTCCTGGACCACAGCGTCTCCGTCTCTCTTCACTTCCTCCAGTTCCCACATGGCTCCAGCCATAAATTCATATTTCTCCTCTTCCAGAGCATCCCTTTCTCTCTTTACTTCCTCCACTTCCCTCCTAACTGAAGCAAGTTGTTCGTCCTTCTCCCGGACCATAGCGTCCCTGTCTCACATCACTTCATCCAGTTGTTTCCTGGTTGAAGCCAGAAATTGTTACATCTCCTGAGCTTGACGTCTGTGAACAGTTGTACAGTATATGTCATTTTCTTGACATCTCTACATGCTGCTCAAGGAAGACAAACCACAAGAAGGGGGATATCTAGCAGCTGTGAGAAGTGACTTATTGGTTGGTTTAATTTCAGTTTCAGTCATTTGGAGCAAACTTCAAAGTAAAAAGAAATCCATTTCCATCTATGCTGTGGAGTCATCGCTTTCAATAGACCAAACTTTAGTGACCCTGTGGCTGATGATCAGTAGGGTTCGTTGGGACAAACACTTGCAAAGTAGTGGAAATGACCGACCCCCCAAAACACAACAGTATTAATAGCAACAGTATTAATAAACATGTGTTTCACCCCTAACCTCAATTGATTCATTTCCTCCTCCATGGAGGTCATCTTCTGGGCTGATGACTCTTCAGTCCCCTGGCCCCACAAAGGCCACAGACAGAAACTCCTCTGGCCTCTTCCCCAGGACCACCGGCTGTACCGCTGTGTAGTTGCCACTCAGAAGTCCTTGCTAAAACAAAGCAAAGGCAAAATGAGGAAAAATACTTCTAGGCATTTAAGTGAGCCTCAAGACATTAAAACTCTGATCAGTCTCCAGTCCAGTTCTTTAAAGTGTGGGGTCTTGGTGTAAGAAAGAGAAAGTCTGGACCTGACCCTTCCACCAATATCACAGATGTATTGATTTACTCACACAAGGCGTCCGCGTCACACCGAATCCCGACGCAATCCATGACGCTCCTCGTCTCCACAGATTTGGGTTGTCCGGGACCAGGCTCCCCGTGGCTCCCCCTTCACCAGCTCTGGACTCCCCAGGCCGGACAACACATTCTCTCTGTCTGGTATCCATCTCTAAATCAGAGCTCTCTACAAGACCTACTAGTACACATTGTTAGGTTTTTATTTATCTATGTCTGTACAATTGTTTAGGACTTTAACACTGACTAAAGGTCTATACATATGTCCTATTGAAATAGAACAATGTTTCTCAATTGTCTCATACTGGTACCATATACATATGTTCTATGGATATGTTTTAATTTAGATACACATAATAAATAATACATTGAAAACCACAGGGTATATTTACAGGAGAATAAAAGGCAAATTACCATAATAGAACGTGACCTGAAATATAGAACTCGGGTCCAATTGTGACGTCATAAGCCCATCCCGCTGTGTTAATAAGAGGCTGGTCTCGTTGACAACGCCACTGGACGGAAGCCTCAGAGGCACAATAATGTTACTGTACATTGTTCTAGAGCGCACCGGCAAAAAGCGAATTACATCAGTTGTTTCAAATGAATGGTTTATATAAAACAACATTTAATTGTTAATCTTAATTCAAGGCTCGATTTGCACACATTACAAGTGGTTTAAACACAATAAAACTAAGTTGGTCACACTTGCCGTAAACCACAAGAAGTCGTATGTATTAATGTATTACACATTTATTTAATGATGAATGATTATGGAGTATGCAATTCAAAAATACTTTGTTTTAAAGCGTAATAATAGAAATGTAAATCTGTAAATGCATACACAAGAAATAAAAAGGAGTTGTAGTACAGATAAGGTCAGTAGAGGGCGATAGTGTGTTCCTGTCTTGGGCAACACTAGTGCTGACCGAGGCTGAGCGTCTTGCATTAGCAACCTGATGCACAATCTGTTTTAACACTCATTTTAGGATGCTAACAATATACTGCCTATGCTATATACTAACCCAAAATCTATTTCTGCATCTCCCGTTTTCATACTTACAAATAGCAATATGAATGAAATGCTTAATTAGTCCCACCCAGTCAGTGATTTGCGTGCACTCATTCTATCGCTGGCCCACTGCGGGCCCGTGTGGGAATATTTTGTCGCCTCATCCCCTCATATATAATCTACCCGCATATTGATTGAGCAGTGGCACTGAGAGACTGCCATTACAATATCAGACACGATCATCGGTACTAGCAGCCTGAAGAGTGTGGCTCCACGGACAGGCCGGCTCTCCTGCTCTAGAAGCGCACAGACGCTGCGGCCCTCGGAGGCGAGCTCTCCTCGCATTGCTCGGCTCTGGACGCGGACCAGCAGAGCCACTTCTCCGCACAGAGGCAGAGCCAGTTTCCCGCTGAGAGACTGCTTTACAGAGCTGCTACAGCATCGCAACGGCGCGGCGCTTCAAGAGCACTGAATACAAACCCGAGTCCATTGCGGGTCATCCAGCATCCGAGCCGCTGCTCAATGCGCAGCTACTGGTCAGCGCTGCAGGGATTGTCCGAAACTACAGCTGCATCCCCCCAGACACAGCCAACAAGGCCATCATCCCCAGGGCCGTGTCTGTCCATTTTGCGGCCCCAATCAAAGCTCAGTTTAGGGGCCCCTCCACCTCTACCTGTCATGCCAATTTTCGCGTCCCCACACACACCAGTGTCTGCCACAGTCCTGTGTCATTATATGGGGGGTAGAGTATCATCAGTGACTCGAACTAAAGTTAAAAAGGGAGAGAGAAGGATTTTCTTACTTTGGAAAACTTCACATTGCGCTTTCACTGACTGAAGCTGGCAGAGGTACGGTGGCTCAAATGTGTCATGAGGCCGAATGAAATGAGCGTTTGTAAATAGACAGACGTGCGATTGGGTGTGTAGGGCGCTATAAAATCCGGGTTGCGGAGAACAGACAGAATCGCGGCATTCAGGGGCTTTGATCCGCTTTCTGAAAAAGTACGAGGAGTCTTCAGTTTTATTGTTCAACCAAACAGTAGCACTAGTTACTACACAAATACAAAATAAAGGTAGTAATAATAAATACACAACACAAACTTAATAAAATACATATTTAAAACACGGATGTGCATATTACATTACAAATGGTTTCATTGTTATAAAGTTTCCGACTTAAAATCCCGACTTTAAAAGGAGCATTTGAAATACACTTTTTAGATTCAAATATATATTTTAAATAACTATATATAAATGAATCAGTTTCTCTGTTGTGATTGTTGTTTTGAAGTTTTACACACGTGTGATTTCAGTGATGTTGTGTGTGCAGGCCCTGTGCCACAAATACCGACATGACTGTCTGGCTTTAACGAGGATCGGAGCTGCAACACTTCTTACATGGAGCAGAAGGTATCCTGTCAATATGCCACGCACATTTCATCACAAGCTTTTAATCACAAATAATAAGGTTACTGAGGAAAGATTGTCATCAAGTTATCTTTTTGAAATCACTACTTAATCTGTGCTAAAAACAAACAGCGCTATAATAAACCATACATAACATATATAGTACGTATTCAATTCAGCAGCGACATAAATAAAACCTGATCACTTACTCTCGTTTGATTGAGATCGATACTTCATAATGTCCTACACGGGTCCAAAACAGCCTTTAATTAAATCATCCAGTTAGCCTCGGCAGTTGTAGTCTTTTCAGCTCTTTAATCTCAGCCCTTTTTATGGATAATTCCGGCTACATGGTTGTAACTAAGCAGCTTCCTATAGAAACTACACTGTAAAAAATAACTCTATGATTCTGACAAAGAAAATTTAAGTTTACATTACATGAATATTTCTAGTTCCACAGTTAATTTTAATTTGTTCCACAAACATCATATTCAGGGGTAAATATTGAACATATCCAGCTGCATTATCTCAGCTCAGTGTATTGGAGCACATCCATGTACTTGTGAATATGATGTCACATGTGCTTGTGACTGCGGCTGCGCAGAGTCACATGTCAGTGAGCGAGCAGCGGATTGGATGGAATTGAGTTCGATCTCTTCACCCGCTGACGAGCAAACAAGCCGAGTCTTTCAGCAGGTGAGACACGCATAGACTTTCAACTAACTTATTGATCATTACAGCACATTTGATACTGCTAGTCGGCTAGATAGTTTTAATACATATATTTGATTTAAATTGTTATGTTACAATGCCATCTTAATCTGTGCCAAGATGTGGTGTAGTCATGTTATCAGCTTCTATCTAAATCAGCGGTTCTCAAGCTCTTTACAGCGCGTACCACCTCAGGCAATATTTGTCTCTCCAAGTCGCAGCATTACGACGGGGGTTAAAATCCAGTAGCGTAGGCCTACCCTCAGCTCCGCACAGTTCACACAGGAGGCACATTTATTCCTAATAAGAATATGATTTATTGTTGACTGTTGTCAGCCATAGCCACGATGTACAAAGGGGTAACACTAGAACTGACACTTAAACTCTTCCACACAACTGTCACACACACATACACTGATGTGTGTATATATATATATACACACACACACACACACACATTGAGTACATACGTACATACCATGTGCACTTGTCTCAATAACCTTCTCCACTTATGGGTACTACTTCTCCCCACCAGCTCTATTGATTTCACTTCCTTAGGATTTGAACACATTTTTGCCAGTTTCTCGATATTGAGCAGCCTGTGTGATGAACAGTTCCTGCTCACGAGATTCTTGCCATCCATAAAATGTGGCCGTGAAAGAACAATTATTAAAATGGACAGAATGGCATGAGCAGGTGTGTGTGGCCACAGACAAAGTGCTGTGCATTGTATAAAAACAGGGCTGACTTTTGACTGGGCAGATCCAGAATGGGAGAGGTGCTTCTTAGAGATCAGTGTTGAGGAGCAGTTTCTGCAATGTTTTCCAGCACTGGAGGAAGAAACAAACAAAATATAGAGACTTTTTATAAAATGTTCTCAGAAGCCTTTTCTGTGTGTCATTTTGAAACAAATCATTAAATGAATACCTACAAACCACATCCATTACAGACACTTAGTAATTATTGTTTTTTGGAAAATGCTTAAAATAACTGTCCAAATCTGGATGGATGGACAGACGGATGAAATGGGAAGCGGTCTCTGGTAAAGTGCAACAAGATTAACTTTTATTCACCGATTAAAACTATAAAACTATAATTAATAATGAATATTCCAATCCGGTAGCCATGAATGTTAAGCAAATAATCTGGGCTGTTCAACATTATTATTTTCTGTTTAACTTGCTGAAATGTGAAACATGATCAGTTTGTGTTTGGAAATTGTGAGGTAATCTATGCCTATATTGGAAATATTATTTTCCCTCAAACCAGTAGTCTTATTCTCGGCAGGGTGTCTGAGGCGAGGCTGAGGAAGCTGTTTCCAGCTCATGACATCCACGGATGGAGCAGGATCTCCTCCAGGGTCGGCGGACTGGCAGCAGTCATGTTACAGCAGCTGCGGATCAGGTCACAGCAATCTGTCAGGAGGGAAACAAGGGTCTCTGCTCTGGGCCAAGATGAGCCTCCGAATATCAGAGTCACCTCTGTCTGAGATCAGGTGAGCTGCACTGCAGTTATTAGTCAGGCAGGTATTTCTGTGCCATTGAGATCATGTACATTGTGGGGCATGGGATTAAATGTACAAAAATGTTTGAACAATGAATACTAAAATTACTTTTATAATGATCTTAACTAACACACAATAGTCGGCGGGGGTTACTTTGACTGATACGGCAGTTACAGTATTTGTTTAGGCTTGACCTGTGTTGTATAACATCAGTGCCATGGGGAGTGTCTTCACAGGGTGTGAATATATTGCTTGTCACTCGGCATGGGGTTGTGCAGTTAAACAAAGTCCGTCTCCGCACCCCTCACCTGTTAAAAGCCCACTGGGGAAAGAAAGCTTTCCCTTTTTAATCGCGCGGCCATCACAGATAGGGTATGAGCCGCACAGCAGGACATACAGGAGAACTCCCACTGACCACACTGTGGCAGGAAGCGCCCGGTACAGTCCAAGCCGTACTGTCTCAGGGGCAAAGACCTCAAGAGTACCTAGGGGAACAGTTAGGAAGAAAAGTCTGCTAAAGGATGAGATGACAATATATAGAGAGTCCGTGGCTCGAGTTACCATAGCTAAGCTAAGAAAGACAAAATGTCTGTATATTCAGAATATTTATATACTGTTTACTAACTAGACAGACACGTATGCTTGTTTGTATTCCATAAACACAGGGAAACTCATCCCTATGAGGCAGCAAAAAGATTCTGAAGAATCATAATTCCAGCGATGATTATTAAAACATGCTTAATTCCAGTGAGATCCCCAAACACTGCGGATCTCCAGTCTTCACATATGAAGTGCCATGAAAGACTGATCTGAGGGCATCGAGCCATTTCTCTGGTGGCATCCATGCCTTCTGTGTGTGAACACTGTGCCGCTGCTCCCCGGCCTGTTCTCTGTAGAAACCCTCCTGCAAGTGACTCGCCAGTCCGAAGGCAATGAGTTTGAGGCGGTGGATGATGGTCTCCACAATTATGTTCTCCATCTTGAGGTCCCGGTGTGGCAGTGCTGAAGTGCCTGCACCACCTGCCATAGGAAGTCCTTGGCCATGGGCTCCTCTAGGTGGCCGCCCTTCTGCATCATAAGGTCGTAGAGGTCCATGCAGGGCACGGGCCGCTCCAGCACCAGCAGGCAGGACTCGGGCTCAGTGAACAAATCCAGCAGTCCAACCACACCGGGGCAGGATGGGGCAGCAGACACCTGCTGATGGAGCATAGCCTCCAAGGGCACTGGGTCCCTCTGCTGAGGCTGGAGAGAGAGAGGCAGGATAGCAGATATATCAAATAATAACTATAATCATCATCATCATCATCATCATCATACAAGTGCACTGTTTAAACTACAGACAGCAAGCAAACTCCACACAGACGCCAGAGCCCGGGTTGTTTTTTGTTTTTGCTTAATCCACATTGTATCATATTTAGATCATATATTTCTTATTTTCTAAATTTGCCATGGCTTAAAATATAATATTGCCACCTTTCCGGTCTCGAATTACAGAGGAAGCTCGTATCTTTGACTCTGTTGCTTGTGTTTTGTTTGGTAAGAAACCTGCTCACCATCGTTGCCCAGTTTTCTACAGACTTGCGATTGATGCATTTAACTGCCACCTGACAGCATTAATGGAGAGGAAAGAAACAGAAAAACATGATATTAAGTTGTCTATTACATACACTGTTAATGGCACTGTAGTTTCAGAAAGGAGGCAAAGAAATTGAGTGAAGATCTTTACTGGCAGATTGTCTGCTTTCCTGATCCCAGCAGAGATCGAGCCATAACTCCCTGTCCCTAGCAGCTCCCCCTTCTTATATAAGTCTGAGAATTTGTCTGAAATAGAAATGTGCCAGTGGATGTGGATTTAAGAACTAGACATTCATTATGTCACACACTTGTATAGTTTTATAAACATCTAAAGCATTGCAGGGAACAGTGCAGGTCTTTAAGGAAACGTTTGATTTTTTTGTGTAAAATGTTGTGTGAATATGATCACACTCAGCAGTGGGGAAGTTGGCCTTTTTTGAGAACAAGGTCTTTGAGAAGTAAGTGTCATGTCAAGGAGACTCTTGTTTTGAAATGCCTAGTTTTGCTGAATATTTACAGCCCAGTGCAATGGTAGTTATAATTAGTGATGTCAAGAGATCATGCTGACTGGAGCCGTGCTCTCCCAGCTGTAGAGCTGTACACCTTGGATACATGCAGGTCCTGAAATGCCAAATAGTGTTGGAGATCCAATACCTGGATTTGGAATTGGTTCTTTGACAGGATGTGCATGTGTGCTAAATATTGAGCATGACTGTCTCTAACCCTCACAGTCTGGTCCCAGCTCCTCGCTGCTCACCTTCGGGTTTCTGCTGCTCACCCTGGCAAGAGGATCCGTTCTCAGGGTGAAGAGGACGTCCAGACGTAGGTCTTTCCAGTTTAGCTTTTTTGCTCACAGCAGGGCTGCTGTCACTCACTGAGCACACCTCTGGCCTGATCACCCCTGCTCTGAGTCGCTGCAGGCCTGTCCTGCACGGCTCTCCCTGTGGGCGAATTCTGCTCTCTCGCCTCAGGGCTGCTCTCTGCTGCTCCTCGCTTTTGCTGCTTATCTCTTGGCTCTCCTCTCTTGTCACTCCCAGAGCTGTTCTTCCTCCGTTTCCTGCGGTTTTCCCTAACCTCCTTCCCCTTCTCTCTGACTGCTGTCCTGCCATTTCTCGTCACTCTGGACGGGCAAGCTGAGGCAGCCATCATTGATCAGTCTATTAATTTGTAATGAAGTTTTTTCTGCACATTGCACTGCCACATTTGTCTACAGATAAACCTAATCTGGAGATTCTACATCTATAATAATTATTATTGTTATTATTATTATTATTAATAATGTAGCGTTATGTTGGGTGTATTTTGATAAGAGCATTTTAGCTCTGAGCTGAAGCACTGATCTAAAGAAGACCTCTCCCCCCAAAGTTATCAGATTTCCTTAACTCATCAGCATGGAACTGGTTTACATCAAAGTGACAGTTTTGGGGAGGATGGCACCGAGAATAGGCCAAATAGTTTGGAATCCTGCTATGAGATGTCTGGAGAAAGGGGCCTGTAGGTAATAAAAAACTCTTTGAAATGAGTGAGAGCCGAAATTCAGACACAGAGCTACGAACCCGGGCCAACCGGCATTTCCAAAAGATGGCATGGATTAACATCAGTCATAAATCAAGCCCCCCTCCAATAGGACACTGGGGGCTGAAACCGAAATCCAATCTCAAAAACTCAAGAACCAATCACCTATTGATCTGACAGACTATAAAGAACAGCGCACGGCCTCTTTCTCTCTCTCTCTCACCTGAACCAGAAACTCGCTGCCACAGCTCAACCTGTAGCTCTGTTGCCAGAACCGGAACCAGAAACCAACTAAGTCTTTGCCGGCAACAGAAGAGTTAAACTGGGAGAAGGAGATTGAGCCGTACGGAGAATTCTTTTAAAGGACTTTACAGACTGCATGCCCGCCTGTGCCCACCTGATCAGTGGAGTTTTACAGCTGGACAATCGACTAAGTCGACTGTATACGAAAGTGTCAGTCATTTAAATAGCTATTGAGTTTAAGAAACTTGACCCTTGGAACAAACAGGGCCCTGCTTTCCTCAAAGACTTTGTCTTCAAGTAACTACGGTGGAACCCTGCTTACAAAGAAGATTTTGTGCACAACCTTGAAGCCTTAAAACCAGTGGAAAATCTGTTTGGAAAAGACTCTACATTTGCGAAACCCCAACTTCCAGGTGCATCGACTGAGTGGAAGTTCTTGGACAAAGCCGAACCGGACTGCCTTTGTTCCCAACCACACGGACCTCGTGCCGTGTGCTGTTATCTGAGCCCGAAGCCAGAGAGGCCTCTCTGCGACGAAGTTCAGATAAGTTTAACAGTTTGGAGTTCATGATTCATGATATTTGAGAAATCAATTAGAAATGTTAATCTGTGATTCATAACTCTAGAATGTGTAATATCATTTAGTTTTCTTAAATATAAATGTGTGTTGCATTAAACTGTTTTGTTGATAATTTTAGAAATAAAATCTGTCAACGCCGAGAAATATTTTCTCATTCCTGTTTAACTGTTTAGTCTGAAATTGACACAAGTTAATAGACATTAGATTATTGGTGGCCCTGCCTATCCTTAATCATTGAATAATAATCAGTTAAGGGAAATTGTGGTAACAAGTAATGATAGGATCTTTCTCGGCACCTAAACGTAAATGAGACTGATATATATATAACAAGAAGTTACCTGACATAAATACTAACCTGCGTAGTTATTTAATGTCTGACTAACAATACTAATGAGAGACTCACCTTCGTCTTACTAACCAGTATTGTAGTCAATGTGTTTATAACCTTTTTTGTTTAACGATTTGTGTGTTATCATATGCGATCCCATGGTCTTTGATTTGGTCACGGAAGTGATTTGTCTTTGATTTGTTGATCTAGAGTTGAATTTTCATTAGTTTTTCCCGTTTGTATAATTAGTGTAGTGCTACATTTAGTCTTTGTTTTTGAATAAATTTGACAATTTATATCTTTGGAATTGGTGTCTGTGTCCAATTATTACAGAAATTGAGTTCTACAAGATTCCAGGATTCGTGATAAGGTGATACTATAAATTCACTTCTTAAATTGAAATTTATAAGTGTACCTTACGCTACATAATTGGTGCCCCGTGTGAGGAATCTTAGACTGAAAAGAACTAACTTCTGTAATAGTTATTGGATAGCATTGTCCAGAAATCCAGATTCCAAAGTTTTGAAACAAGAAAACTTTTGTAGGTGCGATACACTGTTTGTACTCTAGAGGACACTCTAGAACTGCCCACGTGGTAGACAGTATGGTTACCAAAGTCACAAAAGGTTAAGTCTGTTTAGTTACGTGTGATAAATTGTTGATATCCTAAGCGTTGGCATTAGAGTCATTAGGTGATTAATCTAGTACTGTTCTGTTGGGTTGTTACTGAATAGGTAAAACAATGATTACCCAAATGTCCCCATGTGAAGCACTGATTGTAAAGGTACCAGGAACAGAGATTCCTGAATTCCTTGGATGCCTATGCAGTTTGGACTTTGAAGTAGAGTTACGTCGAACTCAGTTGTTAAATGACACTACGACGCAACTCGAAAAAGAGTCGATAGAGGTGGTGAAAGTTATGGCTAGCTTAGCACTTGCGAGCTCAAGGTTAGTGAACTGGAGCATAAGCAAGTTTGAAAAACTGAAAAAGCTAGGAGAAAAGTATGCTAAAGCGAAAGAAGAAAGAGCCAAACGGCATGGCATGGAATGGTTTTAGAATTTGAAGGAAAGCTAGATACTTTTGGAAAACAAGTCAGGATTTGTGATAACTGTAACTGATCCTTTATTATTGATGAGAATGAGTGACGTCTGTGTGTGTACTGTGTTTCATGCGACACACTGGGTGTCGGTGTGTGAAGGTGTTGTTTGTGACACACTGGGTGTCGGTGTGTTAGAAAATGAACCACCGATGAAAACGAAATGTGTCTCTAATCATACTTTTTTATTTCCTATACATTTCTGTAAGGGAACATTTATCCAATTGTAATTGTTTTATTATTTTCACCCAAATTACGTGCATTTTGTAACAGTAAATGTTCAGAAAGTGTACAAATATATTAAAGGTTCAGAAAAGGGGTGGTTGAAGGTTTGTGGGGGGCCGCACCAAACATCCTTGAGGGCTGCATTTGGCTGCATTTGGCCCCCGGGCCGCATTTTGGGAACCCCTGGTATAGAGGCTACGGGGATCTAGACTGTGACGAGAAGTGAACTGCATTTCGCTCTTTCTGGGATAAAGGAAGACAGTGGGTGGATTGAGTGTGTTGAACTGGCTTTGTTGTGCTTTGCATCTCTCTCTCCCCCGTGCAGAGACATTGTTCCTTTCCTGCGGAGCTAACAAACTGGGATTTGTTTATTGAACATTAAGCACCTGTCGCTTTATCTTTCAGCTGCAGCTTTTGCCGGACTGATATTTATTACTGTTAAGATTTGTATTTATCTTTATTTGCAATTCTGCTTGCCTGTCGGTGATTGGAGTTCTACAGGTGTCTGAATAACTTTACACTTTAATTATATTGGGTTTTAGTTTTAATGAAATGTAAAATCGTTCCTTTTTGTGCTACCTCAGACTTCTTGCCCTGAGGATAGCGTTATCTGCCTGTATCAAATTGTCCTGTGTGTATTGTAAAAATAAATATAACCGTACTTACCTGGTTGTCCTGTGTTGGTGTGCCAAGATCCGAGGGCTCTGTGCGGGGAGGGTGTGGTGTGAGTTCCTTGACTCTAACACAAGGTGGTATAGTAAATTTTCCCAATGTGTAATCAAGACTGTATTTGCAGCTTCTCACCCCCTCTCTGCATCAGAGCACCAATTTATAAGCACCTCTAACACAAACGTAAAAAAAAGTGAGATGGAGATCAAAATTAAAATAACACTTAAGGGGCATGCTCTAATTTCCAGAACCCATTATTCATTTCTGGTTTAATCAAATTGTAAAAACATCTGGATATTAGTCAAAACAAGATATGGCATCTGTCCTTCTAGTCCGACCACTGTGGATATTGACATCGATATATTTATTGATAGTGCCTGGGAGTTATTAAACCACTTGGGAGAATTATAGTCGCATCATTGCAATAGTTGAGGCTCTGATACAGTAATGGCAAAGGAGAGCTCATTCTGTGTTGTGTTCATATAGAAAAACATGGCCTATTGCTGCATAAATAGATGCTGCACCACAGTGATAGATTAAAGAAATCAGGCATACGTACATTGCATTTTTTACAATCCACTCATGAATGCAAGCTACTGTGTGTATGTGTGTGTTGGTGGTGGTGGTGGGGGGGGGGGTGGTGTTGTCAATTTTCTTTTTTTGTTAGGGGATCCTTGATATTCTGGGGTCCTAGGTGACCGCCTAGTCCGCCTGTACCTCAAGCCAGCCCTGGGCAGGGTCTCCCTTCCCACTGGTGCACTTCACTGGAGTCATCTGTCTGTGCTTCACGAGCAAAAGTGAAGGAAGTGAGTCAGAGCACACACTGCAGAAGGACGACACGGCAGGATTTAGTACACAACATGAGTGATCATCATCATCATCATCATCATTCAGAACTGCAGAAGACAATGGAAGATGCAAAACAAAACCTCATCAGAAACAATGGGATGTCATCTTAGCCAAGTATCAGTGCAACAAAATGTTGTTTTATATTTATTTTAAGTTAAGATGGACTTGATTGCAGATCACACTTTATTGAGCGGAATAATTTGACCATCAAATTATCTTCATGAGACTACACCACAAGCCAATGTAAGGGGCTAGAATCATCCCCTTACTTAAAATATGTTGTTTTCAAAGAATTGGAAAAACGTGTGGAGCAACAAGAAAACCTTGCCCAACAGTGTTAGCTTGGACCAGTGTGGACCCAGAGTCTACGATGGGGGAAAAAGGTCCCAGGCCTTTCTGGTCAGCCCCCGCTGTGGCATACAGCCTGCATACAGGTTGCAGGCGCAGAGGCTGGTCATGTCCAAGAGGATTGCACCACTTTGACAAAGTCTTCAAAGAGAGGCAGGTTTTCCAATTAGGTCGGTGTGGATATCCTCCTCCACTAAACTCTCCACAAAAGAAGACAGGGTTTGTGGTAGGAGTACTTCCCCTAGCTCCTCACAGGAGATGCTATCGCCCTTGTCCACGTTCATGACATTGACGTTGATGTCAAAGTGTTAGCATCGAGAATCGTTGATGTCGAGGAAGTCTTGATGTCGAATTTCGAGATGAACATTGAGGGATGTTGTTGACCTTGAGTGTGATTTCCGACCTTCTACCCCATGACTCTCACATCAAGCTCCTCGTGGTCGATCTGCGGCACTGACTCAACGACACTTGATGCGTCGATTGTCGATGAGTCAACGCTGAAGATCGACCAGGAGGTGGCTGAAGTGAGAGTCATGGGGTAGAAGGTCGGAGATCACAACTGATTGCTGGCAGTAGAGCCGTTCCAGCAGGTGAAGGAGCTGCTGCAAAGTTCTCTCTCCTCTGAACTGAAGATTCTGAAAAGACGGTATAAGAGGTATCAATCATACAGTAGATATCTATGAGTAGGGAGCACACTTCTCCTGCTTTGAAACGCAATAGTGAGTCTCCAAAGAACCTATTACTAGGCAGTGAACGAAGAAATGGCAGGCTGCTACTGTGAGGAGGAGACACTTCACAGGCATGGGGGCAGGACTCCTCATTCCAGCAGGGCCCTTATTGGGCAGCTGTGGTATATGCTTTCAGTGATTGGCAGGTCAGAAAGCAATTCCCCATTCGGTAATGGCTGTCTTTCGACTTGAAATGGAAATAGGTTCTCTCTGTATTCTGTCTGTATACATAAATATAGGAATAGGGAACAGCACATGCACAGTGAATAGTAAGTACAGAAAGTGTAAGGTGGTTTAGTTGAAAACTAAAAGCAAAATGGTCTTAAAGTTTCAAAATCTCTAAAAGTTAATAAATGTAATTTGTTTTCTTGCTTAATTCTATCATACATGTTTTAATGTGTTGAGGTTAGGATCGGAGTCATGCATTTCACCTATTCTTTGAGCTTGAGACTAGTGAGTAAATATTGTATGTCTCCGCTGTGCTTATTTTTATATTTTCTTTCTTTCTTGTCATAGATTAAAGTTTAAATTCTGTAACTCTCATTATCAATACTAACATACTCAAGCTGTCCTGGATTACACAGGCTATGTATTAACCCCAATATAATAATTTCACACACAAGGCAAGGAGAACAGAAGGGAAAACTGGGACAGGGGCGGCATCTAGCGGTGGATGTGGGGATGATGCTTGTGGGCATGACAGTACCCCTCACCCAATGGAGCAGCTCTGGGCGCCACAGACCGATGACGACGGGGATGACTGTGAAGTCTGGGTGCAGGGTCTCCAGGGTGATCTTGGTGGAAGGCGGCTATCAGGAATGGATCCAGAATGTCCGCAGCAGGAACCCAGGAGCGTTCTTCTGGACCATACCCCTCCCAATCCACAATGTACTGGAGACGGACTCCGCAATGACAAGAATGGAGCAGGGAGCGTACAGCATAGGCTGGACCGTCATCCAGATCCAAGGGAGGAGGAGGTGCCAGCTGAGAGGTATCTGTAGAACTGATGGACTGCCCAGGTTCAGATACAGCAGGTTTTAATAAAGAAACATGAAAGGTGTGGGAGATCTGATAATGAGAGGGGAGTTTTAAGCGATATGAAACTGGGTTTGTTTGGCGCAGGATTGGAAAGGGACCAATATACAGAGGACTTAATTTCTTAGAGGGGAGTTTAAGCTTTATGTCCCATGTGGAAAGCCATACCTCTTGTCCAGGTAGGTATTGGGGAGCTGAACGTCGGTGCTGATCCACCTTTTGCCGGTGTATGGCTTGTTGAAGGTGTGTGCGGCCTGCCTGCCAGACTGCTGCACTGTGACGAAACCAGTCATCACAACATAAGACAAATAATTAAGCAATGATTTCTGACAAATAAGATTATTTACTACCTTTACTTTACTATTATCTACCTCAAATCTGTCCACTTCTCTTGGGGGAGGAAATAAATGTTAAATGGTTCAAATATTTAACCTTTTAACCCCCCCCCCCCCTCAAAATGCTGAGCATTTAAAAACAATCTTAAGCATCAAAGGTCTTTTGAATAGAAAACATACTTGGGATTTTTTTTTAAGAATGTATATAAATTCTAAACAAAGATAGAATCCTTGGCTCCCAAAACATCTTAGGAAGTAAATTTCTGGACTCCAATTCTTAAATTGTTTATTTATTTATTTATATTTAATGTTGAAATATCATACAAGAAAATAAACATTATACAGCCTGCATAAAAAGTATACTAATGATAAAAATGAATTTAAATTCTTACTATTGGTTACAAACTCTAACTATAAAAAAAATATTATATAAGACACAATCACTGTGACAGCATTACAGTACAAGGATTTATGACTTTGTCTTTAGGCACTGATTATGTAGGTTTTCCTATAGCTTTCCAGACCTTGGTCTCCCAAGGCGTCCCTTATTGTTGTTTCCCTTGAAACTGCTGCAGCTGTGTCCTCTACTGGCAGTATATATCATACTTCAGTCTGGCCCCTATCTTGGTTCCTGCAAGGCACTTCTCAAACCTAGCATCCATCTCTTTACTCTGGTCTTCGCTGAAGTGATTTTTCCAGTCTCCCACTTCCCCTGTTAAGGAAAATAACAGTCTAGTTGTTACTGTTCTTTATGAAACATGCATTTATATAAAAACAGCAAAGGCAAGAGACTGTTGGTGCATAATAGTTAATGACTGTTTCTCTAATCCAAATACAATCACGATATAATGATTTATAGATCAAGGCATATCGATTACTTCCACATACCTTTCCTGAAGATCACATTGCCCATCTGGCCGTGTGTGTGCTTGGACCTTTCTTTCATGGCTGTGAAAGTGCTCTCTTGAGCAATAGTGTTGACCTGCTCCTCACTCAGGGTGAAATTGAAGAATTTGGCAATCTGCTTGAGTTCGTCACTCAGGTTCTGAATAGAAGACAAAGACACACAAGTATAGATTTCACATAAAGAACAGTATTGTTTTTCCCTCTGCAGACAAAGAAAGTCTGGACTGAAGATACTGAAAAGATCTCACCACAACAACATTCCAGCCATGTTTCCAAAGAATGTTACAAGTGTAAGTTATCACTTTGAACACATCTAAACTTAAGATCCAGTCTTACCTCCTTCAGGTCTTCATAAGTCACAAACATGATATTGGGATTGTCTTTGCGCTTCTCCCAAGAAAGGGCATGGTCAAAGTAAGAGCCACAAGGAACTGTAAATAGAAAATGAAGATGTTCTAATAAAGGTCTACAACAACTGATTGTATTTCTACACAGTAATAGACTAACTGGCAAACTTGCTGCTGAGTTCGGTAGCTTCACAATGTACTTGACATAGACCAAAGACAAGGCAGTGATTTGAGGAGACCATTTGGGGAATTTCAATATTCTCAACTGGTGAACTGCAGAAGGGGACTGAGAAAGTGAGATACACTTTTGAAACCCTGGAAAAATACTAAAGGATAAAAGTTCTAAACAAAACTAAAAATATGTGTGTCCTAGAGACTCATGGATTGCTATCCAGTCACCGCTAGCCTGCCTTCATTTTTTCTCACTGACAAAACTTACCTTCCTAACCAAAAATAAAGTGAAAAATGTTGCTTTCTTATTTTATAAGAATACATCTGCCTTATTGCCCAGCTCCATTAAGCGTTGGGTGAGTGCCCATCTACTATGTTTACATATAAAAATTTGACTTTCTCCTGTTACCTTCTCCACTCATGAAATCTGCAAAGAACTTGTCCCAGGACTCAGCAGTTGGCAGAATAGGGTTTTTGTTGGTGAAGTGGAAGAAAGAGACCACAGTGTCTTTAGGGTTGCGCAACACCACGAGAATCTGCAGAAGAAATAGAACATGTGCAGAACCATACAACCCGTCTGGTAGTGCAAGAATCTCAGTGTCTCAGAAGCAGATTCATTGCAAGTCAAGAAGGCCCCTTCAAAGTGCACTGCACTTTTGTCTTGTTTTGTCTTGTTCCATTGGCAGATTTTTTCACTTATTTTAAGCAATTTTTGCTTGAAATTTGCTTGAAATAAGTGGAAAAATCTGCAAGTACAAAATACAACATATTCAAGGCATATTTTCTTAGAAACAAGTGTTATTATGTTGCTTGTTAAGGAAATGTATCTTATTTTAAGGATGGTTAGACTTTTTAGCCTGGAAACAAGATAAATATACTTGATAAGACTTGTATTTTGTGCAGTGTGTATCTATTGTATTGTCCAAGAAAGTGCCATTCCATTCCATGCTTACTGTGTTGGTCATTTTTGTGGATATAGAGATATCCATATGTTATCCATCGAGTGAAGGTAAAACCATACACTACCATGAGGATTATACCACAAAGATAAATAGGCCAAGGGACTTATCTATAGGTTGGAACTTTGTGTGACTTTGAAAACATACACTATGCCAGGCACTTTAATACAGGCCTTAGCCTATATATATTGTTACCGCCTGCCCCTCCATTTCAGCCCGCTTACTCCCTGGCTTATTTGAGGTAGGTCGCTGCTTGAGTCTCGTAGATCACCAAAGGTTGGTTGAAGACCAGCAGCTTGCTTTTGCCAGCAGTGGACACAGAGGAACAGACTCAGCCAGCTTAGCGATATAGTAGCTTTTTATTTTATGCATAGAAAAGTAGCAAAATAGGGATAATGCTTAATACCACTCTCACTACAAACTCAGAAGAAGACAGAAAAGAAGTAGCACAATAGAAAATGTCTCTCCTCACAGTCCCGCTCATTCATTTTATATCTGTTCCTTCCCAGCGAAAAAACAAACAGCCAATCACAAAAGCATAACAATATCTTTGTGGTATAATCCATGGCTTCACATTTTCTCACAGTTCCACAATATGGATTTTTATATTTTTAGCCTTTTTATAAGGCTAACTGACCACACCTATGTTTGACAACAGGTGAGTTGTATGATGAATGATTGGGGAGGTGATTTTCTACACACTGAGGCCCCCTACAGAGCTTAATACTGGTATTGCAGGCCTCATAGGGGAACAGGGCTTTGGACAGGCATGGACTGACATACCTCCCTTGTATCACTTGATCACACTTCACCACAATATGTGTGTGTTCAGAATACATGGTAAGGTTAATTTCTAACATCTATTATGTAAAATAAATGGATAGATAACAGAATAAAATGTCCATAACAGTGGCTAATTGTGGTATATGAAACATATGAGGTTCAAACATCATCATCTATATATTCAAATATGGGTTTGTGACAATTCCTTCACCTACCTTTGTTTTCTTCTCAGCAAAGGAAGCCGGTATGTTGTCTGGGTGCATGTGTGTTCCTACAAGTCTTGGGGAAGGAGCTTCATTTATAGACTGGAATGTAAAAAGAGTGCTGTTGCAAATGTTAGCAGGCCAAACTACACATCCAACAACTATATATAAATATATAACTACCTCAGAGTCATCACCAACATTAAAAACTCAAGTAAACAAATCGGCCTGTTCTTTCTTTAGTAATACACAGGCCAGCCAGATAGTTTTACCAAAAAAAAAAAAGCATTTATATTGTGCCTTTCATAACATGTACTCCCTCATCACTCTCTTTCCTCCTGAGTCTGGGCCTTCTCAACTCTGACACCACAGTGACAGAAAGACCCACCCACTGAGGAGAGGACCACCCAGTCCCTAATCATCCAACATCCCAACATCTGCTCTACACATCTGCTAAAACATACTATCTGTATGTCTGAGAATACTGAGAACACTGAAACACTCACTCTCTCATTTTCTCTCTCTCTCTCTCTCTCTCTCTCTCTCTATATATATATATATATATATATATATATATATATATATACACACACACACACACTCACCTAAAGGATTATTAGGAACACCATACTAATACTGTGTTTGACCCCCTTTCGCCTTCAGAACTGCCTTAATTCTATGTGGCATTGATTCAACAAGGTGCTGAAAGCATTCTTTAGAAATGTTGGCCCATATTGATAGGATAGCATCTTGCAGTTGATGGAGATTTGTGGGATGCACAGCCAGGGCACGAAGCTCCCGTTCCACCACATCCCAAAGATGCTCTATTGGGTTGAGATCTGGTGACTGTGGGGGCCAGTTTAGTACAGTGAACTCATTGTCATGTTCAAGAAACCAATTTGAAATGATTCGACCTTTGTGACATGGTGCATTATCCTGCTGGAAGTAGCCATCAGAGGATGGGTACATGGTGGTCATAAAGGGATGGACATGGTCAGAAACAATGCTCAGGTAGGCCATGGCATTTAAACGATGCCCAATTGGCACTAAGGGGCCTAAAGTGTGCCAAGAAAACATCCCCCACACCATTACACCACCACCACCAGCCTGCACAGTGGTAACAAGGCATGATGGATCCATGTTCTCATTCTGTTTACGCCAAATTCTGGCACCAACAACCATGCCACACTCAAAATTGCTTAAATCACCTTTCTTTCCCATTCAGACATTCAGTTTGGAGTTCAGGAGATTGTCTTGACCAGGACCACACCCCTAAATGCATCGAAGCAACTGCCATGTGATTGGTTGGTTAGATAATTGCATTAATGAGAAATTGAACAGGTGTTCCTAATAATCCTTTAGGTGAGTGTATATATATATATATATATATATATATATATATATATATATATAAACTAAATTATGTGTGTGTGTATTGCAGGGGAGGAGGGTATTCATTTCATTATATGTATTGCTGTTCTCAGGTTTACTTGATGCTACAAAGTAGAGACTATTTCTTTTAAGACCTTATTTGAACACAAGTTGTATGCAAACAAAGTTGAAGGTTAAAGGTTACAATTATATAAATATTATAGCTAACTATAGCTGTTTGCTTTCTTTTAAAATGCATCATTTTAAAATTCAGTAAACAGTGAACATTCTATTATTTAATTAAATTGCTGAAATCAACACATTTACAATCACAATTTGAATCTAACTAGAATTGAATTGCTGCTATCAAAATAATATATAACTTATCAGCAATTAAGGATCAATGCTGGCACTTAAATTGTTTCCTAATGACGTAAACAGGTCCAGGCCCAGGTCAGTTTCTGCTACCTTCCTGCTAACATATCAACCAGAATCTTCTTTGCAAGCTTTCTGTTCACATACAGCAAGTTTGTAGCTATCTGCAACCTTGCTGCTACCTAGGTAGATACATTCTTGCAACCTTTTTGGGTTGCTTCAATGTATCTGCAATCTTGCCAGTGTGTTTCTGCAACTAAACCTTTTTCGTAACGGAAGGAATATTATTCTATAACATATTGAAAAGAAAAAGTATTTCTGTTAAATTCGATGGTTTTTAAAATTATTATATTTGTTTGACCGTTATACTAACCTGGTATTTTTCTGGATTAATGAATTCCAATATGGGAGGCATGGCAGGCTGCTTGTCTGGATTGTCATCTGCACTGTTTTCAGCAGCCGCAGCAATTTTACGCATCATCCCAACCATCCAGTTAAACCCTGGTGATAGAGCAGGAAGTCATTAGACAGTAATGCGACTGTGGATCGCCTTCCCAATTCTGCAGGGTAAGATGGTCAGCGAGTCATTAGATCCCATGGCTCCACAGCACAGCTTAGTGCCAATGAAAACTTCAGCCCATGTGCCATGAGAGTCTGGAGGCAGAGCTGGTAGCATTAATTTCTCATCTCATCTTGATTTAACATGTTTGTTTGTTTGAGCCAGATGTTTGTGCAAAGTATTGTGCAGGTTTTCACTATGTAATCAGTATAATTGACAACAACAACAAAAAAAAAGTAGCAAGAGAGTTGTACTTACCACATTTTGGATAGGCTGCTAGCATTATGTCATCTTCCCTAGCCTCAAAAGTCTCCATTGCTTTTAAATTCTCTGGTTTACACAGGATTATGGGATATAATATTCCATTGAACCTGTAGAGCTTGTCTTTCTCTGTCATGTTTTTGGCTTCTTCCAGCCTCTCCTTCATTACTTTGTCAAATGTGGTGCTCATGTTTTGTGCTGCAGTATAAGCCTCCTGTATTATGTGTCTTCAGCCTTCTTTCCACTCTTCATATGCAGCTGGAGTACTGGCTGAACAGTGAGGTGCAGTGTGAGAAGGGAAGCTCCTCCCACCCTGCCAAAGCTTGCGTGAGAAGCAGGACTTTCCTGGTTTGCAATGCACGCAATGAATCTAGACCGGAGTTCTAGCCCTTTGCCCTGATTTTAAGGAAAACCGTATGTGTTGAGTGCATCTCTTGTTTCAGGAAGAGGTCCTTGCTCTGATTTTAAATGTTCCTGGGATTGGAGATGTGCTTCTGGAGTTACAACAGGGCAATAGTGATATGGCAGCTCCCTGTACACTGAAGCATTTTCCTTTTTAATCAACTTCCTTACCTTGCAACACAGCTGAGCAGAGAAGACACAGCAAAAGATATTGTATTTGTTTTTAATTAATCAACTTGAATGTATAAATCGATGGACATAATTATTAGCTTTATGTGAAACAAGCTTCACACTTTTGTGTAACAGTCATAGTTCAATTAACAGTATATTTTGTTTTTGTTTCAAAATTGTGCTGCTAATGTCTATGGTGTATTAACTTTTATTAGGAAGCTTTTTGTGTAGTTGGCTGTTCAGCTATGCAAAGAAAAGCAGTGAGAGTTATTAAGAGAGTTAAGGTTACATTTCAAAATGATCAACACAAATAACATGTTGAAAAAGTTGTTGGTGTCACAATCTGGCAACAGCTTCTGCCCACAGTGTAAGTATTACAACAAGACATTAATTATATACATGTCTAATGTTGTCAGGATTTAGGTTTTAATACTTTTAATAGGAAACTGAGGGTGGTCCTGTTTCATTACAGGAGGCAATGTAACAAGACAAGTGTATTTATGAAAGAACAACTCCTTGTGAACATTCCTGTAAATATTACGTTGTGTGACATTTTACGGCTACAGATCTGTTTCATGGAGCACATAGGGTTAAGCCTCCTTGTGCATCTATTACCAAACCAGTGGATTATTTTGGAAGTGCTCCACTGTGGTTGTTTGACATGTCAAAATAAGCACGGTCAGTCTTACATGTTTGAACACTGTATAAACAGCTCTTAAGAAGAACTTGTTGGTTGTGGTAGAATAACTACACACCTACACACACACACACACACACACACACACAAGTACAGCACTCCTAAATCTACCCATGCACTATAGTCAAAGGCTTTTGTAACTGAAGAGATAATGGTAGATTTGTGGTCTTATTTATGATTGATGCTGTTTTGATATGAAATACCACAGGGCTTAGGGAGTTCACAGCAACACTCACGTTATGCCTGGGAAACAAAACAGACTCCAGCTGTCTTAATCTGTATGGTCCCTGGGCAGCAAACTATAAGCTATGTGTCAAAACAGTACATTACAGAGAAGAAGCTCTCACTGTTGCTCGACAGCCATTCAGCTAAACGGAAAGGCTGCAATGAAGAACAATGCACACTAGATGGTAGAACAAGCCATCTTTTCTCCACAAAAATGATTTCAAAATATTAGTTTGAATTTTGATATCGGTTAATATTGGGGAGGAAATAAACATGAAATGGTTAAAATATTTACAAAAATGTAACCACCCCCCCCCCCCTTCAAAATGTTGAGCCTTTTAATTTAGTTTTCTTAAGCATGATAAAGGTCTTTTGAAAAGACAGATACTTTGGATTCAGTACATACAATTTTCAAGTTGTCATCTTGTTTTTCTCATTCTTAAGGAAATACATTTTTGACCTCCATAAAATGCAATTCATATTATAAAAAGTCTGATTTCATATCAAAATATCATACAAAAAAAAAAGAAACTATATAGTCTGCATCGTATATTAATCATACAACTGAATTTAAATCCTTACTGTTGATTAAGTCCTTAAATTCTGATTTGTGGTCTCACATTCAGTTGTTAAAATTGAGCTCAAGAATAAGACACTTCATGTTACTTAAAACAGAAAAGATATACAAGACACAATCACTGTGACAGTATTATAGTATAGTAAGGATTTATGAATTTGTCTTGAGAAGGCACTGATTTCATAGGTTTCCCTCCAGTTTCCATTCCTTGATCTCCCAAGGCATCCCTTGTTGTCCTTTCCCTTGAAACTGCTGCAGCTGTGTCCTCTACTGGCAGTATATATCATACTTCAGTCTGGCCCCTATCTTGGTTCCTGCAAGGCACTTCTCAAACCTAGCATCCATCTCTTTACTCTGGTCTTCGCTGAAGTGATTTTTCCAGTCTCCCACTTCCCCTGTTAAGGAGAATAACAGTCTAGTTGTTACTGTTCTTTATCAAACACACATTTATATTAAAACTGCAAAGGAGGTGTGACAGGGAGAAGCTGTTGGTGCCCAATAGTTAATGACCCAACAGAATCCGATTTACAGTTTGTCTAATCCAAATACAATCATGATGTAATGTTTTACAGGTCAAGATATACTCTGTCATTTCTTCATACCTCTCCTGAAGTACACATTGCTCAACGGGCCATGTGAGTTCTCGGAATTTTCTTTCATGACTGTGAAAGTGCTCTCTTGAGCAATAGTGTTGATCTGCTCCTCACTCAGGGTGAAATTGAAGAATTTGGCAATCTGCTTGATTTCTTCACTCAGGTTCTGAATAGAAGACAAAGACAGATTTCATGTAAAGGACTGTTTTTCCCTGTCCAGACAAAGAAAGTCTCATGAACGTTACAGTGGAAAGTCAGTCAAATGCTGAAAAAATCTGTTAAAATATCCTGTTTTATGGAAAAGAATGTTACACATTGAACACATCTAAACTTGAGATCCAGTCTTACCTCTTTCAGGTCTTCATAAGTCACAAACATGATATTAGGATTGTCTATGTGCTTCTCCCAAGAAAGGGCATGGTCAAAATAAGAGCCCCAAAAAACTGTAACAAAAAATAAGAGGTCTACAAAAACGGATTGCATTTCTACATAATTGTAGATTAATTGATGAACTGAGTGACTTCCTATTGGGTTTGGTAGCTTCACAGTGTACACAGTGCAAAGACAAGGCAGTGATTTTAGGAGACTGATACATTTAGGGAGTTTCAATATTCCCAACTGGTATACTACAGAAAAGTGCTGAGAGAGAGTGAGCCACACTTTTGAAACTATGGAAGAAACAAAACAAAACTGAAAAATATGGGGGTCCTAGAGGCTCATGGATTGCTATCCAGACACTGCTTGGCCACCTTCATTTGCAGTAACCAAATGTTAGAACATTTTCCCACTGACAAAACTTGTCTTCCTATTTAAGTGAATATTTTACTATTCTTATTTGATAAGAATGTATCTGGCTTATTGCTGTCAGACATTTCGTGGCCAGGGCAATGAACCCAGGTGTGGAGGTGAAAGAGGAAGGGTAAGAACTAGCAAGCGTCTGGAGCCGACAAAACAGTACAACAAAGGCAAGGCAAGAATCAAGTTCTGTGGACAAGCAGAGAGTCATGGGATCAACCAAATAACACAGAGTAGAGAATCTGAAGAACAGGCTCACAGAGAGGAAGATAGGTCAGGAATACAGTGAGCTCAATCAGCAAAAACACTCAGAAATCCAACTATGGAGAGTAAGCAAGACTTCGCAAAGAGCAAAGGAAACAAAGGGGTATATATACAGGGAACAGGTGAAGCAAGGAAACAAGAGACAGGTGTGGTAATGAGTCAGAGAAACAGAGGACAGGTGAGCTAATTGATTGGAGAACAAGGATCAATAAACCAATAATAAGGGAAACTGTGAACAAAGGGCCAGGAGAAAGAGACAAAGTGGGAGAAGTTTGAAATCTGGAGTGAACTTGGGGAAGTTAATGTGGGAAACATCATAATTGGCCAGCTCCATTAAGTTTTGGGAGAGTACCCATCTACGGTTTTTACAGATAAAAGCTCGACTTTCTCCTGCTACCTTCTCCACTCATGAAATCTGCAAAGAACTTGTCCCAGGACTCAGCAGTTGGCAGAACAGGGTTTTTGTTGGTGAAGTGGAAGTAAGAGACTATAGTGTCTTTAGGGTTGCGCAACACCAGGAGAATCTGCAGAAAGAAATAGAACATGTGCAGAACCATACAACCTGTCTGGTAGTGCAAGAATCTCAGTGTCTCAGGAGCAGATTCATTGCAAGTCAAGAAGGCCCCCTCAAAGTATATCTAATTTATTGTTCAGAAAAATGCCTGACCATTCCATGCTTACTGTGGTGGTCATTTCTGTGGATATAGAGATATCTATAGCTTGCAACTGTGAGTGAATGTGAAACCATACACTACACCAGGGACTTTACTACAGGCCTTGGCCTATGTATATTCTATGACATTGTGTATGGTTTCACATTCTCTCACAGTTCCACATTATGGATCTCTATACACATAGCAATGTTACAGCTATGGCTCCTCTCTGCCTTACTCTTCCACCCCCGCCCCTCCCAGTGTAATTGGGGAGGTGATTTTCTTTATATTGGTACTGCAGGGCTCGTAAAGGGAATAGGGCTTTGAACAGGCATATATCACTGGTGTCACCAGTACACACACTTCACCACAATACATAGGAGTGTGTGTGTTTTCAAAATACATGGTGAGGTTAATTTCTACCATATATAGTTTCATGTCAAATAAATGGATGGATTACAGAATAAAATGTCCATAACAGTGGCTAATGGTGTTATATGAAACATGAGGTTCAAACATCATCTACCATATATTCAAATATGGCAATTCCTTCACCTACCTTTGTATTCTTCTCAGCAAAGGAAGACGGTATGTTGTCGGGGTGCATGTGTGTTCCTAGAAGTCTTGGAGAAGGAGCCTCATTTATAGACTGAAATAAAAATAATGCTGTTGTAAATGTTAGCAGGCCAAATGACACATCCAACGACAATATCACTGTACTGTTTTACAGAGGTGTTAAGTCACCTGTAACAAGCTCATGTACCTAATGAGCCCCATTACACTTCCATAACATGTACTCCCTTCGCTTCGCTTCCTGCACAGCCTGCACCTTCTCAACTCTGCCCCACAGTGATACTAAAGCAGTTAATTATTCAGCAATATATAATACCCAGATCAGGAAATGACAACCAGCTGAACTGGGATCACTGAAACCAAAACCCAGTCTGATTTAATCCAAGAACCAACCAAGAAACCAACAAGGAATCGGTTAAAGTAAACTATAACATATTGAAAATAACATTTATTTTGTTAATGATTATGTATATGTTTTTCCGTTATACTTGCCTGGTATTTTTCTGGATGAATGCCTTCCAATAAGGGATGAAAGGGAGGCCACTTGTCTGGATTGTCACCTGCACTGTTTTTAGCAGCTGCAGCAATTTTACGCAGCATCCCTACCATCCAGTTAAACCCTGGCAAGAGAGAAGGAAGTCATGAGACAGCAATGCAACTGGGAATCGCCTTCCCAATTCTGCAGGGTAAGATGGTCAGCGAATCATTAGATCGACTCCTATGGCTCCAGAGCACAGCTTAGTGCCAAACACACTTTCAGACCATGTGCTGTGAGTGACTGGAGGGCAAAGTCGATGGAATTAATTTCTCATTGCAAGGATCGATAACTGACAGGGGCTCTCTGTATTGTGAGTTCGTCACTGCCATCTGCTGTTTCTGGGTCCGTCTCGCCGGTGCAATACCTTCTTCTAGCTGGGGTTCATCAATGGCACTTTGCTCGGGAGGGCCAATTTAATAGTTTCCCAGAGCTCTCTGAAGATCTCCCCATCAGTCTGCCCAGGCTTTTGGTGCAGCATGAGGAATTTTAATCTCATTCTCAGGGGACCGCCATGAGACTGTCCCTCTCTTCTTTTTGCATGTGGCAAATGCATTTTTCAAATGATAGGAGGGAGTTGGAGGTAAAGCAAACATGTTTTACACTCCAATTTATGCCCATGTGCCCTGTGACTGACTAGCTCTATCACGGCACTCCCACATGACTTCGGAATGTACAATATTTCCCACTAACTAACATCAATAACATTGAACAACCCACCCCCAACATGTAGAAGACAGTTACAGATTGCAGTACTTACACATATACAGACCCAGATCGCTACAGTATTGTGCAGTTTTCACAATGTAATCAGTATAATTGACAACAAAAGAAAGTAGAAAAAGAGTTGTAGTTACCACATTTTGGATAGGTTGCTAGCATTATGTCATCTTCCCTAGCCTCAAAAGTCTCCATTGCATTGAAATTCTCTGGTTTGACCACGAGGGTGGGATATAATATTCCATTGATCCTGAAGACTTTGTCTTTATCCATCATATTTTTGGCCACTTCCAGCCTTGCCTTCATTTCTTTTACAAATGGGTTACTCATGTTTTGTGCTGTAGTGTAAGCATTCTGCCTTCTGTATTCTGTGTCCTCTGCCTTCCCTTCCTTACACTTTTTATATGCAACTGTCTGAACAGTGAGGAGCCATGTGGGAAGGGAAGCTCCACCCTCCCAACCAAAGGTTGCATGACAAGCAGGACTATACTGTTTTGCAACACACATAATCAATCTATCTGGGAATTCTATCCCTGATTTTAAGGAAAACCATACAGGTTGAGTACTTCTCTTGTTTCAGGGGGGAGGTCCTTGCTCTGATTTTAAATTTCACAAGGGCTTGCCACAGAAAACAAAGAACCGGATGTTAATTAGCATGCATATTTTATATAAAATATAGGGGTTCACATGTCCTGTCATTTTCTTTAACTGGCTGGTGGTCAGTAGCGGACTGGCCATCTGGAGCGGCGGGAGAATTACAAGTGTGCCAGTCAACCTGTGGTCTTTTTTTTTTTTTTTTTAAATACATATATATTATCTCCCAGCCCAGGCCATTCAACTGCACAGGCCCACTATTATTATAATGGGGCCGTTACTGGCCAGGAATAATACATTTAATATCTCACAGAGATCATTTGGGGTTTTCCAATGAAGTATTGCCCGAATACGTCAGACTTTCCTGAGCAAAACATGACTGTCTGCAACGCATAGCCTTGCCCCTTCCCTCACTCACACCCCCTCCCACTGACAGCAAACTAGCCACAAGACGTTGATTCAATTTAATAAAAAAAATATATGGGAACATACCACAATAAAAAATGCAAATGCAGCAACATGTAGGAAGCTAACTGACTGATTTGGTAGTAGTGGTGCTATGTCAGCAACGTCTAGAGAATTGGCAAAAGGAGAAGCGACAGCAAAGGCAGGGCTGCAGGTGCAGCCGAAGTGGTAGGGAATGGGGAGCCAGGGCTAGGAGGGATGTCGATACACATCAATATTGTGCAAGCTAATAGGAATGTTAATAATTTTAAATTTAAACGTTAATTAATTGATTAACATTTTTTCTTTAAATAAAAGGTCAAATAACCGTAGAAACTCATGGGTAAAAATGTATTCAGTTTTTCTTACATTATTATTATCATCATTATTAATTGTTGTTGCTTTCAAGGTGACGATCAAGGTATGCTAGGGTGTTATAACTCCTTTTGCTTATGCATGATAACTTGGAGAGGCAATTCATAATTTTGCAATATATAAGATTGACAGTAACAGGATAACATCAATCAATTTAAATCTATTACAGCATCCAGAAGCCTCTCGGTCTCTCAGTCATAGGCGTCAATCTGGCATATAGCCTGAACTGTTATAGACAGGCTCTAGGGAAAGCTCAGGTAATTCTCTCAGATGGTGAACATTCCCTACATTTCGAGTTTATTACCCTCCCCTCTGGAATTCGATTCAGGCTGCCTAAGATCAAGATCAATAGGTATAAATATTCATGGAGGTTAAATAGGTTTTATATTCAGACATTCATTCACCAATAGCCAATTCAAGCTGTAAAAATCAATAACTAATTCAGTAATTGTCATAGAAACATAAAAATGGATGCAATCTATTCTAAAAGTGTCTAGCATACTTTTACAGCCTTTGTTTTGAATCAAAATTCTACTTTTGATTTAATAGGAATACATTAAGTTAAAAATATTGCATTGAAGACCATAAAAATCAATAACTAATTCAGTGATTGTCACAGAAACAAACTAGACATGATTTATTGAATCAAAATTTTAGTTTTGATTTAATAGAGAGCGTGTAGTTGTCCCAGAAGGGAGTCTAGTCGAAGTTCTAACGAGTCTGTTGTATTCCATTCAGAAGGGGCCTGGCAGAAAGTCTGCATCATCAGTCATATTGAATTAGATCACAGAAAAAAGCCTATGGGCCAAAGGGGTCAGGCCTGACCAAGGACGAAGGACAGGGTGATGGATCAACAGGACCAAGACAACCAAGAGGATCACCATGCACATTCCACAGTGGAGATGAGGAAAACTAAAAGTGAACCATAATATATACACCGATCAGCCATAACATTATGATCACCTGCCTAATATTGTGTAGGTCCCCCTTTTGCCATCAAAACAGCCCTGACCCGTCGAGGCATGGACTCCACTAGACCTCCGAAGGTGTGTTGTGGTATCTGGCACCAAGACGTTAGCAGCAGATCCTTTAAGTCCTGTAAGTTGCAAGGTGGGGCCTCCATAGATCGGACTTGTTTGGCCAGCACATCCCACAGATGCTCGATTGGATTGAGATCTGGGGAATTTGGAAGCCAAGTCAACACCTTGAATTTGTGATTCATCAGACCAGGCCACCTTTTTCGATTGCTCCATGGTCCAGTTCTGATGCTCACATTGTAGGCGCTTTCGGCAGTGGACAGGGGTCAGCATGGGCACCCTGACTGGTCTGCGGCTATGCAGCCCCATACGCAACAAACTGCAATGCACTGTGTGTTCTGAACCAGCATTAACTTTTTCAGCAATTTGAGCTACAGTAGCTCGTCTGTTGGATCGGACCACACGGGCCAGCCTTCGCTCCCCACGTGCATCAATCAGCCTTGGCCGCCCATGACCCTGTCGCCAGTTCACCGTTTTTCCTTCCTTGGACCACTTTTGATAGGTACTGACCACTGCAGACCAGGAACACCCCACAAGAGCTGCAGTTTTGGAGATGCTCTGACCCAGTCATCTAGCCATCACAATTTGGCCCTTATCAAAGTCGCTCAGATCCTTACACTTGCCATTTTTCCTGCTTCAAATACATTTTGAGGACAGAATGTTCACTTGCTGCCTAATATATCCCACCCACTGACAGGTGCCATGATAAAGAGATTATCAGTGTTATTCACTTCACCTGTCACTGGTCATAATGTTATGGCTGATCGGTGTATATATATGAGCAATTGTACTGAATCATACCAGACGGTGGATTCTAAAATAAAGCACTAGTATAAGAAGCGGACGGTACCTTTAACTTTTTGGCTTTGGGGCTGGATTTATACATGTGATTTGCACCATGTGGTGTATGTGAACCCCTCTGCTATCTAGTGGCACTAACCATTAAAAACTAGGATGTAAATTTTATTGACTTTATACATTTCTATTAAATCAAAAGTAGAATTTTGATCAAAACAAAGATTGTAAAATTATGCCAGAAAATTTATTTTTACGGCTTTAAATGGCTGTTGGTGAATATAAAACCAATTTTACCTTGGTTAATTATTCATACATTCCCTCAGCCATCAACTTGTTCAATGGACTGCATTATGGATAGCAAAAGTACTTTATCATTGTGCTCTTTATACAACTTGAGTCTGCTTTGTTTGCTTAATGGGTTTGCTATAGTTTAAATTTTATTGCATGCTGTAGGTTGTTGCTTTTTCGTATTATGTTTCTTGTACCATGCTGCAAATCATTCACCCTTGGGACTCAAATCCTGAATAACTAACTCTACCAGTTAGATGATGCCAGACAGTTTATTGATTAATGTGCATGCCAGCCAATCAGCCACTTCAACCCCTAGACTGGGACCAAAAGAATAAATAAAAAAGCTAATGTAAATATTAGGGCTTCAAACGAACATTAACCTGTTGAATGTAATTTTAAAATGAAGTTTTCTGCCTAAATAGACCTCTCCAAAAGTAGTTTATCATGAGGGGCAAGTACATGTCACCACCTAGTGGGTGATAGGGGCAACACGCTACGCGACCACACCACCTCTTTAAAACCAGAGGACCTAATTGTACCCACTCTCTCTCTCCCCGGCAGGTAAGAGTAATGTGAATTTACAACCACAACCCAGACAGGGCATGAAGACTGTTTTGGTGATAGTTACAGCACTGGAAATAGGATTAGAATTAAAACCACCTTTAATTAAATCAGATAATAAAATACTAAAAGCCCTACCCGAAATAAGAAAATAATGAAAAAGAAGCTAAAAATCAATGATAAAAGATAATTCCCATACAACTAATTAGCAAAAAACACAGAAGAGCATTAACCCATTTCCGTTCTCCCTTGCAGGTAGTCAACACAACAGTCACCACAGGTAGGTGTGACTCGATCTGAAGAGTACACCAGACTACCTCTCGAAGCCATTGTACTGTTGCGTCCTTCCTAGGAAACCAGACCAGCGTCCAAATGACTCAGGTGTACTCACTTTTTGAGTTGATGGCTGAGGGAATGTATGAATAATTATACATATTGGTCTTGATCTTTTCCAGCTTGAATCGGATAAGAGAGGGGAGATGACGATGAAAGAATTATCTGAATTTTCCCTAGAGCCTGTCTATTAAACAGTTCAGGCAAGTATGTCAGGTTGGCTCCTATGTTAGTCTAGTTAGGGATGTTACATTTTGTTTCATTTAGTAAATGTTTAAACATAAAAAAGTGTTACTTTGTTTCCATGCACACACACACACGCTATCAAAGTTCTCATGACCGTGAGAGCAACTGACAGAGAGACCTGACAGGGAGAGATCGTATGCAGGGAGCAAGATCTCCTGATTATAGTCTGAAAGTTTCCAACAAATCAGCATTGGGACTGGGCAGTGAAATCCCATGAAGGACCAGGACTGGCTTGTTGGACTGAGGGAGTCACTGAATGGCTTGAGGTCGGGGAAGTGAAGCAGAGCCCGTAAAGCTTCGTATATACTGGCCAATCGGAAAAGTAGAGGTAATTGTGCAGACCAGTGATCTGAGACAGTTTGGTAAATGTAGAAAAGGTTTATTTTTATAATATGACTCCGGATTATACTGAGGTCTGTTGCGGCGGTCTCCTGTGCCCTCTCCCCGTTTTGGG